>NC_000073.6:17511554-17866554 GCF_000001635.26 Mus musculus | reverse complement strand
TTCTGGTTCTTGCAGACCCTCTGCCTGCCTGGCACTATGGAGTGCTGTGTCCCTCCAGATTCACTGATCTCAATTTCTAAGCTTGGTCTAGTGACTTCCAAGACAATTCACTACATAAGACATGAAGATTTCACACTAAATTTCCCTAAAAATTACCCACAATATGTCCTCAGGACTTCATGTTTATACAGAAATTTCACACATGATACCAAGAGCAGGCTTGGAATTAAGCTAACTACTCAGGCTGGATAATAACATGGACCAATCTTCCTAGGTGTTTTACAGTGACTGATATAAGGCAGAGGATACCAAATAGTAAAGGATGAGTCTCAGAAGGATTTAAGAGAGTGAAAGTGTGGTTCAGGAGACCATGGAGTTTTCTTTGACTACCTGGTTTGAGATGTATGCACCATAAGATTTTAAGGTTAGAGTCCATAGCTCATTGGGCACTGTGTGCCTTTTAGTTACTGAGAAACCCAGGCACTCCCTCAGGCTGTGAATCATTTAATCCACTTTGTTTCTCTATGCTCCCTTAGAAGGAAAGAAAGCATAGAATTTGATGCAGAAATTTGTCTTAAATATTAATCTTATGTACCCTGTATACCTTAGAGATGTCTTTGTATCCTGGCAACTACAACTTCATTGATTACAGAAACTGCAACTATATTGTGATTCTGATAAGACTGTACAAAAGTCTGATTGTTCTCAATAAAATTGTGACAACTTCAGTCTTTCTGTGGTTCTTTCAAACTGAGCCTGATTAATTCCTTGACCATCCATAACAGGTAAACTTAAAATAGTAAGCATGGGTGCTTATAGTATGGGGGGAGACAGACTTGAAGCAGGACCATTGCTTTGTCACTGGCTTCTAATGATGTGTCTCATACATATAAGCATCAAGCAGAGACATTTTGTGAACTGCAGGTGGCTATTTTCTTTTTTTTATTTTTTTTTTTGTATCTGTAAACTTATTTTGATTATATATATGAAACAAAAGCATGTCTGGTGACCAAAGAGGCAAGGACAGGACATTGGATTCCATGTAACTGGAGTTATAGATAGTTATAAGCTGCCATGTATGTGCTGGGAACTGAACTTGGATCCTTTACAAGAGTATCTCATCCTCTTAGCCATTCAACTATCACTCCAGATCTCCTAGATGAATATTTTCAGAAGCAGATCTGACTGGTAGAAATTAGAGAGCAAGAACTTTCTAGAACTCTAGCTAGAAGAAAGAGGTTTGTTTGGCAAACCTGGGCTAGGGATATGGAACATTGATTTTCTCTGTATAAGACCATTGCTATTAATCCCAATGATCTAATGTCAATTCGTATAATGATTATTTCTTTTAAAAGCATAATGAGGTGAAATGAGAGGTAGATGCTATTGTTAGAACATTACAAGGTAAGACAAGAGGCAAATGCTATTGTGTGAAATCAGTGACTCTCTGAGCAGAGAGAACCATGTAATTGATCCAGGATCTACTTGGAGAAACAAAGCATAACCCTGTACATTATGTTCCAGGAGGAGTGACATTGGTACACCAGATAACACATGATTTCTTGTCCAGTAAGTGGGATGGGAGTCCTGGAATTTTGAAGCAATTCAACACAGGCAGGTGAATTAGTTCTAGCGTCAACCTTAACTGTCTGTTTTCAGTTCCTGGATCAGATATTCTCTCAAGCTGACAATGGCTGAGATTAATATCTCTCAAAAACAGCTCCTCCCTTCTAAACAGACACCATAGATGGCCTCCAGGGTGGATATACTGGATATGTGGCTAAGACAGATAGCTTATGCTTCAAATCTGCCTGCTTGAGCCTGGTGTTGTCATTGTGTCTCTGTTTCCCTGTGATGGGACACATATTTAATGAACATTGCAAGGTCTATAAAGTAGCTTAAAATATGAACAGGGACATGGCATTTGAACAGTTCACCTGTCTAGATCAGTAGTTTCTGTTACTATTTGCCTGCAGGAAAGATTTGTCTAGACTTAATCCCTGAGGACGTGGAGTCATAAGGAGGACTTATGACTGTTGTTCCTCTCATAGGGACACTGATATTCATGTGAAATCTTGTAAGTTTGTCAGAACAGTTGTCTAATAGCCTGGACATCTGTGCAGCTGTGCTCTTGTGCTGATACTCAGGAGAAAGAGATGCCCAGTGACCAATCCTTCCTGTGGCTCTCATGGCAATTCAATAGCTGATTCTATAAGTTATGAGATTCAGACAGCTAAAAACAATTCTTCTCTGTTAGCTCTAACAGGTATGTTTCAACTCTACCCATACTCCTCCAACTCACCTGGAATCAGGAGACAAGTGACAATGATCTGGAGCCAGGATTTCTTTTGCTCCCCCTTTTAATAAGGCCCCATAATTCCCTCAGCCAGACACTTCCTAAAGCCCAACAATCTAAGGCCAAATTTATAGTGAGTTCTGTAGTAATAATATTGGTTTTATTAAAAAAACAAAGAAATGTTATGAATATGTTTTAATATTAATACCAGGTATAGTATATGGGGCTGCTTCAGATTGTTCAAAGCAGATTCTTGCACTAGCAGGGGTATGATTTTGCCAGTGCAAATAGTTTTGGTAAGTGTCTGATATTTGAAATTCTGGAGACTTTTCAAAGGATAAACAAATGCAAGAGGACTGATAGAAGTGGCTGTTTTCCTGGATGGTGTTTGACTGTGGTTTTTAGTAGTTTATAAAATGGTCATGTACAAAGAGATAATAAGAAGAAATTATATAAATGATTCTAATTCTTTGGATGAGTTATCCTATGCATACCCTCCTCTCAGCAGGTTGAATTCAGAAAAAAAAAAAAGATTCTGATATTGTAGTTTGTCAATACTCCATATGCCCTCTACTAAGTGCTAAAACCTAATTTGGGTACAAACTACTGACAGGGAATAGGCACAATCCAAACATGATGCTCTTGTTTGTGCAAAGTAGAAACATCGCACTGAGCATCCAGAAATAAAAAAGAAGCATGGACTGTTTATATGGTGATTCACATATGTTTCTTTCATTTCAACCTCAACATTTTAGATTTGTAGCATAAAAACCCTTTGTCCATGTGGATGGTGTTCTGAAAACAAAGAAATTCATTGGTGTACATTGTGTCTCTGAAACCGTGTAGAGGACAAAGCAGTTTTATTCCTGGCAATTACAAACTGTGTGTGTCAGTGACTGTTAACCACACTTTCTTAATAGCGTTCTCACACCCGGCCAGGAAGAACACAACAGACCAGAATCTTCTGCGGCAAAACTTTATTGCTTACATCTTCAGGAGCTAGGAGCGCAAACCCCCAGCCCCAAAAGCGAAAGCCACCCCTATAACGAAACCGAAACCCCTTCCCTATTTAGGAGAGTTATATTTCGCCTAGGACGCATCACTCCCTGATTGGCTGCAGCCCATGGCCGAGCTGACGTTCACGGGAAAGGCAGAGTACAAGTAGTCGTAAAATACCCTTGGCACATGCGCAGATTATTTGTTTACCACTTAGAACACAGGATGTCAGCGCCATCTTGTGACGGCGAATGTGGGGGCGGCTCCCAACATCTCCCCCTTTTCTTTTAATAAGAGCAAATAGGCCACCCATATTAATGAGAGTGGAGATAGAGGTCAAATCCCCAGTGTGTAGGTAAAGGAGCCGTACACATAACCTCCTCCCAGGCTCATCACCCAGAGGGGTCCTGGTCTGGTCCCGTGTTGTTTTTCCTGGGGGAAGGACACTTGAACACTCAACCTTCTTGAAAGATGACATGTCTCCCTAGAATAGGCTCATTTTATGCTGCAGAGCCCTTCTATTGCAGTGCTTAGCCGTGCAACTCTCTCGGGCTGCTGAAGCACACTCACTCTATCGCGTGCAATGAGACTAGCCTCATGGGATATAAGAGCTGAGTGGCCAGCGACCTATTGCCTAAGCATAGATATATCAGGGGAAGCTCCATGTTCTAGTCCTGCAAGCGCCTGGGCAATAACCACCTTGTCTCTCCTAGTTTGGGCCTTAAGCTTACAGACCAACCAGAGAAGCAACACTAATCCACAGCAAAGTGTATCTCCAAATAATATCAATCCCACCCATTCTTTAAAGAAGGAAAATGCTGAGGAGATCCAATTGGGTAATCCTTTGGTCAGGGACAGGTCCAAGCGCGTGGAGTTGACCTGAAGTCTCAATTCCCGAAGGATCTGTTCAAATTCAGCCATCCAATTCTGTAACATATACTGAAAAAGACTTTTTGACAAATTAGCTGCCCTAGTAAAATTCTCATACTGAATGGAAGTAACACACAATCTCGGAAACTTTTGTTTACACCCCAGCTGAGCTATTTGCCATAATACATCTAGTTGTTTCTGGACAAGATCTATGAGTTGATTAACCAGCATGAGACCTCCCTGTATCATGACATTAGCTGAGGCCTGTTTATCTATGACTGTAGTCACTGAGGCTGACAAAGTGTTAATGGTGTCAGTCGTCTGGACCTGTCCAGACAGAGCCAAGGCTGTCTGAATCAAGGCTAAACCCAGTTCCTAGTTAGTGGTAAAAAAGCAGGAGAATACTTGAGCATTATACATCACCGTCATTGGGAGTGGAAATGTCGACATTATTCCCCAACGCTGCTCTCTCTTTATTATTGACGCCCTGGACATCACCAAGACGAGGGACATCAGTATTCCCTTGGTCAGTCTGGATTTTTCGGGTGAGTCTTTCTGGTATCCAAAATGGGTTGTCTTCATTCTGTGGGAAAACACAAACCGCTCCCCTGGATCTTATCAAAATAGGATCCGGGCCATACCATTTATTATCAAGGACATTTTTCCATTTAACCATCTCATTGGGCCTATCTGGTTCTGAACAATGACGTTCAGCCGCAGTATGGCCATGAGCATCAATATTTAAAAAATTGAGTGTAAAGAGTGCCATAGACACAGACACTCTTGGTGCTCGGGGTAGAGTCTCCTCAAAAGTTCCCCTCTTCTGTTTTATAAGATAGGCTTTGAGGGTGCGATGCGCACGCTCAACAATACCCTGTCCTTGAGGGTTGTATGGAAGTCCAGTCAGGTGGGTTACGTCCATCTGACGGCAGAACTGCTGAAATTTTTGAGACATATAAGCTGGTCCATTATCAGTCTTAAGGAGTTTGGGTTTCCCCCAAGCATTCCATGCCTCAAGGCAATGTTGAATCACATGTGAGGCTTTTTCTCCGGTTAACGGAGAAGCAAACATGATGCCAGAACATGTGTCAATGGACACATGGAGATATTGAAGTTTTCCAAAGGAAGAAACATGTGTAACATCCATTTGCCAGACCTGTAGAGGTCGAATACCGCATGGGTTAATTCCCACATGAGGAACTGGCAAGAACTCACAGCAGCTTTGACATTGAGTAACAATGTCACGGGCTTCTTTTCTTGTCAAGGAGAAACGACTGCGTAATGTTTCAGCCGTCACATGAAAATTGTTATGAAAATTTCTTGCAGCCTCTACCGGGGATGATAGGGCAGCAGCCACCACTTTAGTGGCCTTATCTGCCAAATCATTTCCCAGAGCCATGGGGCCAGGTAGGCCTGAATGGGCTCTAACATGAGTAATATAAACAGGAAATCTTCTAGATAACAAAACTAATTGTATCTGCTGAAAAATATTGGCAACTCTACTGGAAGGCTTAATCACTCCAGCCACTTCTAAAAGATTTACTGCATTAACCACATAACAGGAATCTGACACAATATTAAGGGGTTCTAAAAAGGTTTTTAAAACTTCTAAAACCACTAAACATTCTACCACTTGAGGTGAATTTTCATTATATTGTTTGGATACCACTTTACCATTAGCCACATAGGCACCTATGCCAGTTTTTGATCCATCAGTATATACCACAATCCCATTTTTAAGTGGGTTTCTTACTGTTATTTGTGGAAACACAACAGATTGATTTTGGGCAAACTGTAAAATTGGATGTTTTGGATAATGGTTATCTATTTGTCCTGAAAAGGAGGTAACTAAAACTGCCCAATCATTAGATGTGGCTGCCAAGGTTTGAACCTGTGCAGCGGTATAAGGTACAATTAAAAGATATGGACTTCGCCCAAAGTGGGTGATTGCTGCTTTTAGGCCTTTAAGGGCAAGCTGTGCAATTGCATCAGGATACCAATCTATTATTTTAGCTGGGGATACGTTTGGATGGATCCACAACAATGGCCCATTCTGCCACAAAACTGCGGTTGGCAATTGTGCTGTCTTAAAGACACACAAACTGAAAGGCTGCGAATCCTCAATACGTTGTAATTGTGCATTCTGTAAGGCTTTTTCCACCTTTTGTAAGGCCTGGTTAGCAGCTAGAGTAAGAGTCCTAGGGGAGGAGATATGAGGATCTCCTTCTAAAATACCAAACAAAGGCCTTAACTCAGCGGAAGGAATCTTTAAAAAAGGTCTGAGCCAATTAATATCTCCCAACAGCTTTTGAAAATCATTTAAGGTATGGAGGTGATCTCTTCTTATCTCTACCTTTTGGGGCACAATCTTATCTGGGGACACCACAGAGCCCAAAAATTGTCCTGTATCAGAAATTTGGACTTTTTCTGTGGCTATCTGTAAACCCCACTGACTTAAAGTTTTAAGTAGAAAAGGATATGCCTTTTGTAGCATGGTAAGGTCTTTATGGCACAGGAGGATGTCATCCATGTAAAGGAGCAAAATTAAAGAGGGGAATTGTTCCCTCACTGGCAAAAGAGCTTCTTGTACATAAAGTTGACACATAGTAGGACTATTGGACATTCCCTGTGGTAAGACCTTCCATTGATACCTCTTATCAGGTTCCATGTGATTAATAGAGGGGATGGTCAAAGAGGCAGAATCATTTTCTGAGGAGCCCATTTTCTTTATCTCAGGTCCTGCAAATTTCTCCCTGGTATTATCAGGGAGGAGCAGCAGCTGAGCTATCCTATCTCCTTTACTAATAGAAAAAACGCCTTTAGGGCTTGAGCACAGGACCTGTATTTCAGGGGAATGTTGACAATCCATAACTCCAGGGTGGACTACTAAGCCCTGCAAGGTGAGTGAACCCCGGCCGAGAATAAGGCCCATGGTTCCCGGGGGCAAGGATGGTATAGGCTCCACTGGCACCGGCTGAATACTCATTTGAGGCATTAATAGGAAGTCGGAGGCGGCACGCAGGTCCACCCTTGTGGGTCTTCCTGGGTCGCCTCTCTGACTGCTTCCTGGGTCCTGACAAACTGGTTCCCATATCTTTGAGGGCCCTGGGACCGAGGGCCCGATGACCCGTTTTTTGGCACATAAGCTGATTGACTATCAGGTGGGGGAAGGATTCTGCCCTTTATATCCCTCACAGAGCGACACTGGTCGGCTCTATGATAACCCTTGCCACACTTAGAGCAAAGAGTGAGAGTCCCTCCCTGTTTATCTGGAGCTCTGCAATCTTTCTTAAAATGCCCAGGCTTTCCGCAGTTAAAACATGTCCTCTGATTATTTCTGCCCATGGAGCGGTTTTGGGATTGAAGGATGGCAGCCGCTAAACCTGCATTGCTGAGAGGTCCCCCAAGCTCTCGACAAACCCTGAGCCAGTCTTGTAAGCCTTTGTTCTTTCTTGGGGCTATGGCCGCTCGGCACTCCTTTGTGGCTTGCTCATAGATGAGCTGTTCTATCAGAGGCGCGGCTTGCTCTGACTCTCCAAAAATACGCTCTGCTGCCTCTGTCATTCTGGCCACAAAATCTGAGAAGGACTCCTGAGGTCCCTGGATTATCTTTGTTAACTGCCCAGTGGCTTCACCTGCTCGGGAGAGCGCCTTCCAGGCCCTAATAGCCGTGGAGGAAATTTGGGCATAAGCTCCCCAATGGTAGTTTGTCTGATCAGCAGAATAAGCTCCCTGACCCGTTAACAAGTCAAAAGTCCAATCTCTCTGCTCTGGAGTCAAAGCAGCTGCGTTTGCTCGGGCCTGCGCTTGTGCAGCCTCGTGCCAAAGCGCTCTCCATTCCATATATTTGCCCATACTAGGGAGAGCGGCTTTTACAATCGTTTGCCAGTCAGCAGGAGTTAGTGCCATGCCGGCGAGCCTGTCTAACTGCACCAAGGTAAAATTAGCATTGGTTCCGTATTTACGGACCGACTCGGCGAGTTCTTTAATCTGCACGTATTCTACCGGAGCGTGGACACGCCCACCCTCGGCTCCTTCAAAGACCGGAAATGCCTGTTGTATTTTCCTTTGTTCCTCTCTGGGAATGAATGAGTCTGCGCACTGCCTCTCTGCGCACTGCCTCTCTGCGCACTGCCTCTCTGCGCACTGCCTCTCTGCGCACTGCCTCTCTGCGCATTGCTGACGCACTACGCAGGGCGGGGGCTCCGCATAGGGCGGACCTTGAAACCGACTGCCCGGAGGTTGAACAGTACGCTGGCTTTCGCCAGCCGCTTTTGGCTTTTTTCTTGACCAATTAGCTGGCTGGTAATGGGCTGCTTCTTCCTCCCAGTCTGTTTCCTCAGAGGAGAATTCTTCATCTGCTTCAGAGCTACTAAGAGCTGGCTTCCTGAGCTCATCTAGTGACGAGTATCTCCTAGAGACCTCCGCTAATCTATCTTTTTTCTTTTCTTTTTTCTTTTCCTTCCTTCTAATCTCTCCCCAGGTATTCTTACCTGACCTAAACTTTTCCTCGGGTTCAAGACCCTTGGAAAGGCCTGTATACTTATTTTGTGTACCATATTTTCTCTTTGCTCCTACTCTCTCTCCCCGCTTTACTTCTGATAGATTGCCCTGAATTTCATCCAGAATTTTCAGCCCTATCTTAATCACCTGATAACATGTGAAAAGGAACAAAAGGGCTCCTAACACTAGAAAAAATTCAAGGCCAAACATTTTCCACTTTACTTCTGATAGACTGTCTTGAATTTCCTTAGAAAGTTCAAGACCAGACTTACCTCGTAAAGCTGTACTCACTGGTACTCTCGTTCCCCAGCTGAAAAGTTCTGAATTCATGCAGTTGAATCCTTCTCAACAGTCTGCTTTACGGGAACCTTTATTACCGCGACCCGCAGTTCTGGTTCTGGAATGAGGGATCTTCCTTGCGCCGGTCCCGAGTTTTCTTGTGTTTTTTCGTCCCGGATTTTTTCTCGTCCCGGATTTCAGCACCAATTCTTAATAGCGTTCTCACGCCCGGCCAGGAAGAACACAACAGACCAGAATCTTCTGCGGCAAAACTTTATTGCTTACATCTTCAGGAGCTAGGAGCGCAAACCCCCAGCCCCAAAAGCGAAAGCCACCCCTATAACGAAACCGAAACCCCTTCCCTATTTAGGAGAGTTATATTTCGCCTAGGACGCATCACTCCCTGATTGGCTGCAGCCCATGGCCGAGCTGACGTTCACGGGAAAGGCAGAGTACAAGTAGTCGTAAAATACCCTTGGCACATGCGCAGATTATTTGTTTACCACTTAGAACACAGGATGTCAGCGCCATCTTGTGACAGCGAATATGGGGGCGGCTCCCAACAACACTTACCCCTTTATATCAGTGAAAGGTTTGAACATTCCCTGGCACATCAAGAACAAATAGAACATTCCCCATTGTCTGCATTGTACAACAGTGATCCAATACTGAGTTGAGGAATGTGTGGAGGGTACCATTGAAAATGAGGATAGGAGCTGGAGAGATAGCTTAGTGGTTGAGAGCACTTGTTGCTCTTTTAGAGGACTTGGGGTTCGATTTGCACCACTCACAGGGCAGCTTACCACTGACTATAACTACAGTTTTGAGGAATATAAGCCCTCTTCCAGGGTATACTGGCAACACATGCAGTTAGTATGCAGAACAACTTGCATACAAAACTCGAATATAAATCAATCAATAAATAAATCAATAAATAAATACTTAAATACACCTTAAAATTAAATTTAACTTCCAGTCTGAGCAGGTACCCTGAACAAGTTTGGGTGCGAACTCCACAACACCCAGAGGAAGCTCCACTCCAAAGCACTCTAGCATGACAATGATCAAATGATTAGAGGTTAGGAGGACATAACACCTGTTCCAACATCACTGGGAGTAACTGGGACCAGTGGGATCCAGGGAATCAGGAATCCTCTCTGGACACTGGCTTGGGTTCCTTCCAGTCTGAGCAGGTGCTTTGCACAGACTTTGGTGTGAAATCTGCAGTTATTCCCATAATGCCCAGAGGAAGGTCCACTCTCAGGTGCTCTAACACACCCAGCATCACAGGATCACAAGATCCCATGAGCTTGGTCACAGCAGGATCTCAGGGTCTCAGAGGCAGCTTGACTCCCAGGATTTCTGACAAACTCAGGATCACAGGATCCCAGAATCGCAGGATCACAAAGATGGCAGGACTCTGAGGATTTCTGACACAATCAGGATCACAAGAAGGACAAGTTCTAGTCAGATATAGTGAGGGCATGTAGCAGTAGAGATAATCAGATGGAGGGAGGCAAATGTAAGAACATAAGCAACTGAAAACAGGGCTAATTGGCATCATCACAACACAATTCTCCCACCACAGTGAGTCCTGGATACACCATCACATTGGAAAACAAGATTCAAATTTAAAACTCACTTCGTATGATGAATATAGAGCACTGTAAGACAGACATAAATAACTCCTTTAAAAAAATACAGGAGAACACAGATAAACTGGTAGAAGCCCTTACAGAGGAAACACAAAACTCCCTTAAAGAATTACAGGAAAACACAATCAAACAGGCAAAAGAAATGAACAAACCATCCAAGATCTGAAAATAGAAATAGAAACAATAAAGAAATCACAAAGAGAGACAGCCATGTGCCAGGGCACTCCGGTGGAGTCAGCTTGTGAGGCAGAAATGCCAAAAAGCTGCTCATGAGAAATGAATTTCTAGGACTCTCCTCCTGGATATCTGACGAAAGTCAGCTCTCCAGTTTGGGTCAGTTTGACAGGCAAAAAGCCTAAAAGCTGTTCACGAGGATAAGAGTTCCATGGAAATTCCCCTCCCGGAGTTTTGGCGTTTTCCCCTAACCCATAATAATCAAATTTCCACCACGTTAGTCTAATGTATAGACTCACGTGCACTCTATTAAGCATTACCTTATAGGAAATGCCTTTTAAGATTGTATTATAGCATAGCTAAAGCCTTTCCCCAGTGTTCTTAGATTCCAGATAGCAGCAAGGAGTTTAACCTATTCAGTAACTAATTAAGCACTACCATAAAACAATAAAGCACTAGCCATTAATTCGGTTGTCTGCAGAAAGAGTCTGAAATTCTCACTGAGATAGAAATTCATATTACAGACTATATTCCATACCAAGAGTAAGTTAATACACTATCCTAATAATCAGGATCCTTCAGACAAGATAATTTAACAAGGCCTAGAGAATTTTGGGGTCAGTGACTCTACATTATTCTTGAGGCATGTCAAGAGTTAACAACCCTGGTGCTGTTAACACTAAGTGTAAAACTCTTGCCTGGCAGAAGGTGCTAATCTCTAGTGTTAAACATTTATCTGGTTCCTTTTGAAGTCACTCCTTTTGCATCTGGAAAAATTCAATGTGCCTTATTCTGTTATGATTTGCAATTTACTCTGTATTATAAAAAGTCTGAGGCTCGACTGAAACATTACATTCAGATCCAACACCACTCTTGCGTGTTCGTCTGTTTGTCACCCCATCTGACTCTTTGCCCATCTGCTTGAGAGAACCCATACTAAGCAGACCAGGGACTCAGAGGGTCTGCGGCAGCCATGGAGTTAAAAAACATAGGAAAGAGATCAGGAGTCATAGATGCGAGACTCACAAACAGAATACAAGAGATAGAATAGAGAATCTCAGGGACAAAAGATACCATAGAAAACATTGACAAAGCAGTCAAGGAAAATGCAAAAGGCAAAAAGCTCCTAAACAAAAACACCGAAGGAATACAGGACACAATAAGAAGATGAACTGTAAAGATAATAGGTATAGAAGAAAGTGAAGATTTCCAACTTCAAGGGCTAGTAAATGTCTTCAACAACAGTAAAGAAGAAAATTTCTCTAACCTAAACAAAGAAATGCCCATGAACATAGAAGAAGCCTACAGAACTTCAAATAGACTGGACCAGAAAAGAAATTCCTCCCATCACATAATAATCAAAGCACCAAATACCCTAAATAAAGAAAGAATATTAAAAGCAGTGAAGGAAATAGGTCAAGAAACATATAAAGGCAGACCTATCAGAATTACACGTGACTTCTCACCAGAGACTATAAAAGCCAGAAGATCCTGAGAAGATATCATACAGACCCTAACAGAACATAAATGCCAGCACAGGCTACTATACCCAGCAAAACTCTCAATTACCATAGACAGAGAAAACAAGATCTTCCATGACAAAACCAAATTTATACAATATCTTTCCAGAAATCCAGCCTTAAAAGGATAATAGTTGGAAAACAACAGAAGGGGGGAAAGTACAACCTAGAAAAAGCAAGAAAGTAATCTTTCAACAAACCAAAAAAGGATAGACACACAAACATAATTCCACCTTTAACAACAAAAATAACAGTGAGCAACAATCAATTTTCCTTAACATCTCTTAACTTCAGTGGACTCAATTACCCAATAAAAAGAAATAGGCTAACAGACTGGATATGTAAACAGAACCCACCATTTTCCTGCATACAGGAAACCCACTGCAGTGACAAAGACAAACACTACCTCAAAGTAAAAGGTTGGAAAACAATTTTCCAAGAAAATGGTCCTAAGAAACAAGCTGGAGTAGGCATTCTAATATTGAAAAAAATGACTTATAACCAAAATTATCAAAAAAATGATACAGAAGGACATTTCGTACTTGTCAAAGTAAAAATCTACCAAGATGAGCTCTCAATTCTGAACATCTATGCTTCAGATGCAAGGACACAAAAATAAATAAAAGAAACTTTACTAAACCTCAAAACACACATCATACCACTCACAATAATAGTGGGAGACTTCAAAACCATACTTTCAGCAATGGGCAGATCATGGAAAAGAAACTAAACAGAGGCAGAATGAAACTAGCAGAAGTTATGAAACAAATGAATCTAAAAGATATCTATAGAACATTTAATTCTAATGAAATAGAATATACCTTCATCTCAGCACCTCACGGTACCTTCTCCAAAAATGACCATATAATCCATATAGTTGGTCACAAAACAGTCCTCAACAGATACAAGAAGATTGAAATAATCCCATTCCCCCTATCAGATCACAATGGACTAAGGCTGCTCTTAAATTCCAAAATAAATAAATAAATAAATTAAATAAATAAATAAATAACTGAAACTGCACATATACATGGAAGATGAACAATGTTGTGCTCAATGATAACCTGGTCAAGGAAGAAAGAAAGAAAGAAAGAAAGAAAGAAAGAAAGAAAGAAAGAAAGAAAGAAAGAAAGAAAGAAAGAAGTTAAAGACTTTTTAGAATTTAATAAAAGTGAAAACACATCATACAAAAATTTATGGGAGACAATGAAAGTAGTCCTAAGAGGAAAAGTCATAGCTTTGAGTGCTGCCAAAAAGAAACTGGAAAGAGCTTACACAAGCAGCTTGACAGAACACTTGGAATCTCTAGAAAAAAAGAAGCAAATACACCCAAGAGAAGTAGACAGCAGGAAATAATCAAACTTGGGGCGGAAATCAACCAAATAGAAACAAATAGAACTATACAAAGAATCAACCAAACCAGGAGCTGGTTCTTTGAGGAAATCAACAAAATAGATAAACCCTTCGCTAGACTAACCAGAGGACACAGAGAAAATATCCAACTTAATAAAATCAGAAATGAAAAGAGAGACATAAATACAGAAACCATGGAAATTCCAAAAATCAACATCCTACTACAAAGCTTATATTCAACAAAATTAGAAAATCTGGATGAAATTAAAATTTTTCTACATACAAACAAGGTGCTAAATTAAAACAGGATCAGACAAACCATCTAAACAGTCCCATAACCCCTAAATAAATAGACACAATCATTGATAGTCTCCCCACTAAAATAAGCCCAGGACCAGATGGGTTTAGTGGAGAATTCTTTTTTTTCCTTTTTTTTTTTTTTATTTTTTATTAGGTATTTAGCTCATTTACATTTCCAATGCTATACCAAAAGTCCCCCATACCCACCCACCCCCACTCCCCTACCCACCCACTCCCCCTTTTTGGCCCTGGCATTCCCCTGTACTGGGGCATATAAAGTTTGCAAGTCCAATGGGCCTCTCTTTCCAGTGATGGCCGACTAGGCCATCTTTTGATACATATGCAGCTAGAGTCAAGAGCTCAGGGGTACTGGTTAGTTCATAATGTTGTTCCACCTATAGGGTTGCAGATCCCTTTAGCTCCTTGGCTACTTTCTCTAGCTCCTCCATTGGGAGCCCTGTGATCCATCCATTAGCTGACTGTGAGCATCCACTTCTGTGTTTGCTAGGCCCCGGCATAGTCTCACAAGAGACAGCTACATCTGGGTCCCTTCGATAAAATCTTGCTAGTGTATGCAATGGTGTCAGCGTTTGGATGCTGATTATGGGGTGGATCCCTGGATATGGCAGTCTCTACATGGTCCATCCTTTCATCTCAGCTGCAAACTTTGTCTCTGTAACTCCTTCCAAGGGTGTTTTGTTCCCACTTCTAAGGAGGGGCATAGTGTCCACACTTCAGTCTTCATTTTCTTTTGAGTTTCATGTGTTTAGGAAATTGTATCTTATATCTTGGGTATCCTAGGTTTTGGGCTAATATCCACTTATCAGTGAGTACATATTGTGTGAGTTCCTTTGTGAATGTGTTACCTCACTCAGGATGATGCCCTCCAGGTTCATCCATTTGGCTAGGAATTTCATAAATTCATTCTTTGGGGCTCAGAACTGAACAAAGAATTCTCACCTGAGGAATACCAAATGGCAGAGAAGCACCTGAAAAAATGTTCAACATCCTTAATCATCAGGGAAATGCAAATCAAAACAACCCTGAGACTCCACCTCACACCAGTCAGAATGGCTAAGATCAAAAATTCAGGTGACAGCAGATGCTGGCGTGGATGTGGAGAAAGAGGAACATCCTCCATTGTTGGTGGGATTGCAGGCTTGTACAACCACTCTGGAAATCCGTCTGGCGGTTCCTCAGAAAATTGGACATAGTACTACCGGAGGATCCAGCAATACCTCTCCTGGGCATATATCCAGAAGATGCCCCAACTGGTAAGAAGGACACATGCTCCACTATGTTCATAGCAGCCTTATTTATAATAGCCAGAAGCTGGAAAGAAACCAGATGCCCCTCAACAGAGGAATGGATACAGAAAATGTGGTACATCTACACAATGGAGAACTACTCAGCTATTAAAAAGAATGAATTTATGAAATTCCTAGTGGAGAATTCTATCAAACATTTAAAGAATACCTAAGACCAATACTCTGCAAACTATTCCACAAAATAGAAACAGAAGGAGCACTGCCCAATTCTATGAAGCCACAATTACACTTATATCTAAACACACAGAGACCAAATGAAGAAAGAGTACATCAGACCAATCCTCCTTATGAACATTGATGGAAAAACACTCAATAAAATTCTCACAAACTGAATCCAACAACATATCAAAACAATCAGGAGCCCCGGGCTACCTTGCCAGCAGAGTCTTGCCCAACACCCGCAAGGGTCCACACGGGACTCCCCACGGGACCCTAAGACCTCTGGTGAGTGGATCACAGTGCCTGCCCCAATCCAATCGCGCGGAACTTGAGACTGCGGTACATAGGGAAGCAGGCTACCCGGGCCTGATCTGGGGCACAAGTCCCTTCCGCTCGACTCGAGACTCGAGCCCCGGGCTACCTTGCCAGCAGAGTCTTGCCCAACACCCGCAAGGGCCCACACGGGACTCCCCACGGGACCCTAAGACCTCTGGTGAGTGGAACACAGCGCCTACCCCAATCCAATCGCGTGGAACTTGAGACTGCGGTACATAGGGAAGCAGGCTACCCGGGCTTGATCTGGGGCACAAACCCCTTCCACTCCACTCGAGCCCTGGCTACCTTGCCAGCTGAGTCGCCTGACACCCCCAAGGGCCCACACAGGATTCCACACGTGATCCTAAGACCTCTAGTGAGTGGAACACAACTTCTGCCAGGAGTCTGGTTCGAACACCAGATATCTGGGTACCTGCCTTGCAAGAAGAGAGCTTGCCTGCAGAGAATACTCTGCCCACTGAAACTAAGGAGAGTGCTACCCTCCAGGTCTGCTCATAGAGGCTAACAGAGTCACCTGAAGAACAAGCTCTTAACAGTGACAACTAAAACAGCTAGCTTCAGAGATTACCAGATGGCGAAAGGCAAACGTAAGAATCCTACTAACAGAAATCAAGACCACTCACCATCATCAGAACGCAGCACTCCCACCCCACCTAGTCCTGGGCACCCCAACACAACCGAAAATCTAGACCCAGATTTAAAAACATTTCTCATGATGATGATAGAGGACATCAAGAAGGACTTTCATAAGTCACTTAAAGATTTACAGGAGAGCACTGCTAAAGAGTTACAGGCTCTTAAAGAAAAGCAGGAAAACACAGCCAAACAGGTGATGGAAATGAACAAAACCATACTAGAACTAAAAGGGGAAGTAGACACAATAAAGAAAACCCAAAGCGAGGCAACGCTGGAGATAGAAACCCTAGGAAAGAGATCTGGAACCATAGATGCGAGCATCAGCAACAGAATACAAGAAATGGAAGAGAGAATCTCAGGTGCAGAAGATTCCATAGAGAACATCGACACAACAGTCAAAGAAAATACAAAATGCAAAAGGATCCTAACTCAAAACATCCAGGTAATCCAGGACACAATGAGAAGACCAAACCTACGGATAATAGGAATTGATGAGAATGAAGATTTTCAACTTAAAGGGCCAGCTAATATCTTCAACAAAATAATAGAAGAAAACTTCCCAAACATAAAAAAAGAGATGCCCATGATCATACAAGAAGCATACAGAACTCCAAATAGACTGGACCAGAAAAGAAATTCCTCCCGACACATAATAATCAGAACAACAAATGCACTAAATAAAGATAGAATATTAAAAGCAGTAAGGGAGAAAGGTCAAGTAACATATAAAGGAAGGCCTATCAGAATTACACCAGACTTTTCACCAGAGACTATGAAAGCCAGAAGAGCCTGGACAGATGTTATACAGACACTAAGAGAACACAAATGCCAGCCCAGGCTACTATACCCGGCCAAACTCTCAATTACCATAGATGGAGAAACCAAAGTATTCCACGACAAAACCAAGTTCACACAATATCTTTCCACGAATCCAGCCCTTCAAAGGATAATAACAGAAAAGAAGCAATACAAGGACGGAAATCACGCCCTAGAACAACCAAGAAAGTAATCATTCAACAAACCAAAAAGAAGACAGCCACAAGAACAGAATGCCAACTCTAACAACAAAAATAAAAGGGAGCAACAATTACTTTTCCTTAATATCTCTTAATATCAATGGACTCAATTCCCCAATAAAAAGACATAGACTAACAGACTGGCTACACAAACAGGACCCAACATTCTGCTGCTTACAGGAAACCCATCTCAGGGAAAAAGACAGACACTACCTCAGAGTGAAAGGCTGGAAAACAATTTTCCAAGCAAATGGACTGAAGAAACAAGCTGGAGTAGCCATTTTAATATCGGATAAAATCGACTTCCAACCCAAAGTTATCAAAAAAGACAAGGAGGGACACTTCATACTCATCAAAGGTAAAATCCTCCAAGAGGAACTCTCAATTCTGAATATCTACGCACCAAATGCAAGGGCAGCCACATTCATTAGAGACACTTTAGTAAAGCTCAAAGCATACATTGCACCTCACACAATAATAGTGGGAGACTTCAACACACCACTTTCTTCAAAGGACAGATCGTGGAAACAGAAACTAAACAGGGACACAGTGAAACTAACAGAAGTTATGAAACAAATGGACCTGACAGATATCTACAGAACATTTTATCCTAAAACAAAAGGATATACCTTCTTCTCAGCACCTCATGGGACCTTCGCCAAAATTGACCATATAATTGGTCACAAAACAGGCCTCAATAGATACAAAAATATTGAAATTGTCCCATGTATCCTATCAGACCACCATGGCCTAAGACTGATCTTCAATAACAACATAAATAATGGAAAGCCAACATTCACGTGGAAACTGAATAACACTCTTCTCAATGATACCTTGGTCAAGGAAGGAATAAAGAAAGAAATTAAAGACTTTTTAGAGTTTAATGAAAATGAAGCCACAACGTACCCAAACCTATGGGACACAATGAAAGCATTTCTAAGAGGGAAACTCATAGCGCTGAGTGCCTCCAAGAAGAAACGGGAGACAGCACATACTAGCAGCTTGACAACACATCTAAAAGCCCTAGAAAAAAAGGAAGCAAATTCACCCAAGAGGAGTAGACGGCAGGAAATAATCAAACTCAGGGGTGAAATCAACCAAGTGGAAACAAGAACTATTCAAAGAATTAACCAAACGAGGAGTTGGTTCTTTGAGAAAATCAACAAGATAGATAAACCCTTAGCTAGACTCACTAAAGGGCACAGGGACAAAATCCTAATTAACAAAATCAGAAATGAAAAGGGAGACATAACAACAGATCCTGAAGAAATCCAAAACACCATCAGATCCTTCTACAAAAGGCTATACTCAACAAAACTGGAAAACCTGGACGAAATGGACAAATTTCTGGACAGATACCAGGTACCAAAGTTGAATCAGGATCAAGTTGACCATCTAAACAGTCCCATATCACCTAAAGAAATAGAAGCAGTTATTAATAGTCTCCCAACCAAAAAAAGCCCAGGACCAGATGGGTTTAGTGCAGAGTTCTATCAGACCTTCAAAGAAGATCTAATTCCAATTCTGCACAAACTATTTCACAAAATAGAAGTAGAAGGTACTCTACCCAACTCATTTTATGAAGCCACTATTACTCTGATACCTAAACCACAGAAAGATCCAACAAAGATAGAGAACTTCAGACCAATTTCTCTTATGAATATCGATGCAAAAATCCTCAATAAAATTCTCGCTAACCGAATCCAAGAACACATTAAAGCAATCATCCATCCTGACCAAGTAGGTTTTATTCCAGGGATGCAGGGATGGTTTAATATACGAAAATCCATCAATGTAATCCATTATATAAACAAACTCAAAGACAAAAACCACATGATCATCTCGTTAGATGCAGAAAAAGCATTTGACAAGATCCAACACCCATTCATGATAAAAGTTTTGGAAAGATCAGGAATTCAAGGCCCATACCTAAACATGATAAAAGCAATCTACAGCAAACCAGTAGCCAACATCAAAGTAAATGGAGAGAAGCTGGAAGCAATCCCACTAAAATCAGGGACTAGACAAGGCTGCCCACTTTCTCCCTACCTTTTCAACATAGTACTTGAAGTATTAGCCAGAGCAATTCGACAACAAAAGGAGATCAAGGGGATACAAATTGGAAAAGAGGAAGTCAAAATATCACTTTTTGCAGATGATATGATAGTATATATAAGTGACCCTAAAAATTCTACCAGAGAACTCCTAAACGTGATAAACAGCTTCGGTGAAGTAGCTGGATATAAAATAAACTCAAACAAGTCAATGGCCTTTCTCTATACAAAGAATAAACAGGCTGAGAAAGAAATTAGGGAAACAACACCCTTCTCAATAGTCACAAATAATATAAAATATCTTGGCGTGACTCTAACTAAGGAGGTGAAAGATCTGTATGATAAAAACTTCAAATCTCTGAAGAAAGAAATTAAAGAAGATCTCAGAAGATGGAAAGATCTCCCATGCTCATGGATTGGCAGGATCAACATTGTAAAAATGGCTATCTTGCCAAAAGCAATCTACAGATTCAATGCAATCCCCATCAAAATTCCAACTCAATTCTTCAACGAATTGGAAGGAGCAATTTGCAAATTTGTCTGGAATAACAAAAAACCTAGGATAGCAAAAAGTCTTCTCAAGGATAAAAGAACTTCTGGCGGAATCACCATGCCAGACCTAAAGCTTTACTACAGAGCAATTGTGATAAAAACTGCATGGTACTGGTATAGAGACAGACAAGTAGACCAATGGAATAGAATTGAAGATCCAGAAATGAACCCACACACCTATGGTCACTTGATCTTCGACAAGGGAGCTAAAACCATCCAGTGGAAGAAAGACAGCATTTTCAACAATTGGTGCTGGCACAACTGGTTGTTATCGTGTAGAAGAATGCGAATCGATCCATACTTATCTCCTTGTACTAAGGTCAAATCTAAGTGGATCAAGGAACTTCACATAAAACCAGAGACACTGAAACTTATAGAGGAGAAAGTGGGGAAAAGCCTTGAAGATATGGGCAAAGGGGAAAAATTCCTGAACAGAACAGCAATGGCTTGTGCTGTAAGATCGAGAATCGACAAATGGGACCTAATGAAACTCCAAAGTTTCTGCAAGGCAAAAGACACCGTCAATAAGACAAAAAGACCACCAACAGATTGGGAAAGGATCTTTACCTATCCTAAATCAGATAGGGGACTAATATCCAACATATATAAAGAACTCAAGAAGGTGGACTTCAGAAAATCAAATAACCCCATTAAAAAATGGGGCTCAGAACTGAACAAAGAATTCTCACCTGAGGAATACCGAATGGCAGAGAAGCACTTGAAAAAATGTTCAACATCCTTAATCATCAGGGAAATGCAAATCAAAACAACCCTGAGATTCCACCTCACACCAGTCAGAATGGCTAAGATCAAAAATTCAGGTGACAGCAGATGCTGGCGAGGATGTGGAGAAAGAGGAACACTCCTCCATTGTTGGTGGGAGTGCAGGCTTGTACAACCACTCTGGAAATCAGTCTGGCGGTTCCTCAGAAAACTGGACATAGTACTACCGGAGGATCCAGCAATACCTCTCCTGGGCATATATCCAGAAGATGCCCCAACAGGTAAGAAGGACACATGCTCCACTATGTTCATAGCAGCCTTATTTATAATAGCCAGAAGCTGGAAAGAACCTAGATGCCCCTCAACAGAGGAATGGATACAGAAAATGTGGTACATTTTCACAATGGAGTACTACTCAGCTATTAAAAAGAATGAATTTATGAAATTCCTTGCCAAATGGATGGACCTGGAGGGCTTCATCCTGAGTGAGGTAACACATTCACAAAGGAACTCACACAATATGTACTCACTGATAAGTGGATATTAGCCCAAAACCTAGGATACCCAAGATATAAGATACAATTTGCTAAACACATGAAACTCAAGAAGAATGAAGACTGAAGTGTGGACACTATGCCCCTCCTTAGAATTGGGAACAAAACACCCATGGAAGGAGTTACAGAGACAAAGTTTGGAGCTGAGATGAAAGGATGGACCATGTAGAGACTGCCATAGCCAGGGATCCACCCCATAATCAGCATCCAAACACTGACACCATTGCATACACTAGCAAGATTTTATTGAAAGGACCCAGATGTAGCTGTCTCTTGTGAGACTATGCCAGGGCCCAGCAAACACAGAAGTGGATGCTCACAGTCAGCTAATGGATGGATCATAGGGCTCCCAATGGAGGAGCTAGAGAAAGTAGCCAAGGAGCTAAAGGGATCTGCAACCCTATAGGTGGAACAACATTATGAGCTAACCAGTACCCCGGAGCTCTTGACTCTAGCTGCATATATATCAAAAGATGGCCTAGTCGGCCATCACTGGAAAGAGAGGCCCATTGGACTTGCAAACTTTATATGCCCCAGTACAGGGGAATACCAGGGCCAAAAAGGGGGAGTGGGTGGGCAGGGGAGTGGGGGTGGGTGGATATGGGGGACTTTTGGTATAGCATTGGAAATGTAAATGAGTTAAATACCTAATAAAAAATGGAAAAAAAAAAACAATCATTCACCACAATCAAGGAGGCTTCATCCCAGGGATGCAGGAATGGTTCAATAAACAGAAATCCATCAATGTAATTCACTACATAAACAAACTCAAAGTCAAAAAACTCATGATCATTTCATTAGATGCTGAAAAAGCACCCAACAAAATTCAGCATCCCTTCATGTTAAAAGTCTTGGAAAGATCAGGAATTCAAGGCTCATACCTAAACATAGGAAAAGCTATATACATAAAACCAGTACCCAACATCAAACTAAATGAAGAGAAACTTGAAGCAATCCCACTAAAATCAGGGGCTAGACAAGGCTGCCCACTCTATCTCTATCTATTCAATATAGTACTTGAAGTTCTAGCTAAATCAATTAGACAACAAAACGAGGTCAAAGGGAGACAAATTGGAAACGAAGAAGTCAAAATATCACTATTTGTAGATGATATAATTGTATACTTAAGTGCTTCAAAAATTCCACCAGAGAACACCTAAAGCTGATAAAAAAACGTCAGCACAGTGGTTGGATAATAAGATTAACTCAAATAAATCATTAGCCTTCCTCTACTTTAAGGATAAACAGGCTGAGAAAGAAAATAGGAAACAACATTCTTCAAAATTGTAATAAATAATACTACCTAAATTGGTGTGACTCTAGCCAAGTAAGTGAAAGATCTGTATGACAAGGACTTCAAGTCTCTGTAGAAAGAAATCAAAGATCTCAGAAGACAGAATAATCTCCTATGCTCATGGATTGGCAGGATTAATATAGTAAAATTGGCCATCTTGCCAAAGCAATCTACAGATTCAATGCTATATCCATCAAAATTCCAAATCAATTCTTCATAGCATTAGAAAGCGCAATTTGCAAATTCATTTGGAATAAAAATAACCCAGGATAGGGAAAACTATTCTCAACAATAAAAGAACTGGGGGAAATCACCATGACTGACCTCAAGCTGTATTACAGAGCAATAGTGATAACAACTGCATGGCATTGGTACAGAGACAGGCATGAGGATCAGTGGAATAAAAGTGAAACACAGAAATGAACCCACAAACCTACGGTTACTTGATCTTTGACAAAGTATCTATAGCCATCCAGTGGGGAAAAACCAGCATTTTCAACAACTGGTGCTGATTCAACTGGGTGATAGCATGTAGAAGAATGCAAATTGATCCATTCTTGTCTCTTTGTACAAAGCTGAAGTCCAAGTGGATCAAGAACCTCCACATAAAACCAGATACACTGAAACTAATAGAAAGGAAATTGGGGAACAGCCTCAAGCACATGGGTACAGGGGAAATTTTCCTAAACAACACAAATGGCTTATGCTCTAAGATAAAGAATTGACAACTGGGACCACATAAAATTGCAAAACTTCTGTAAGGCAAAGGACACTGACAATAGGACAAAATGGGAACCAACAGACTGGGAAAAGGTCTTTACTAATCCTACATTTGATAGAGGGCTAATATCCAATATATAGAAAGAACTCAAGAAGTTATACTCCAGAGAACCAAAAAACCCTACTCAAAATGGAGTACAGAATTAAATATGAATTTTCAACTGGAGAATATTGAATGCCTGAAAAGCACCTAAAGAAATGTTCAACATTCTTTGTCATCAGAGAAATGCAAATCAAAACAACCCTGAGAATCCACCTCATACCAACCAGAATGGCTAAAATCAAAAACTCAGTTGACAACACTTGCTACAGAGTATGTGGAGAAAGGGTTACTCCTCCATTGCTGGTGGAATTGCAAGCTGGTATAACCATTCTGCAAATCATTCTGGCAGTTCCCCAGAATATTAAAGGACCCAGCTATACCACTCCTGGGCATATGCCCAGAATATGCTCCAACATGTAATTAGGATACATCCTCCACTATGTTCATAGAAGCCTTATTTATAATAGCCAGAAGCTGGAAAGAACCCAGATGTCCCTCAACAGAGGAATAGATACAGAAAATGTGGTACATTTACACAATGGTGTACTACTCAGCAATCAAAAACAATGAATTTTTAAAATTCTTAGGTAAGTGAATGGAAATATAAAATATCATCCTGAGTGAGATAACCCAATCACAAAAGAACACACAATGGTATGCACTAACTGATAAGTTAATATTAGCCCAGAAACTCGGAATACCCAAGATACTACTACACGTTGCTCAAGAAGAAGGAAGAACAAAGTGTGGATACTTAGGTCCTTCTTAGAAGAGGAAACAAAATGTGTATGGGAGGCAATACAGAGACAAAGTGTGGATCAGAGACTGAAGAAAAGGCCATCCAGAGACTCCCCCAACTGGGGATCCATCCTGTATACGTTTTTTTTTTGTTTTGTTTTGTGTTTTGTTTGTTTTGTTTTTTTCCTGGCCTTTGTTTTTATATATTTTTGACAGATCTTAAAAATCAAAAGCAACTATTAGGTTCAAAGAAAATAAAAACCAAAGGAACAAAGTATTTAGCAAGTAAGTCCAGCTCCTTCGAAGTATTCCTAAGAAGAACACCAGTATAATCTTTGATCTATCAAACTGCTACTAAAAATAAACATACAAGTTCATACATTAAAATCTATTACTCCATCTAGGGCTGCCTCCCAATTATCCACATCATAAAATCATTGGCCATACCACTGACTGTGCATGCCACAACGGCCTTCTGCTCACACAGTCCTTCTGAGAGGACTCTGTCATCAGTAGTTTCTTCTACCCACCACACCCTGTGGCCCCAAAGATGTGACCCAAAAATTCACCCCACCTGGCCCCCTCAAGCCTCAGGCTTCACTGCACTTCCTGCTCTTGCTTCAGGCACTGCTCTAAGTTGGTGACAGAATACTGTGATCAGTTTCCTAGTGAATCCCACATACATCTTTGGTATAGAACAGGCAAAA
Organism: Mus musculus; assembly: GCF_000001635.26. Lineage (NCBI taxonomy): Eukaryota > Metazoa > Chordata > Mammalia > Rodentia > Muridae > Mus > Mus musculus. Next base: position 17,841,688 of record NC_000073.6, on the reverse strand, counting down.
GGTGAGCAGGCCATGCCACCTGAAACAGAGAAATTTCTCAAAGATATCTCTGCTAGCCTGATGTTCTGAGGGTATGATGGAGAGCTGGAAACCACAAGGCCATCCAGAAACCAATCCCCAATTCCAGAAAGGATCATGATACTCAGTGTGACTTGCCATCACATTACTGAAGTGAGTCTCGGCACACAAACAATGTGGCAAAAAGAACTAGAACAAAGAACAGAAACCACTGTAAGTGCCCCTAAAGTTTCAAAAACTCCTGAGATATGAACCTGTCTGTGCTCAATGACTTCAATTTTGATGAATAAATCCAAGGAGAGAGAGAGAGAGAGAGAGAGAGAGAGAGAGAGAGAGAGAGAGAGAGAGAGAGAGAGAGAGACTTTTAGACAAAATCAGTTAATGCTAAGTTCAGAATTCGATTTCAACACTTTCATTTTAATAAACTGCAAACTGTCAACCTGAAACCAGGAATTATCCTCGAAATCCTTTTCAAGAAAAGGAATATTCCTGATTCCTTCCAGGCACCTAAGACAACAGTTTATGTTCCAGGAAAGGATGCTTTCAAACCTATCTGGAGTGATTATTGCACAGTGAAGCCCATGGGACAGTGACTTGCAAGGTGAGAGCTTACACTAAAAATAACACAATAAACACAGCTACACATTCTGCCCCACTCTAGCTCAACTTGATGAACACACAGACATTGATCCTGCTTAGAAAAAAAAACTGTGCCAAGGCTGTCATCAGAACTTCCATTATATTTCCACCGACATGAGGGATGCTCACAGACATGCAGTGAGAGGAAAGGGACAAAGGCTCTTCCTGCACTCTGTCTTGAAGTTCTTATCATACAGATGATTCAATTGCTTAGTTAGAGTCACAACAAGGTATTTTATATTATTTGTGATTATTGTGAAAGGTGCTGTTTCCCTAATTTATTTTCTCAACCTCTTTCTCCTTTGGGTAGAGGAAGGCTATTATATCCAGCTACTTTACTGAAGTTTTTGTCAGCTCTATGAGTTCTCTGGTGGAATATTTGAGGTCACAGAATTATATGATCATATCATCTCCAAATAGCCATTTGTATCCCTTTAACCTTCTTTTTATTGTCTAATTGCTCTGGCTAGGGCTTAAGTACTATATTGAATAGTTATGGAGAGAGTGTGCAGCCTTGTCTAGTCCCTGATTTTAGTGGGATTGTTTCGAGTTTCTCTCCATTTAGTTTCATGTTGGCTACTGGTTTGCTGTATATTGCTTTTAATATGTATAGGTATGGACCTTGAAATTCTGATGTTTCCAAGACTTTTTTTATTGAACGGGTGTTATATTTTGTCTAAGGCTTTTCAGTATCTGGTGAGATGATCATATATATATTTTTTGAGTTTGTTTATATAATGGAATATGTTGATGGATTTCTGTATTCTGAACCATCCCTGCATCCCTGGGATGAAGACTCCATGACCATGAAGGATGATTGTTTTGATGTATTCTTGGATTCAGTTTTCGAGAATTTCATTGAGTATTTTTGAATCAATATTCATAAGGGAAATTGGTCTGAAGTTCTTTTTTTTTGTTGGGTCTTTGTGTGGTTTATATATCAGGGTAATTGTGGCTTCATAGAACGAGTTCGGTAGTATTCCTTCTGTTTCTATTTTGTGGAATAGTTTGAGGAGTGTTGCTATTACATCTTCTTTGAAGGTCTGATAAAACTCTGCACTAAATCTATCTGGTCCTGGGCTTTTTTTTTTTTTTTTTTTTTTTTTTTGGTTGCACACTATTAATGGCTGTTTCTATTTCTTTAGCAGATAAAGGGCTGTTTAGACTGTTTATCTGATCCTGATTTAAGTTTGGTACCTCAGTATCTATCCAGAAAATTGTCCATTTAATCCTTGTTTTACAGCTTTGTTTTGTATAGGCTTTTGTAGGAGGATCTGATCGTTCTTTTTTGGATTTCCTAATTTCTGTTGTTATATCTCCCATTTCATTTTGAGTTTTGTTAACTAGAGTACTGTCTTGGTTCCCTCTAGTTAGTCTGGCTAAGGGTTTATCTATTTTGTTGATTTTCTCAAAGAACCAGCTCCTGGTTTGGTTGATTCTTTGCATAGTTCTTTTTGTTTCTATTTGGTTGATTTCAGCCCTGTGTTTGATAATTTCCTGCCTTCTACTCCCCTTGCATTAATTTGCTTCTTGTTGTTCTAGAATTTTCAGATGTGCTGCGACGCTACTAGTGTATGCTCTCTCCAGTTTCTTTCTGGAGGCACTCAGAGCTTTGAGTTTTCCTCTTAGCAATGCTTTCATTGTGTCCCATAATTTTCAGTATTTTGTGGCTTTATTTTCATTGAACTCTAAAAAAATCTTTAATTTCTGTCTTTATTTCTTCCTTGACCAGGTTATCAGTGTTGTTCAGCTTCAATGTGTATGTGGGCTTTGTACTGTTTATGCTATTGAAGACAAGCTTTAATCCCTGGTGATCTCATAGGATGCAGAGGATTATTTCAATCTTCTTGTATCTATTGAGGAATGTTTTGTGACTGATTATATGATCAGTCTTGGAGACGGTACCTTGAGGTGTTGAGAAAAGGTTATATCCTTTTGTTTTAGGATAAAATGTTCTATACATATCTCTTAAGTCCACTTAGTTCATAACTTCTGTGGGTTCACTGTGTCTCTGTTTAGTTTCTGTTTCCATGATCTGTCCATTGATTAGAGTGGGGTGTTGAAGTCTCCCACTATTATTGTGTGTGATACAATGTGTGCTTTGAGCTTTAGGGAAGTTTCTTTAATGAATGTGGGTCCCCTTGCATGTGAAGCATAGATGTTCAGAATTGAGAGTTCATCTTCATAGATTTTACCTTTGATAAGTATGAAGTGTCCCTCTTTATCATTTTTGATAACTTTAGGCTGAAATTCAATTTTTTCAATATTCTAATGGCTACTCCAGCTTGTTTCTTGGGACAATTTGCTTGGAAAATTGTTTTTCAGCCTTTTACTCTGAGGTAGTGTCTATCTTTGTCACTGAGATGGGTTTTCTGTATGCAGCAAAATGTTGGGTCCTGTTTACATAACCAGTCTGATAGTCGATGGCTTCTTTGAGGGAGAGTAGAGTTATTAAGAGATATTAAGAAATGTAATTGCTGACAGAGCTTCTGAGGTGGCGCCATCTTCGGCTCCAGACAACCGACCACCTTCCTGGTGAGTGCACAGGGGTCCGCCAGCCCGAGAGGTTTGTGCTTCAGGCCCCGGCGGGAGCCTCCGTGGCTCCAGGACTCCTCAGAGGGCAGGCTGCATGGGTGAGGGTGTGGAATACAGAGGCCAGTCATTTCTGGGACAGGCGAGAGACACAGAGCTTCTGAGGTGGCATCATCTTCGGCTCCAGACAACCGGCCACCTTCCTGGCCAAAGCAACACAGCTTCTGGGAAAGATCCTGTTTTGGGCCTTCATCTTCAGCCAGGAGGAGGTCCAAACACCAGATAACTGTGCAACTTCCCTGAAAGAGAAGAGCTTGCCTGCAGAGACGGCTCTGACCACTGAAACTCAGAGGAGAGAGCTAGTCTCCCACTTCTGCTGATAGAGGGTAACAAAATCAACAGAGGAACAATCTCTAAACAAAGACAACTATAACAACTAACTCCAGAGATTGCCAGATGGCAAAAGGTAAACGAAAGAATCCTACTAACAGGAACCAAGACCACTCACCATCATCAGAACCCAGCACTCCCACTTTGTCCAGTCCAGGGCATCCTAACACCTGAAAAGGTAGACCTGGATTTAAAAGCATTTCTCATGATGATGGTAGAGGACATCAAGAAGGAATTTAATAACTCACTTAAAGAAATACAGGAGAACACTGCTAAAGAGTTACAAGTCCTTAAAGAAAAACAGGAAAACACAACCAAACAGGTAGAAGTCCTTATAGAAAAACAGGAAAACACATCCAAACAGGTGATAGAAATGAACAAAACCATACTAGACCTAAAAAGGGAAGTAGACACAATAAAGAAAACCCAAAGTGAGGCAACGCTGGAGATAGAAACCCTAGGAAAGAAATCTGGAACCATAAATGCCAGATCAGCAACAGAATACAAGAGATGGAAGAGAGAATCTCAGGTGCAGAAGATTCCATAGAGAACATCAGCACAACAATCAAAGAAAATGGAAAATGCAAAAAGATCCTAACTCAAAGGATCCAGGAAATCCAGGACACAATGAGAAGACCAAACCTACGGATAATAGGAGTGGATGAGAATGAAGATTTTCAACTCAAAGGACCAGCAAACATCTTCAACAAAATTATTGAAGAAACCTTCCCAAATCTAAAGAAAGAGATGCCCATGAACATACAAGAAGCCTACAGAACTCCAAATAGACTGGACCAGAAAAGAAATTCCTCCCGACACATAATAATCAGAACATCAAATGCACTAAATAAAGATAGAATACTAAAAGCAGTAAGGGAAAAAGGTCAAGTAACATATAAAGGCAAGTCTATCAGAATTACACCAGATTTTTCACCAGAGACTATGAAAGCCAGAAGAGCCTGGACAGATGTTATACAGACACTAAGAGAACACAAATTCCAGCCCAGACTACTATACCCAGCCAAACTCTCAATTACCATAGATGGAGAAACCAAAGTATTCCACGACAAAACTAAATTCACCCATTATCTCTCCAGGAATCCAGCCCTTCAAAGGATAATAACAGAAAAAAACCAATACAAGGACAGGAACCACGCCCTAGAAAAAACAAGAAGATAATCCCTCAACAAAACTAAAAGAAGACAGCCACAAGAACAGAATGCTAACTTTAACAACAAAAATAACAGGAAGCAACAATTACTTTTCCTTAATATCTCTTAATATCAATGGTCTCAACTCCCCAATAAAAAGATATAGACTAACAGACTGGCTACACAAACAGGACCCAACATTCTGCTGCTTACAGGAAACCCATCTCAGGGAAAAAAGACAGACACTACCTCAGAGTGAAAGGCTGGAAAACAATTTTCCAAGCAAATAGTCTGAAGAAACAAGCTGGAGTAGCCATTTTAATATTGGATAAAATCGACTTCCAACCCAAAGTTATCAAAAAAGACAAGGAGGGACACTTCATACTCATCAAAGGTAAAATCCTCCAAGAGGAACTCACAATTCTGAATATCTATGCTCCAAATGCAAGGGCAGCCACATTCATTAAAGACACTATAGTAAAGCTCAAAGCACACGTTGCAACTCACACAATAATAGTGGGAGACTTCAACACACCACTTTCATCAATGGACAGATCGTGGAAACAGAAACTAAACAGGGACACAGTGAAACTAACAGAAGTTATGAAACAAATGGACCTGACAGATATCTACAGAACATTTTATCCTAAAACAAAAGGATATACCTTCTTCTCAGCACCTCACGGGACCTTCTACAAAAGTGAACATATAATTGGTCACAAAACAGGCCTCAAAAGATACAAAAATATTGAAATTGTCCCATGTATCCTATCAGACCACCATGGCCTAAGACTGATCTTCAATAACAACATAAATAATGGAAAGCCAACATTCACGTGGAAACTGAATAACACTCTTCTCAATGATACCTTGGTCAAGGAAGGAATAAAGAAAGAAATTAAAGACTTTTTAGAGTTTAATGAAAATGAAGCCACAACGTACCCAAACCTATGGGACACAATGAAAGCATTTCTAAGAGGGAAACTCATAGCGCTGAGTGCCTCCAAGAAGAAACGGGAGACAGCACATACTAGCAGCTTGACAACACATCTAAAAGCCCTAGAAAAAAAGGAAGCAAATTCACCCAAGAGGAGTAGACGGCAGGAAATAATCAAACTCAGGGGTGAAATCAACCAAGTGGAAACAAGAAGAACTATTCAAAGAATTAACCAAACGAGGAGTTGGTTCTTTGAGAAAATCAACAAGATAGATAAACCCTTAGCTAGACTCACTAAAGGGCACAGGGACAAAATCCTAATTAACAAAATCAGAAATGAAAAGGGAGACATAACAACAGATCCTGAAGAAATCCAAAACACCATCAGATCCTTCTACAAAAGGCTATACTCAACAAAACTGGAAAACCTGGACGAAATGGACAAATTTCTGGACAGATACCAGGTACCAAAGTTGAATCAGGATCAAGTTGACCATCTAAACAGTCCCATATCACCTAAAGAAATAGAAGCAGTTATTAATAGTCTCCCAACCAAAAAAAGCCCAGGACCAGATGGGTTTAGTGCAGAGTTCTATCAGACCTTCAAAGAAGATCTAATTCCAATTCTGCACAAACTATTTCACAAAATAGAAGTAGAAGGTACTCTACCCAACTCATTTTATGAAGCCACTATTACTCTGATACCTAAACCACAGAAAGATCCAACAAAGATAGAGAACTTCAGACCAATTTCTCTTATGAATATCGATGCAAAAATCCTCAATAAAATTCTCGCTAACCGAATCCAAGAACACATTAAAGCAATCATCCATCCTGACCAAGTAGGTTTTATTCCAGGGATGCAGGGATGGTTTAATATACGAAAATCCATCAATGTAATCCATTATATAAACAAACTCAAAGACAAAAACCACATGATCATCTCGTTAGATGCAGAAAAAGCATTTGACAAGATCCAACACCCATTCATGATAAAAGTTTTGGAAAGATCAGGAATTCAAGGCCCATACCTAAACATGATAAAAGCAATCTACAGCAAACCAGTAGCCAACATCAAAGTAAATGGAGAGAAGCTGGAAGCAATCCCACTAAAATCAGGGACTAGACAAGGCTGCCCACTTTCTCCCTACCTTTTCAACATAGTACTTGAAGTATTAGCCAGAGCAATTCGACAACAAAAGGAGATCAAGGGGATACAAATTGGAAAAGAGGAAGTCAAAATATCACTTTTTGCAGATGATATGATAGTATATATAAGTGACCCTAAAAATTCTACCAGAGAACTCCTAAACCTGATAAACAGCTTCGGTGAAGTAGCTGGATATAAAATAAACTCAAACAAGTCAATGGCCTTTCTCTATACAAAGAATAAACAGGCTGAGAAAGAAATTAGGGAAACAACACCCTTCTCAATAGTCACAAATAATATAAAATATCTTGGCGTGACTCTAACTAAGGAGGTGAAAGATCTGTATGATAAAAACTTCAAATCTCTGAAGAAAGAAATTAAAGAAGATCTCAGAAGATGGAAAGATCTCCCATGCTCATGGATTGGCAGGATCAACATTGTAAAAATGGCTATCTTGCCAAAAGCAATCTACAGATTCAATGCAATCCCCATCAAAATTCCAACTCAATTCTTCAACGAATTGGAAGGAGCAATTTGCAAATTTGTCTGGAATAACAAAAAACCTAGGATAGCAAAAAGTCTTCTCAAGGATAAAAGAACTTCTGGCGGAATCACCATGCCAGACCTAAAGCTTTACTACAGAGCAATTGTGATAAAAACTGCATGGTACTGGTATAGAGACAGACAAGTAGACCAATGGAATAGAATTGAAGATCCAGAAATGAACCCACACACCTATGGTCACTTGATCTTTGACAAGGGAGCTAAAACCATCCAGTGGAAGAAAGACAGCATTTTCAACAATTGGTGCTGGCACAACTGGTTGTTATCGTGTAGAAGAATGCGAATCGATCCATACTTATCTCCTTGTACTAAGGTCAAATCTAAGTGGATCAAGGAACTTCACATAAAACCAGAGACACTGAACCTTATAGAGGAGAAAGTGGGGAAAAGCCTTGAAGATATGGGCACAGGGGAAAAATTCCTGAACAGAACAGCAATGGCCTGTGCTGTAAGATCGAGAATCGACAAATGGGACCTAATGAAACTCCAAAGTTTCTGCAAGGCAAAAGACACTGTCAATAAGACAAAAAGACCACCAACAGATTGGGAAAGGATCTTTACCTATCCTAAATCAGATAGGGGACTAATATCCAACAAAGATAAAGAACTCAAGAAGGTGGACTTCAGAAAATCAAATAACCCCATTAAAAAATGGGGCTCAGAACTGAACAAAGAATTCTCACCTGAGGAATACCGAATGGCAGAGAAGCACTTGAAAAAATGTTCAACATCCTTAATCATCAGGGAAATGCAAATCAAAACAACCCTGAGATTCCACCTCACACCAGTCAGAATGGCTAAGATCAAAAATTCAGGTGACAGCAGATGCTGGCGAGGATGTGGAGAAAGAGGAACACTCCTCCATTGTTGGTGGGAGTGCAGGCTTGTACAACCACTCTGGAAATCAGTCTGGCGGTTCCTCAGAAAACTGGACATAGTACTACCGGAGGATCCAGCAATACCTCTCCTGGGCATATATCCAGAAGATGCCCCAACAGGTAAGAAGGACACATGCTCCACTATGTTCATAGCAGCCTTATTTATAATAGCCAGAAGCTGGAAAGAACCTAGATGCCCCTCAACAGAGGAATGGATACAGAAAATGTGGTACATCTACACAATGGAGTACTACTCAGCTATTAAAAAGAATGAATTTATGAAATTCCTAGCCAAATGGATGGACCTGGAGGGCATCATCCTGAGTGAGGTAACACATTCACAAAGAAACTCACACAATATGTATTCACTGATAAGTGGATATTAGCCCCAAACCTAGGATACCCAAGATATAAGATATAATTTGCTAAACACATGAAACTCAAGGAGAATGAAGACTGAAGTGTGGACACTATGCCCCTCCTTGGATTTGGGAACAAAACACCCATGGAAGGAGTTACAGAGACGGAGTTTGGAGCTGAGATGAAAGGATGGACCATGTAGAGACTGCCATAGCCAGGGATCCACCCCATAATCAGCATCCAAACGCTGACACCATTGCATACACTAGCAAGATTTTATTGAAAGGACCCAGATGTAGCTGTCTCTTGTGAGACTATGCCGGGGCCCAGCAAACACAGAAGTGGATGCTCACAGTCAGCTAATGGATGGATCATAGGGCTCCCAATGGAGGAGCTAGAGAAAGTAGCCAAGGAGCTAAAGGGATCTGCAACCCTATAGGTGGAACAACATTATGAGCTAACCAGTACCCCGGAGCTCTTGACTCTAGCTGCATATATATCAAAAGATGGCCTAGTTGGCCATCACTGGAAAGAGAGGCCCATTGGACTTGCAAACTTTATATGCCCCAGTACAGGGGAATACCAGGGCCAAAAAGGGGGAGTGGGTGGGCAGGGGAGTGGGGGTGGGTGGATATGGGGGACTTTTGGTATAGCATTGGAAATGTAAATGAGTTAAATACCTAATAAAAAATGGAAAAAAAAAAGAAAATCCATCAATGTAATCCATTATATAAACAAACTCAAAGACAAAAACCACATGATCATCTCGTTAGATGCAGAAAAAGCATTTGACAAGATCCAACACCCATTCATGATAAAAGTTTTGGAAAGATCAGGAATTCAAGGCCCATACCTAAACATGATAAAAGCAATCTACAGCAAACCAGTAGCCAACATCAAAGTAAATGGAGAGAAGCTGGAAGCAATCCCACTAAAATCAGGGACTAGACAAGGCTGCCCACTTTCTCCCTACCTTTTCAACATAGTACTTGAAGTATTAGCCAGAGCAATTCAACAACAAAAGGAGATCAAGGGGATACAAATTGGAAAAGAGGAAGTCAAAATATCACTTTTTGCAGATGATATGATAGTATATATAAGTGACCCTAAAAATTCTACCAGAGAACTCCTAAACGTGATAAACAGCTTCGGTGAAGTAGCTGGATATAAAATAAACTCAAACAAGTCAATGGCCTTTCTCTATACAAAGAATAAACAGGCTGAGAAAGAAATTAGGGAAACAACACACTTCTCAATAGTCACAAATAATATAAAATATCTCGGTGTGACTCTAACTAAGGAAGTGAAAGATCTGTATGATAAATCTTCAAATCTCTGAAGAAAGAAATTAAAGAAGATCTCAGAAGATGGAAAGATCTCCCATGCTCATGGATCGGCAGGATCAACATTGTAAAAATGGCTATCTTGCCAAAAGCAATCTACAGATTCAATGCAATCCCCATCAAAATTCCAACTCAACTCTTCAACGAATTAGAAGGAGCAATTTGCAAATTCATCTGGAATAACAAAAAACCTAGGATAGCAAAAAGTCTTCTCAAGGATAAAAGAACCTCTGGTGGAATCACCATGCCTGACCTAAAGCTTTACTACAGAGCAATTGTGATAAAAACTGCATGGTACTGGTATAGAGACAGACAAGTAGACCAATGGAATAGAATTGAAGACCCAGAAATGAACCCACACTCCTATGGTCACTTGATCTTTGACAAGGGAGCTAAAACCATCCAGTGGAAGAAAGACAGCATTTTCAACAATTGGTGCTGGCACAACTGGTTGTTATCGTGTAGAAGAATGCGAATCGATCCATACTTATCTCCTTGTACTAAGGTCAAATCTAAGTGGATCAAGGAACTTCACATAAAACCAGAGACACTGAAACTTATAGAGGAGAAAGTGGGGAAAAGCCTTGAAGATATGGGCACAGGGGAAAAATTCCTGAAGAGAACAGCAATGGCTTGTACTGTAAGATCGAGAATTGACAAATGGGACCTAATGAAACTCCAAAGTTTCTGCAAGGCAAAAGACACCGTCAATAAGACAAAAAGACCACCAACAGATTGGGAAAGGATCTTTATGTATCCTAAATCAGATAGGGGACTAATATCCAACATATATAAAGAGCTCAAGAAGGTGGACTTCAGAAAATCAAATAACCCCATTATAAAATGGGGCTCAGAACTGAACAAAGAATTCTCACCTGAGGAATACTGAATGGCAGAGAAGCACCTGAAAATATGTTCAACATCCTTAATCATCAGGGAAATGCAAATCAAAACAACCCTGAGATTCCACCTCACACCAGTCAGAATGGCTAAGATAAAAAATTCAGGTGACAGCAGATGCTGGCGTGAATGTGGAGAAAGAGGAACACTCCTCCATTGTTGGTGGGATTGCAGGCTTGTACAACCACTCTGGAAATCAGTCTGGCGGTTCCTCAGAAAATTGGACATAGTACTACCGGAGGATCCAGCAATACCTCTCCTGGGCATATATCCAGAAGATGCCCCAACTGGTAAGAAGGACACATGCTCCACTATGTTCATAGCAGCCTTATTTATAATAGCCAGAAGCTGGAAAGAACCCAGATGCCCCTCAACAGAGGAATGGATACAGAAAATGTGGTACATTTTCACAATGGAGTACTACTCAGCTATTAAAAAGAATGAATTTATGAAATTCCTTGCCAAATGGATGGACCTGGAGGGCTTCATCCTGAGTGAGGTAACACATTCACAAAGGAACTCACACAATATTTACTCACTGATAAGTGGATATTAGCCCAAAACCTAGGATACCCAAGATATAAGATACAATTTGCTAAACACATGAAACTCAAGAAGAATGAAGACTGAAGTGTGGACACTATGCCCCTCCTTAGAATTGGGAACAAAACACCCATGGAAGGAGTTACAGAGACAAAGTTTGGAGCTGAGATGAAAGGATGGACCATGTAGAGACTGCCATATCCAGGGATCCACCCCATAATCAGCATCCAAACACTGACACCATTGCATACACTAGCAAGATTTTATTGAAAGGACCCAGATGTAGCTGTCTCTTGTGAGACTATGCCAGGGCCTAGGAAACACAGAAGTGGATGCTCACAGTCAGCTAATGGATGGATCACAGGGCTACCAATGGAGGAGCTAGAGAAAGTAGCCAAGGAGCTAAAGGGATCTGCAACCCTATAGGTGGAACAACATTATGAACTAACCAGTACCCCGGAGCTCTTGACTCTAGCTGCATATGTATCAAAAGATGGCCTAGTCAGCCATCACTGGAAAAAGAGGCCCATTGAACACACAATGGGCCTCTCTATTATACCTATTATCTTTAAGTTGGGTCTTCTCATTGTGTCCTGCATTTTCTGGATGTTCTGGGTTAGGATCTACTTGCATTTTGCATTTTCTTTTACTGTTGTGTCCATGTTTTCTATGGTAACTTCTGCACCTGAGATTCTCTCTTCTATTTATTCTGTTGATGATGCTTGCATCTATGGCTCCTGACTTCTTACCTAAGTTTTTTACCTCCAGAGTTGTCTCTCTTTGGGTTTTCTTTATTGTTTCTACTTTCATTTTTAGATCCTGGATGGTTTTGTTCATTTCCTTCACCTGTTTGTCTGTGTTTTCCTGTAATTCTTTAAGGGATTTCTGTGTTTCCTTTACAAGTGCTTCTACATTTTTACCTGCGTTCTCTTGTAATTCTTTAAGGGATTTTTGTCTTTCCTCTTTACAGGTTTCTACCTGTTTACTTGTGTTCTCCTATTTCTTTAAGGGAGTTCTTTATGTCCTTCTTAAAATCTTCTATCAGCATCATGAGATATGATTTTTAAATCTAAGCCTTGTTTTTCCAGTGTGTTGGAGTATCTAGGACTTACTGTGGTGGGAGTACTGGGTTCTGATGATGCCAAGTAATCTTGGTTCTGTTGGTAAGATTCTTGATTTTGACTTTCACCATCTGGTAATCTCTGGTGTTAGATATTTTGCTGTCTCTGGCTGGAGTTTGTTCCTCCTTTGGATGTGTAAACCTGTGTCAACACTCCTGGAAGACCAGCTCTCTCCTGGCAAGATCAGAGGTATGAGAAACAGCCCTACCTCCTGGATGCAGATGGAGGCAGGAAGTACCCAGTCCTGGCTGCTCTGCCTCTTCTGCATCCTGTGTACTCCTGCCTGGTTCCACCTTTGACAGTCACTAGAGAGAAAATGGAGATCTTCCCTGAGTCTCAGAGACAGAGCACTCCCTGGAGACATCTCCCCTGGCAGGACTGGTACACGGAGGGCTTCTGAACATCCCCCGCTCGTGAATGCTTTTAATATGAGCATTTAGGCAGCAGAGTCAGGGAGATCTCTGAGTTCATGACCAGGCAGGTCTCAGAGCAAGTTCCAAGACAGCCAGGGCTACAAGGAGAAAGCTTTTCTTAACTTCCCCTCCCCAAAGTTTAAAGGATAAAAGAAAGAATATGGGAGGTAAGATGGATCTGCATGGCTGTGAGGCTGAGGCAGAAAGTCAAAATGGAAATCCAGTTAGTGTTGCAAGAGGACTCTCCTAGCCTTGTCCAGCTCCTATCACTGAGAAACAAACATCCTAAAGGTAATAAATTCCCTCAGGATCTAGAATACAAGGTCACCAAACAAAAATCTCTGTGTTATTTGAGAACAATGCTCAAAGCATGATCTGTGATGGGAAAGCCAGTTCATCCATCAACTATGAGCTAATATCCCAAAGGACCATGAAGTGTTATAAAAGGGTCTTGGGAACTTATGGAAGGATGCTGGTACTCAAAACAATACTATCAGCAAAGAGATAGGATCATAGTGTCAGAGAAGTGCTAGGGATTAAATTTGTTGTCAATTCGACAACAGCAATCTCTTCTGCCAAAATCATAATAATAATAATATATTATCTTTTTTATGAAGAAGAAATATTTTATCTTCATTTTTTGATGGACGTGTTTGTTGTACAAGGTAAAGACATATAGTTGGAAAAGAGACAATAGGGAGCTGTGGGAAGATTTTCATGAGGGAAATTGAGATATGTAAGATCACATATCATCATGCACAGGTATAAAGATCTCAACAATAAGGAAAAAATCAGAAAAGAATTTAACCAGCAAGGAACATGAAACCAATGTAATAACTACTCCCAGAATCACCTATCCCAAAGTCACGGCTTCCAACAACACAGAAATAGACACAATCCAACACAAAGATATCAAAGGGAGCTGGACAAAGTGGTGGATGCTCCATCAGTCTTTACCCTTCCCTGCAGCACTGGGGAGGCAGAGGCCAACAGATCTTTAATTTCAAGGCCAGCCTAGTGAATTCCAAGACAGCCCAAGATATATATGTAGAGAGAGACACCATCTCAAAATGAATAAGGAATGACTGTAGGAATATCCAAACAAATCAAAAGGGATAAAAATTAACTGAAAAATTAATTGCAAGAAACCACAGAATGTACACAAACAAAGGAATAAATACAGGATAAGATTTGAGAATTAAATAAAGACAGAGAAACACTGATGAAAATCTATATGCTACTGAAAATGAACATTTGTGTATGTCTAAAACCCTATGAAAGCCCTATGGATAAAATGGATAGAATTGTGTTACCAGTGCTTGAAAGCCAGATAGAAAAGTCAGATCATTCCTTCAAGAACAGGCATAAATTAGCAGGAACCCCAGCTTGGAACATCTTTGGCTTAACTTCATATCAGCCCTACAGAAGTCAGAAGCCTTAGACAGTGGTAGAGTGGAGACTCCTTCACACTGCGGGACACTGGCCTTGGAGAAATGGCTATTTCTTTTTTTAAATATTTTTTTATTATATATTTTCCTCAATTACATTTCCTACATTTCCAATGCTATCCCAAAAGTCCCCCATACCCTCCCCCCCACTCCCCTACCCACCCATTCCCACTTTTTGGCCCTGGTGTTCCCCTGTACTGGGGCATATAAAGCTTGCCTGTCCAATGGGTCTCTTTTTCCAGTGATGGCAGACTAGGCCATCTTTTGATACATATGCAGCTAGAGTCAAGAGCTCCGGGGTACTGGTTAATTAATAATGTTGTTGCACCTACAGGATTGTAGATCTATTTAGCTCCTTGGATACTTTATCTAGCTCCTACATTGGTGACCCTGTGATCCATCCAATAGCTGACTGTGAGCATCCACTTATGTGTTTGCTAGGCCCTGGCCTAGTCTCACAAGAGACAGCTATATCAGGGTCCTTTCAGCGAATGCTTGATAGTGTATGCAATGGTGTAATCTTTTGGAGGCTAATTATAGGATGGATCCCTGGATATGGCAGTCTCTAGATGGTCCATCCTTTTGTCTCAGCTCCAAACTTTGTCTCTGTAACTATTTCCATGGGTGTTTTGTTCCCAATTCTAAGAAAGGGCAAAGTGTCCACACTTTGGTCTTCGTTCTTCTTCAGTTTCATGTGTTTTACAAATTGTCTCTTATATCTTGGGTATACTAAGTTTCTGGGCTAATATCCACTTATAAGTGAGTACATATCATTTGAGTTCTTTTGTGATTGTGTTACCTCACTCAAGATGATGCCCTCCAGGTCCAACCATTTGCCTAGGAATTTCATAAATTCATTCTTTTTAATAGCTGAGTAGTACTCCATTGTGAAAATGTACCACATTTTCTGTATCCATTCCTCTGTTGAGGGGCATCTGGGTTCTTTTCAGCTTCTGGCTATTATAAATAAGGCTTCTACGAACATAGTGGAGCATGTGTCCTTCTTACCGGTTGGGACATCTTCTGGATATATGCCCAGGAGAGGTATTGCGGGATCCTCCAGTAGTACTATGTGCAATTTTCTGAGGAACATTGAGACTGATTTCCAGAGTGGTTGTACAAGCTTGCAATCCCACCAACAATAAAGGAGAGTTCTTCTTTCTCCACATCCTTGCCAGCATCTGCTATCACCTGAATTTTTGACCTTAGTCATTCTGACTGGTGTGAGTTGGAATCTCAGGGTTGTTTTGATTTGCATTTCTCTGATGACTAAGGATGCTACACCCTTTTCCAGGTGCTTCTCAGCCATTCAGTATTCCTCAGGTGAGAATTCTTTGTTTAACTCTGAGCCCCATTTTTAATGGGGTTATTTGATTTTCTGGAGTCCACCTTCTTGATTTCTTTATATATATTGGATATTAGTCCCCTATCTGATTTAGGATAGGTAAAGATTCTTTCACAATCGGTTAGTGGCCTTTTTGTCTTATTGACGGTGTCTTTTGCCTTGCAGAAGTGTTGCAGTTTCATGAGGTCCCATTTGTCAATTCTCGATCTTACAGCACAAGCCATTGCTGTTTTATTCAGGAATTTTTCCCCTGTGCACATATCTTCGAGGCTTTTCCCTACTTTCTCCTCGATAAGTTTCAGTGTCTCTGGTTTTATGTGGAGTTCCTTGATCCACCTAGATTTGACCTTAGTACAAGGAGATAGAAATGGATCTATTTACATTTTTCGACAAGATAACCACCAGTTGTGACAGCACCATTTGTTGAAAATGCTGTCTTTCTTCCACTGGATGGTTTTAGCTCCCTTGTCGAAGATCAAGTGACCATAGGTGTGTGGGTTCATTTGTGGGTCTTCAATTCTATTCCATTGGTCTACTTGTCTGTCACTATACCAGTACCATGCAGATTTCATAACAATTGCTCTGTGGTAAAGCTTTAGGTCAGGCATGGTGATTCCACCAGAGGTTCTTTTATCCTTGAGAAGAGTTTTTGTTATCCTAGGTTTTTTGTTATTCCAGATGAATTTACAGATTGCTCTTTCTAATTCGTTGAAGAATTGAGTTGGAATTTTGATGGGGATTGCATTGAATCTGTAGATTGCTTTTGGCAAGATAGCCATTTTTACAATGTTGATCCTGCCGATCCATGAGCATGGGAGATCTTTCCATCTTCTGAGATCTTCTTTAATTTCTTTCTTCAGAGATTTGAAGATTTATCATACAGATCTTTCACTTCCTTAGTTAGAGTCACACCGAGATATTTTATATTATTTGTGACTATTGAGAAGTGTGTTGTTTCCCTAATTTCTTTCTCAGCCTGTTTATTCTTTGTATAGAGAAAGGCCATTGACTTGTTTGAGTTAATTTTATATCCAGCTAATTCACCGAAGCTGTTTATCAGGTTTAGGAGTTTTCTGGTGGAATTTTTAGGGTCACTTATATATACTATCATATCATCTGTGAAAAGTCATATTTTGACTTCTTCTTTTCCAATTTGGATCCCCTTGATCTCCTTTTGTTGTCGAATTGCTCTGGCTAGGACTTCAAGTACATTGTTGAATAGGTAGGGAGAAAGTGGGCAGCCTTGTCTAGTCCCTGATTTTAGTGGGATTGCTTCCAGCTTCTCTCCATTTACTTTGATGTTGGCTACTGGTTTGCTGTAGATTGCTTTTATCATGTTTAGGTATGGGCCTTGAATTCCTGATCATTCCAAGACTTTTATCATGAATGGGTGTTGGATCTTGTTGAGCTTTTTCCGCATCTAGCCAGATGATCATGTGGTTTTTTTCTTTGAGTTTGTTTATATAATTGATTACATTGATAGATTTCCGTATATTAAGCCATACCTGCATCCCTGGAATAAAACCTATTTGATCAGCATGGATGATTGCTTTAATGTGTTCTTGGATTCTTTTAGTCAGAATTCTATTGAGTATTTTTGCATCGATATTCATAAGGGAAATTGGTCTGAAGTTCTCTATCTTTGTTGGATCTTTCTGTGGTTTACATATCAGAGTAATTGTGGCTTCATAGAATGAGTTGGGTAGAGTACCTTCTACTTCTATTTTGTGGAATAGTTTGTGCAGAACTGGAATTAGATCTTCTTTGAAGGTCTGATAGAACTCTGCACTAAACCCATCTGGTCCTGGGCTTTTATTTGGCTGGGAGACTAATAATAACTGCTTCTATTTCTTTAGGGGATATGGATTGTTAACTTGATCCTGATTTAACTTTGGTACCTGGTATCTGTCTAGAAATTTGTCTGTTTCGTCCAGGTTTTCCAGTTTTGTTGAGTATAGCCTTTTGTAGAAGGATCTAATGGTGTTTTGGATTTCTTCAGGATTTGTTGTTATGTCTCCCTTTTCATTTCTGATTATGTTAATTAGCATGCTGTCCCTGTGCCCTCTAGTGAGTCTAGCTAAGGGTTTATCTATCTTGTTGATTTTGTCAAAGAACGAACTCCTCGTATGGTTGATTCTTTGAATACTTCTTCTTGTTTCCACTTGGTTTTTTCATCCCTGAGTTTGATTATTTCCTGCTGTCTACCTCTCTTGGGTGAATATTCTTTTTTTTTCTAGAGCATTTAGATGTGTTGTCATCTGCTAGTGTGTGCTCTCTCTAGTTTCTTTTTGGAGGCACTCAGAGCTATGAGTTTCCCTCTTAAAAATGCTTTCATTGTGTCCCATTGGTTTGGGTATGTTGTGGCTTCATTTTCATTAAACTCTAAAAAGTCTTTAATTTCTTTCTTTATTCCTTCCTTGACCAAGCTATCATTGAGAAGAGTGTTGTTCAGTTTCCACGTGAATGTTGGCTCTCCATTATTTATGTTGTTATTGAAGATCAGTCTTAGGCCATGTTGGTCTAATAGGATACATGGGACAATTTCAATATTTTTGTATCTTTTGAGGCCTGTTTTGTGACCAATTATATGTTCACTTTTGTAGAAGGTCCCGTGAGGTGCTGAGAAGAAGGTATATCCTTTTGTTTTAGGATAAAATGTTCTGTAGATATCTGTCAGGTCCATTTGTTTCATAACTTCTGTTAGTTTCACTGTGTCCCTGTTTAGTTTCTGTTTCCACGATCTGTCCATTGGTTAAAGTGGTGTGTTGAAGTCTCCCACTATTATTGTTTGAGGTGCAATGTGTGCTTTGAGCTTTACTAAAGTGTCTTTAATGAATGTGGCTGCCCTTGCATTTGGAGCATAGATATTCAGAATTGTGAGTTCCTCTTGGAGGATTTTACCTTTGATGAGTATGAAGTGTCCCTCCTTGTCTTTTTTGATAACTTTGGGTTGGAAGTTGATTTTATTCGATATTAGAATGGCTACTCCAGCTTGTTTCTTCAGACCATTTGCTTGGAAAATTGTTTTCCAGCCTTTCACTCTGAGATAGTGTCTGTCTTTTTCCCTGAGATGGGTTTCCTGTAAGCAGCAGAATGTTGGGTCCTGTTTGTGTAGCCAGTCTGTTAGTCTATGTCTTTTTATTGGGGAAATTGAGTCCATTGATATTAAGAGATATTTTAAAAAAGTTATTGCTGCTTCCTTTTATTTTTGTTGTTAGAGTTGGCATTCTGTTCTTGTGGCTGACTTCTTTTTGTTTTGTTGAGTGATTACTTTCTTGCTTTTTCTAGGGCGTGATATCTGTCCTCCTATGGTTTTTTTTCTGTTATTATCATTTGAAGGACTTGATTCATGGAAAGATAATGTGTGAATTTGGTTTTGTCGTGGAATACTTTGGTTTCTCCATCTATGGTAATTTAGAGTTTGGCCGGGTATAGTAGCCTGGTCTGACATTTTTGTTCTCTTAGTGTCTGTATAACATCTATATAGGCTCTTTTGGCTTTCATAGTCTCTGGTGAAAAGTCTGGTGTAATTCTGATAGGCCCTCCTTTATATGTTACTTGACCTTTTTCCCTTACTGCTTTTAATATTCTCTCTTTAATTAGTGCATTTTTTGTTCTGATTATTATGTTTGGGGAGGAATTTCTTTTCTGGTCCAGTCTATTTGGTTTCTGTAGGTTTCTTGTATGTTCATGGGCATGTCATTCTTTAGGTTTGGGAAGTTTTCTTCTATAATTTTGTTGAAGATATTTGCTTGCCCTTTAAGTTGTAAATCTTCATTCTCATCAACTCCTATTATCCGTAGGTTTGGTCTTCTCATTGTGTCCTGGATTTCCTGGATGTTTTGAATTAAGATCTTTTCGTGTTTCTTATTTTCTTTGATTGTTGTGCCGATGTTCTCTATGGAATCTTTTGCACCTGAAATTCTCTCTTCCATCTCTTGTATTCTGTTGCTGATGCTCGCATCTATGGTTCCAGATTTCTTTCCTAAGGTTTCTATCTCCAGTGTTGCCTCACTTTGGGTTTTCTTTATTGTGTCTATTTCTCTTTTTATGTCTTGGATGGTTTTATTCAATTCCATCACCTGTTTGGTCGTGTTTTCCTGCAATTCTTTAAGGAATTTTTGTGTTTCCTCTTTAAAAACTTCTACCTGTTTAGCTGTGTTCTCCTGTATTTCTTTAAGTGAGTTATTAAAGTCCTTCTTGATGTCCTCTACCATCATCATGAGATATGCTTTTAAATCCGGTTCTTGCTTTTCGGGTGTGTTGGGGTGCCCAGGACTAGGTGGGATGGGAGTGCTGCGTTCTGATGATGGTGAGTGGTCTTGATTTCTGTTCGTAGGATTCTTACGTTTGCCTTTGCCATCTGGTAATCTCTGAAGCTAGTTGTTATAGTTGTCTCTGGTTAGAGCTTGTTCCTCAGGTGACTCTGTTAGCCTCTATCAGCAGACCTGGGAGACTAGCTCTCTCCTTAGTTTCAGTGGTCAGAGTATTCTCTGTAGGCAAGCTCTCTTCTTGCAGGGAAGGTGCCCAGATACCTTGTGTTCAAACCTGCCTCCTGTCAGAATATTTGTTCCACTCACCAGAGGTCTTAATATCCCGTGGTGGGTCCTGTGAGGACCTTGGGGGAGTCCAGAGACTTCCTGGGCAAGGCACCGTGGTGTTGGAGTGGACCAGAAGGGACTTTTGCCCCTGATCAGGCCGGGTTATCTGCTTCCCTAGTTAGTGCAGTCTCAGGTCTGGTGCGATTGGATTGGAGCAGATGCTGTGTACCACTCACCAGAGTTCTTAGGATCCCATGGGGAATCCTGTGTGGGTCCTTGCAGGTGTCCAGAGACTCCGCAGGCAAGGCACCCCGGTGCTGGAGTGGACCAGAAGGGACTTGTGCCCCTGATCAGGCCGGGTTATCTGCTTCCCTAGTTAATGCAGTCTCAGGTCCCGCGCAATTGGATTAGAGCAGACGCTGTGTTCCACTCACCAGAGGTCTTAGGATTCTGTGGGGAATCCTGTGTGGGTCCTTGCGGGTGTCCGGAGACTCCGTGTGCAAGGCTATTTCTACCAATAGGAATTTGTTGCAGGAAAATTTCTCCATGTTGTCACTGAACTTGGTTGGTCTCTAGTCATGAGTCTCAAGCTGGGATCAGCCACCATTCCTTAATTAGGCAATTAAAAGAACTGAAATAACACTTGTAAGCAGAAAGCTATTTATTCAGAAAAGAGAGTAAGGGTAGAAATAATGCACATGTTTGCCTTCTGTCTTTGTTTCTTTGAGGGCCTTGGTTTACTTGTTGGCCTTTGATTGTCTGAAACCTGACTTCAATGTTCTGAACTGAGATTAGCATTATAATAGAAAACCGATGATAACTACATCTAAGCAGATGCAACCAGAATATAAACCCACTTACCCTACTCCATCATTGTCTGGGTTCAATTCCATCCTATAGTGTGGTTCAATAAGGTTAAATCTCTTTCTAAAGAGATAGTTCCCCCTTTTGCTAGGACCTCTTCCTTCTCTCATCATGAAATCCCTGTGGAGATCCCCCTTTTATATGGGAGTTCATTGTTTCAATCATCTAATGGGCTCAGAGATACACATGGCTATAAAAATATCTTCCTTCCTGCCAAGCAGGTTATATTATGCAAAAATTATTAGGTGCAGCCAGGATATAAGACCAATTCCTGCAAGAATTATTATTTTTGAGAGCACAGCAAGGCTCAATCTCTGAGTACTGTAGGGTCTCTTTTTGATTAAATGTAGAAGTTACAAATTGGCATGAAAATGATGAATCCATGAACAGAGGGAAACCGTTGTGTGAGTTCTATTGGGGACAGCACTGGCCAGAGGATGCATGTGAGTATAAGGTCTCTCTACTATGTTAATTAAGAAACAAACCAAACTTTGCAGCAGTGTCAAATATAATGGTTAGAGCCTATTTAGAAGAATTCTATCTGGGCCTCTGTGAACTGTGAGGCACAGTTCTTTCTTCCTCTTTCTAAGACCCAGGAATCATGAACAAAGTGGCATCAAATGTTTCCATATTATATAGTCTAATGGAACTAATAGTGTCTGGAGTTTTAGATCATGTCACAAGATCACAGGAGTTTCCTTGAGTAAGTATAACAATATGAGATGTATGTACATATGATAAAGCCATTAGATGGCAGAGATTGTATCACCTCTTTCTTGGGAAGGTCCAAAAGCCACAGAAGGACCATGAGCCACACTAAGAGGAAGATGACATCAAAAGTGATACAGAGGAAACAAGCAAGACTTTGGGGTTGAGAGTGATGTCCTTCTACCTTTAGCCTCTGGGGAGTCAATACAGAGCTTCAAGATGTGTTTCTTTCTGTCTCCTGGATAATTACATACACCAATACCACAAAAGTCAAGATACATGGACAGAAACACAAGGAGTACTCCTTGGCAGTGTGTGTGAATGTGTGTGTTCATGTGTGTGTGTGTGTGTGTGTGTGTGTGTGTGTGTGTGTGTGCATGTGTGATGTTTAGGGTGTGGGCATACTATGAAGCATAAGAGGAACGGGTGTTTCATCTAATTTCTACACCAGGAATCAGGAAAGTCAGCCATTGAGGTGGGAATGTAAATGGATTGGTGAACTGGACAGTGCAAGAACATACCTTCCTCACAGGACCCCCAATGGAGAAGCTAGAGAGAGCACCCAAGGAGCTGAAGGGGTCTGCAACCCTATAGGTGGAACAACAATATGAACTAACAAGTACCCCAGAGATCGTGTCTCTAGCTTCATAGGTAGCAGAAGATGGCCTAGTTGGCCATCACTAGAAAGAGAGGCCCCTTGGTATTGCAAACTTTATATGCCCCAGTACAGGGGAATGCCAGGGCTAAGAAGCAGGAGTGGGTGGATAGGAGAGCAGGGTGGAGGGAGAGTATAGGGAACTTTTGGGATAGCATTTGAAATGTACATAAAGAAAATATCTAATAAAAAAATAAATATAAAAAAGAACATACCTTCCTGAATGAAGGGACAGGGGATGAGTGACACAAAAGAGTAACAATAGCAGAAATGTGAATGACTGCAAAAATAAGAGTAAAATGACTTCCAAGACTCCAAGGAGCAAGATCTAAATGACTACATGAGGAGTGTCACTCTCAGAACTGCTACATACAGCAGCATTCCTAGGATGTTCATGTAATTGACTTTCTCTCTAGGATGTTCATGCATGTGTCTTTCCAGGTGGATGAGGAATATATCAGAGGATTGGAACAAAGGTCATAGCCTCCAGGATGAGTAGGGAGTGGGCACTGTCAGATATACTAGGACTCTACGTGCAATGTTTAATCTCTGAAAGGGTTCTAAGACATCGATTCATAAACACATCCATCTACCCCTACCATCCACTCATAAACCAATCTACCACCACCCATTTGTCCATTCATTACTAATTCCTTTCTTCTTTCATCATAAAAGTATTGAGTGTGCTGCACACTAAACCCTATGGCTTGCAGGAACTTGGTGGAGGAATAAGGCAAAGCCTTCTCCTTCATATAGAGGAGTGAACCCTCCATACTAGTAAATCTATGATCTGAAGCTCAGAGCATTGGAGTAGGAGAATTAGGCAGGAAGGGGGTTCAGAATTCAATTAAGGCTTTATTACAAAGTCAAAACTGACTGTTAATTTGTTGCTTCCACTGCCTAAACCAGACTCTCCCTATGAGACACTGATGCCTATGGTGAAATTTTCTGAACCCATGGCACTCCTCTGACCTATAGATGCTGGATAAGGCCACCTAAGTTAGATAAGTTGGAGCTGTACCTATACATAGTCATTTTGTGCTTCTAATCTGCCACCCATAGGCTTTTTAATTTCCATTCAACCAGTATCTTTGCTTTCTCTCAGATTTCCTACTCTAGTACACATGGTAACATCATTTCCTTGCCTACAAGTGAAATTCAAATGTTATCAATGTACTATACTTGAGACTGAAGAGCTGTTAAAATCAGGGGTGCATGTTATTATTTTCCTAAAGAAGAGAAATCCCTAGCCTGAACTCCTGAGGACAAGCAGATGCCAAGAGGACCTATGTTTCCTTGGGGATCCAAACTTTACTGTGAAGTCTCTGGACTATCAGAACAGCCAATATGTTGAATGGCTACTTGTCCAGCAGTCCTGTCCATGCTGAATTCCAGGAAAATTAAGTGCCCAAATGACCTATCCTAATTTGATTATCATGACGGATACTGGGTTGTTCTACGTGCTGCAAAATTTGGATGCAAATTGACACATTGCTTCCAGTTAGCTCTATAAGGTAGTCAAATTCAAGGAATGCCATGAAGATTTCTCAAAGTCATTTTCAGGATAAGGACCTGGAGAGTCTGAGCTGAGGATGATATCCCTGATGTACTGGCTAGTTTTGTGTCAACTTGACACAGCTGGAGTTATCACAGAGAAAGGAGCTTCAGTTGAGGAAATGCCCCCATGAGATACAACTGTAAGGCATTTTCTCAATTAGTGATCAAGGGGGAAAGGCCCCTTGTGGGTGGGACCATCTCTGGGCTGGTAGTCTTGGTTCTATAAGAGAGCAGGCTGAGCAAGCCAGGGGAAGCAAGCCAGTAAAGAACATCTCTCCATGGCCTCTGTATCAGCTCATGTTTCCTGACCTGTTTGAGTTCCAGTCCTGACTTCCTTGGTGATAAACAGCAGTATGGAATTGTAAGCTGAATAAACCCTTTCCTCCCCAACTTGCTTCATGGTCATGATGTTTGTGCAGGAATAGAAACCGTGGCTAAGACAAATTGGTACCAGGAGTGGGGTATTCCTGTGACAACCTGACCATGTTTTGGGGAGGACTGTGGAAGGACTTTGGAACGACTTTGGAACTTTGGACTTGAAGATCCATTTGTTGTTAAGAGTTCTGTCAGATGTTGTGTAGGAGCTTGGAAGATAATGTTGAGAACAGTGCAGAAGATGGAGGTCTGGCTTGTGAAATTTCAGAGGGAAAAATTAAAGACTCTTTTCAGAGCCGTTGCTATTTTGATTGGGAAGATTATGTAGTTCTGGTTAGCTGGGGCTGAAGAATCAACTGTGATTAACAAGATACCAGAACTACTAAAGTGAAACTGTTGCATTACTGGGACTATTGATGCTGGTTAGCTGGAGCTAAGAAATTGGCGGTGATTAAGAAGAGACCAGCATCTTTGAGGTGACATCTTCTGGGAAGTGTTTTCTGAAAGCACAAAGAGGCTGTGTTCCAGAGATAGCCAAGGTTGTACTCCTGCATCAGCGGGACTTGATAATTTGTAAGGGTCACCCAGGTGGTATTGGTTTTGAAGGCATGAAGGGGTCATGCAGAGCAGCTGAGGCTCAGCACTGTGAGAGGGCATGGAAGACCATTGGTGAAGGTGCAGCCTCAGTTGCAATTGACAGCCCAGGGCTGAAGGGGTCATGTAGTGTTTTGGAGATACCAGTACCATGAGATGACCACCAAGAGCAGCAGCAGTGGAGTACAGGCATCTGGAGCCTAGAGGACGACGCTTATGCTACAAAGGGCATGGCTGGAGAAGTGACCCAAGCCCTTGGAGGAGCCCAGAAGATCGTGGGTTGGATCCAAGACATTGGACGGTTGGAGATTGATTTTTGTTTTTGATTGTGACTGTGCCCTGATATTTTCCCTCTTGAAGGAAGAAACTATTTAGTGGCTCCCACAGTTAAGAGACTTTTAATTGTAAAAAGACTTTGGATTTTAAAAGAGATGGATATTTTAAAGAGATTGAAATTTTAAGAATATGTAAAGACTGTGGGACTTTTAAAGTTATTTAGATCTTGGGGATGAATAAAAATGTAAGGGTTGAGGCTTACTAGTGATGTGTTTGTGTGTCAAGTTGACAAGGGGTAAATTGTACTGGCTAGTTTTGTGTCAACTGGATACAGCTGGAGTTATCACAGAGAAAGGAGCTGCAGTTGAAGAAATGCCTCCATGAGATACAACTGTAAGGCATTTTCTCAATTAGTGATCAAGGGGGAAAGGCCCCTTGTGGGTGGGACCATCTCTGGGCTGGTAGTCTTGGTTCTATAAGAGAGCAAGCTGAGCAAGCCAGGGGAAGCAAGCCAGTAAAGAACATCCCTCCATGGCTTCTGTATCAGCTCCTGTTTCCTGACCTGTTTAATTTCCAGTCCTGACTTCCTTGGTGATAAACAGCAGTATGGAATTGTAAGCTGAATAAACCCTTTTCTCCCCAACTTGCTTCTTGGTCATGATGTTTGTGCAGGAATAGAAACCCTGACTAAGACACCTGGACTGAGTTACCATACTACCGTCTGCAGGTTCCAGCCGGGTCAAGGCTTCTGATGTATTTCAATTTGCCCCATGATGTGTGTCTTTTACTAAAGGCTCAAACCCAAGTGAGAGTACACATTCCAGATGGGAGGGAGGTAGAATAGAAACCTCACTGTCTTAAGTTTACAGAGAAGAATAAACCCCACCATCACCCAGGAGTCACAAAGAATCATTTACTGTTTACTTGGACTTCAATAATGGCCCATTCTAATTTCAAATCAACAGATATGGTTCGTAGGGTGTAAAGCCCTGTGTCATTCTTTGTGACATTCAAGAGAAGCAAGGACCCATCGTTGCGTACTGTCAATCTGTCATAATATGCATGCCCCAGCATGGTTGAATTGGTTAGGAATGAATGGCTTGCTATCTTCAAATGGTCAAGTGGAAGTACTCCTTTGTGCCAAGCAAAGGCTTGAAGCTTCTTTGGCATCTGAAAGACCCACAAAATAACATTGATGTTTTCTTCAACCCTAGGTGGCACCAACGCAATTTTGAGTTGAGAAGGGGTGAGATGCTTCTTGTAACCTAAAAGTGGGCCTAAATGGAAAAAAGAAAAAGAAATGGAAACCCTCAAAAGTGGTTCTTCTGCATTTAGTAGGAAGAAATATCTCTGAGCCCTGAGCAGGTATGAATCAGCCTTGGTCTGTGAGTGAGGGTGTATCTATCCTACTCGGTG
This sequence comes from Mus musculus, assembly GCF_000001635.26. Taxonomy (NCBI): domain Eukaryota; kingdom Metazoa; phylum Chordata; class Mammalia; order Rodentia; family Muridae; genus Mus; species Mus musculus. The sequence goes on along the minus strand of NC_000073.6, from coordinate 17,814,970 downwards.
GAGGTCAGCACACAAATTTCATGCACTTGGTACCCATGAACTTCTGTATGGGACTTTCCCCTTGACTGTCTACAAGGCTCAGCATTCACTGCCTTCTCTACAGCCTCTGATGTCTGCTCAGTACTCCATCCTTGAAGAACTCCTTTACCTCCAGCAGGGCCCCCTAAGCCTTGTTGCTCTGAAATTAGCTCTTCTGTCCTCTGTCACTCTGAGCTGAGTCTAGGACAGAGGTCTGGATCCAAGGTCACTGAAGATCCCATAGTTTCCTCATGTCTTCCTCAACTCGTGTGCACGTTTTTGGTGAGAGGTCCAAGGGTCTGGGTTGAGGCTGACATCCTTGTCTGAGTTACTCAGCACAAGTCTACCTCTCTGCAGGTGCAGCCAAGTGAGGAATTCCATTCCATGAAACTTTGTACCCCAAATGCATGTCCTGCACTAAATCCTCAAACAACAACATAGAGACAAAATGTCAGGAGATCCAGTTTAGGCCTGACATTTTTCAGAATGTTCAATGGACTAGACCCCACCCAACAACAGAGTTCACACAAAAAATTACTTACTGTGTACAAAGAATTCTGTACGTATTATTTTAGGTCTTGAGTTTGCATCAAGTATCCGTAGAGTGTAGTATCCTGAGTCTTTACTGGTGACACTCTTGATCAGCAGAGATCCATTTTTGAACACTGTCTCTCTACCACTATGTGAAAGTCCGATCACAGTAGCATTGATAGCTATCACATGAGTTGCAATTTCACAACTCTTGAGCACTCTAGCTCCTGTGAACCAGGAAAAGACTTTAACATTCTTCGGCAGGTTATGCACAAACAGAAGAACGTTTTCCCCTTCAACAGCAATGGGAGGCACTGATTTGATGGTGAGCTGGGAAGTAGTGGGAATCAGCCAGCAGGTTAAAAGGGAGACTAGAAGGAAAGAGAGAAATTTCATGAACATTGGGACCTCTATATTTGATGGAAAGATGAGATCTGTGTCCTGAGTTGACAGATCATCACTTACTCTAGGTGGGTAGGTGTGAGTGGCACTTTTTTACTTGGAAGGGGTGAACAATATAACCTCCACTGCTCCATCAGTTGCCCTGAACCTGTTCTGTTCTGTGTATGGAACTCTTTCCTTGGGTTCCTCAAGGACTCCCCACACTGCCCTCAGCTTCCTGCCTATATTCAGAGTACTTGGGCTGAGATGGCATCTCCTGTTACCTCTTGCTCTAGAGATCGTCACTTTTCATTTCTTTTCCTTTCCTTTCCTTTCCTTTCCTTTCCTTTCCTTTCCTTTCCTTTCTTTTCTTTTCTTTTCTTTTCTTTTCTTTTCTTTTCTTTCCTTTTCCTTTCCTTTCCTTTCCCTTCCTTCCTTCCTTCCTTCCTTCCTTCCTTCCTTCCTTTCTTTCTTCCTTTCTTTCTTTCTTTTTTTTCTTTTTTTTGATTTTTTGTTTTCTCTCTTTGGTCTGAATTCTCTGATTCTACTTCTAGATGTTCTTTCTGGTCTAACTTATATTCCATTAGTCTAGAGATTTATTAGAAACAAGATGAGCCTGATATCTTTGGAAAGTCCAGAACTGATAAAGGCTTGGATACCTTTGGATGAGTTGGAGAATGCATGTGCCAGGGATATTCCAATCCAGGAGTACACTGAAAAATGCTGAAATATGAAGCTAATGAAACATTTAGTACAAGATTTTAGTATTGTTTGTATGTGTGAGGAAGGTGAATGTTTATATATGTGTGCACTCATGTGCATTTGTGTATAGGTGAATGCATACACAGCATATACATGGAAATCACACACCTTGTATGTGTTGGGAATTGAATTGCTGTCTTAGGATTGGCAGCCAACAGCATGACCATTAAATCATCTTCCTATTTTTTTTTTAAATTGGACAGTCACTCTCATGGTTGGGAACATCAATCCTTAGAATACAGTTGTCCATGCGATTGACTTCAATAGAAAACAATGGTGCTATTTCTCCATTATACTATCTTGTGTCACTTTCTGTTGCAGAGTTCCTGTTCCTGTCTATGTCTACTTCCCAAAACCCTAAGACTATCCCCAGGTTCTTGACTTCTTCAGGAACTTCAACAAGCTGTGAGATCCCCTTCTCCCACTCAGTGCTAAAGAGTAGCCTCCTCACCTGTGAGCAGGAGCCCCTGCCAGGAGGTACAGACTTTACAGGAAAGTGCAACGCAGTCCATCATGACCTCTACCACCTGCCTCCTGCTCTGTGTACCCTCTGTGAAAAGCTTCAGCTCTCGTGCTGTTTCCAAGCTCTGCTCTCCTGTCAGTTCTGCTGCCCTTCCTCTCTTTTATCTCAGTCTCCTCCCAGGTAGGAGCTCATCCTAGAATCATATGAGCTGGTGACATTTTGTATATACAAAACACATCAGTTCATTTTCGCCTATCTCCTGCCCATAACCCTCAGGCCCTTTCCTCTCATTATGTCTCAGTCCACCAGACTGCACATTGAGCAATAAAGCTGATAAAGTCCTCTGTGGACATATGGTGCGGTGTGGTTTGCCTACGAACAGAAAACCATGTATGATATAAATGAATATGCTTTATACAATTCCTAGAAAACTGATTGTTCTAATTTTCTGTTGCTATGATAAACAGCCTTATCAAAAGCAGCTTAAGAGTGCACTGAATTTTCAGGCCAGTCACAGAGCTCAAATCCATCATTGAGGGAAGTCAAGGTACACATAAAAGACAAGAATCTGGAGGCAAGAACTGAGAAGGTCTTTCACTGGTACTCTCTCTTTTTAATATTCTTCTCTGTGGGTCTCTGTTTCTATATTTCTGTCTCTCTGTGTGTCTTTCTCGCCCTCTCTCAATCTCTCCATCCCCCTCCCCACCTCTTTCTCTCTCATACATGATCCACTATCCCTCTTAGGTAATCCAGAGCCACGTCCATAGGGATAGTAGCACTCACAGTGGCCTCTGCCCTACAACTTCAATGAAAAAACTCAAGAAAGACCTCCACAGAGATCTTCAAAGTAATCTATGAAAGACACTGACCCAACTGAGTATCTTCTAGCCCCACTCCTGAAATTTTAGGATGTGTACTTTTGACAGTAAATGCTAACTACCACTGGAAGCTCCCTGCTATCGAAGGAGTGCCCATCACTGTTGTCTGTGACCATCACTTGAGCTCCTGTCCACAGCCTCAGACAGCTGGACCTTCAGAGACAGATCTCAGTTCAGAAGCAGCCCACCCAGTTATTCACTTTCCCACTTCCCTGAATCTCAAGCATAGAACTCTTTGGTGTCAATCAGTGACATTTTAATTCATGAGAAATGTAGTGAAATTAGTAACATAGTCTATTCTGACTCAGGACAGGCTTGCTTGGCACCTTCTCTTCTCCTTCCAGTCAAAATGGCATCAGAGGTGAGTCAGTCACCAAGTGAGACAGGAACAGATGTAGGAGCAGAGCTCTGAGCTGCTTTTTGCCCCAAAACAACTGTACATTTTCATCTGTCTTTTGACTGTCTATGATCAGGTTTAAAAGCAGGGTGTATTCCTTTCAGGTCAAGAAGTCATAAAAGGAAATGCAGGAGGCAGGAAGACATGGCTTATGGACAGAAAGAAATCTACTTGCTTTCTCATGGTCTCTACCTTCCCCTATAATGCTCATCTGACTGCCTGAGATATTATGTAACTCCCCAAATCTGACCAAACCTGGAAAAATCAGAGAGATTACAGAGAATACAACTGAGGGTTACATCAGGAGGCTCAGGAAAAGTCAGAGACTTGATTGTACCCACACAAACTAGAAAACATTTTCTTCAGCTTACCAGAAAACCAAAAGATTCTACCACAAAGTTTAATGAAAATCCACTCAGCAGAGGATGGAATTTGTAACATATAGTCCTGTGGATGCTGGTGGTAGAGCTATGGAGGAGGTAGGCATGAGGTCCCTATTGTTAATAATAATGTGGAGGTAAACATGTTTTCATGAGGCTCCTGGAGACTACTGTCAATAAGCCAAGTACAACTATATAGATGGGTGAGGGTAGGCAGCAGTTTGTTCCTGGGTATAAATAAGAGTCTAAGATGTTATTAATGGGGCATTTAATCCTGTCATCAAAAGATGTAAAAAGCTACTTCTAAAGCCACTTCTGATATCAAAAGAGGACAGAAGAGCTTGTTTAAGAGCAAGCCACAGTGTCTCTCTAGGATAGGAAACAACTACATATCCCAATTAGAGGTCCCAGTGAAGCTTAGTGGGAATGTACTTGGATACCATACACATGGACACACAAAAAAGTACTGAACTTTACACTAATGTGTTCACTAAAACTGAGTCTGAGATACCCATATTCCTCCATTAAAGGGAATAAACTGGTTCTGATGTAAACAGGAATGGACCCTCAACCCTATTCCTGACCCAGACCTAGGCTGGAAAGTTTTGGCTTGGGATAACAAGAGTAGTCAATTTCAACCTAGGTGTCCACGTGGGTGTTTTGGTTCATGAACCCAAGAGGATCTGGGTATTTATGGTCTAATCTTGTGTTTAGGTGGTTAAAATCATGAAGGAATCAAATTTACACTCAACTACCAATGGTGTTGGTTCTGTCATTTCTGCCGGCACTCACTGGGTTCCAGTTTCAGCACTGACAAAGTCCTAAGTCATTAACTGTGGCACTGGTTGAAGTGGACTTTTCTTCAGACCATGTGAGAGGTTCAGATGATCTGGCTACCATATGGAGATTGTACAGTGAGTGTCAGGTTCATGAGTTAATGGTTCCCTTCTGTGAGTGTGGAGTTGTCACTTGTAATGTTGGCTTTAGAGAGCAGTGATTTGCAGGCAGGATGGAGAGAAGATGGCCCTCTGTGGAATCTCTGATCCTTGCAAAGGTCACTTTCATCTAGTAATGTCTCTCTTAACTCCACCCCCAATAAATACCCTTAGGAGACTAGACAGAAGTGACTCAGGCAAATGCAGGAGGACATGAGTTCTATAGTATAATGACCCACATGTACTGGATGGGAGAAACAGTTCATGTCACATGTGCGCTGGGCCTCAGTGCTTGATGTTATAGACCATGGAGCTGAAGGCCAAGTTCCATTGACACTCCTTATTCTTGCTGATACACAAAGAATTCTGTGTCCTTCCAGCTGCACTGATCTTCAGTCTGTAGCCTAGGCCAGAAACTTTTAAGATTTTAGTATTAAAAGCTCTCTTACCAGTAGGACTGAAAAAACTTCATTTTAATATTACTGAGCAGCACCCCCACCTGTCCTCATGGTTTTATTTGTATACAGAAATCCTACATGAGACTAGAATTCAGGTAACTATGCAGGGTGGATCATAACAAACATGAGGTATTTAAAATCAGTGAGTTTCTGAGCAGATAGATCCCTCTGTTAGATGAAAGATATACTGGGAGGCACAAAGCAAAGACAAGTCATTTATGTTGCAGAAGTAACAGTAGCACACAAGAAAACAAATGATATACTGTCTAGTATGTGGAATGCTGCAAAAAAAAATGTTCAAACACATGTGCCTTAGTTCTAGAGTCAAATATCACTATCCATTTGATTTTTGGTTCCTGAGCCAAATCCTTTCAAGCTATGAATGACCAAGATTAAAATCAGCTCCTCCATGTTCCACAGACAGCTGAGAATACCTCTAGGGTAGACACAGAAGATATGTGACTACAGACAGATTACTCATGCTCACATCTGCTTCCCATGGTCTGTGTGAGCCTGAGCAGAGCAAGCTCTGTGTATGATTCAGGATTTATTAGAAAAGGCACAACAAAGTCTTCTCCTTTACATTCCAGGAGGAGTGATAACACATGATTTCATCTGTAGTAGGTGGGATGGGGAATCCTGGAGTTCTTCAGAGATTCTCCAGAAACAGGAGTTCTTTTGTGTATTAGTTTCCTAGACATAAGACACATGGTGAGTGAATATTGAAATCTCTATAATGTCACTTTAAATATGTACAAGACATAAACTTGGGTCAGGACAGCTGTCTAGATGAGCAGCATCTGTTACAATTTGCCTGAAGGAGAGACTACATTAGACTTACTCAGTGAAGACACTGCAGTTTCAGGAGGACATATGTCTTCTATTCCTCCTCTGGAAATCTTGACTATTTTGTGAAGTTTTATAAGCCATCAGAGCAATTGACCAATGACTTGAGCACCTGAGCAGCTGTGTTCCTTTTGCTGAGACTCAGAAGGACATGCCCTGAAGGTCTAACTTGAGACTTTTATGGCCGTGCACTTCCTGGTTCCATGAGCTAGCAGATTCAGACAGCTAGTAAATCAGTCTATTCAGTTAGCTCTAACAGGTCATGTTCCTCCTCTGCCCACACGCTCCCAGAGTAACTTGAACTCAGAAGTTTGTGATACTGACCAGGAGCCAGGAGAGCCTAGTGGTCTCCCTTCTAATTAGACTTGGAATTTCCCCCAGCCAGACCATACTTGAAACCCAAAGGACTTTCTTGGTCCATATTTATGGTGAGGGACATAAAATTTAAGCTTATTCTAATTCTTTGACTGAGATATACTACTACACATCCTCCTCTCAGCAGGACAATTTTAGAACAAAAATTCTAATATTGCAATTTTCCTACACTGGGTATGTCTTCACAAAACACTCAAACCCAGTGTGGACATGACAAAACTGACAGGTAGTAAGCAAATCCAGACATGTTTCCCATGTTTTACTAAGTAGAAACACCACATGAAACACCCAGAGATCAAAAAGGGTGTGGATGGTTTACATGGTAAAAGTCATGTGTTTCTTTGCTTTCTAAATCAGAATCTGCATTTGTATGGTAAAAACGTGTTTCCATCAGAGTGGCATTCTGAAACACTAGGCATCCTTTGGTGGACATTGTCTCTCTGACACTGTATGCAGGCCCCAGAATACTGATTGGTAGCTTTTACAAAATGTGCAAGCTCATCCCTTCAATTGCACTTTCCCCTTTGTATCAGTAAAAGTCTACAATATACTCTGTCACATTAAGTACAAATTGAATATCTTCTTCAGCTGTATTGAACAACAGTGATCCAATAGTATATTGGGCATTGGAGATGGACCATTGAACATCAGGCTAGGACCTGAAGAGATGACTTAGTGGTTAGGTGAAATGGCTATTCTTTCTTTCTTTTTAAAAATATTTTCCTCATTTACATTTCCAATGCTATCCCAAAAGTCCCCCATTAACCCCCCCCAACTCCCCTACCTACCCACTCCCACTTTTTGGCCCTGGAGTTTCCCTGTACTGGGGCATATAAAGTTTGCGTGTCCAATGGGCCTCTCCAGTGATGGCCGACTAGGCCATCTTTTGATACATATGCAGCTAGAGTCAAGAGCTCCGGGGTACTGGTTAGTTCATAATGTTGCTCCACCTATAGGGTTGCAGATCCCTTTAGCTCCTTGGGTACTTTCTCTAGCTCCTCTATTGGGGGCCCTGTGATCCATCCAATAGCTGTCTGTGAGCATCCACTTCTGTGTTTGCTAGGCCCTGGCTAGTCTCACAAGAGACAGCTATAGCTGTGTCCTTTCAGCAAAATCTTGCTAGTGTATGTAATAGTGTCAGCGTTTGGAAGCTGATTATGGGATGGATCCCCGAATATGGCCATCTCTAGATGGTCCATCCTTTCGTCACAGCTATTCTTTTAAAGGACATGGGTTCCCAGCATATACATGGCATATCACCACTTCCTGAAACTACAGTCCTAGGAAACTTTAACCCTCTTCTAAGCTCTGCTGGTACTACATACAGTTAACACAAAATAACACATGCTGGCATAACACCCATAAGTGTAAATAAACCTTTAAGCATTTCTTTTAAAAAACAAAATGAAAGTGAACCTAGAATAAAGAGAATGGAATCTTGAAGACCTGTGCGTTTGGTCAGAGAGTACGGACCTAGGTCCTATCAGGTATGCTCATTGCTCTGCCTCCATGTGTGCCTCTGGGTGCATCTATACAACTGGACAAAGGCTACATGACATGACCTCTTTTCAATCAGTGATTCTGAATATGTCCTTTACTTTATACTGAAACATGTTCTCAGGTCTCTGAATAGACTACACCTGATTGCAATTCTGATCTCTGCTCACTCACAAATGCTCACTCAAGAGCATTGTGGGGTACATGGAAGCTTACTGTAACTCTTCATCTAGAATCCTTACCTCATCTCTCTTTCTTTTTTTTTTTTTTTTAATTTCTTTTTTTTTTTTCCATTTTTTATTAGGTATTTAACTCATTTACATTTCCAATGCTATACCAAAAGTCCCCCATATCCACCCACCCCCACTCCCCTGCCCACCCACTCCCCCTTTTTGGCCCTGGTATTCCCCTGTACTGGGGCATATAAAGTTTGCAAGTCCAATGGGCCTCTCTTTCCAGTGATGGCCGACTAGGCCATCTTTTGATATATATGCAGCTAGAGTCAAGAGCTCCGGGGTACTGGTTAGCTCATAATGTTGTTCCACCTATAGGGTTGCAGATCCCTTTAGCTCCTTGGCTACTTTCTCTAGCTCCTCCATTGGGAGCCCTATGATCCATCCATTAGCTGACTGTGAGCATCCACTTCTGTGTTTGCTGGGCCCCGGCATAGTCTCACAAGAGACAGCTACATCTGCGTCCTTTCAATAAAATCTTGCTAGTGTATGCAATGGTGTCAGCGTTTGGATGCTGATTATGGGGTGGATCCCTGGCTATGGCAGTCTCTACATGGTCCATCCTTTCATCTCAGCTCCAAACTCCGTCTCTGTAACTCCTTCCATGGGTGTTTTGTTCCCAAATCTAAGGAGGGGCATAGTGTCCACACTTCAGTCTTCATTCTCCTTGAGTTTCATGTGTTTAGCAAATTATATCTTATATCTTGGGTATCCTAGGTTTGGGGCTAATATCCACTTATCAGTGAATACATATTGTGTGAGTTTCTTTGTGAATGTGTTACCTCACTCAGGATGATGCCCTCCAGGTCCATCCATTTGGCTAGGAATTTCATAAATTCATTCTTTTTAATAGCTGAGTAGTACTCCATTGTGTAGATGTACCACATTTTCTGTATCCATTCCTCTGTTGAGGGGCATCTAGGTTTTTTCCAGCTTCTGGCTATTATAAATAAGGCTGCTATGAACATAGTGGAGCATGTGTCCTTCTTACCTGTTGGGGCATCTTCTGGATATATGCCCAGGAGAGGTATTGCTGGATCCTCCGGTAGTACTATGTCCAGTTTTCTGAGGAACCGCCAGACTGATTTCCAGAGTGGTTGTACAAGCCTGCACTCCCACCAACAATGGAGGAGTGTTCCTCTTTCTCCACATCCTCGCCAGCATCTGCTGTCACCTGAATTTTTGATCTTAGCCATTCTGACTGGTGTGAGGTGGAATCTCAGGGTTGTTTTGATTTGCATTTCCCTGATGATTAAGGATGTTGAACATTTTTTCAAGTGCTTCTCTGCCATTCGGTATTCCTCAGGTGAGAATTCTTTGTTCAGTTCTGAGCCCCATTTTTTAATGGGGTTATTTGATTTTCTGAAGTCCACCTTCTTGAGTTCTTTATATATGTTGGATATTAGTCCCCTATCTGATTTAGGATAGGTAAAGATCCTTTCCCAATCTGTTGGTGGTCTTTTTGTCTTATTGACGGTGTCTTTTGCCTTGCAGAAACTTTGGAGTTTCATTAGGTCCCATTTGTCGATTCTCGATCTTACAGCACAAGCCATTGCTGTTCTGTTCCGGAATTTTTCCCCTGTGCCCATATCTTCAAGGCTTTTCCCCACTTTCTCCTCTATAAGTTTCAGTGTCTCTGGTTTTATGTGAAGTTCCTTGATCCACTTAGATTTGACCTTAGTACAAGGAGATAAGTATGGATCGATTCGCATTCTTCTACACGATAACAACCAGTTGTGCCAGCACCAATTGTTGAAAATGCTGTCTTTCTTCCACTGGATGGTTTTAGCTCCCTTGTCGAAGATCAAGTGACCATAGGTGTGTGGGTTCATTTCTGGATCTTCAATTCTATTCCATTGGTCTACTTGTCTGTCTCTATACCAGTACCATGCAGTTTTTATCACAATTGCTCTGTAGTAAAGCTTTAGGTCTGGCATGGTGATTCCGCCAGAAGTTCTTTTATCCTTGAGAAGACTTTTTGCTATCCTAGGTTTTTTGTTATTCCAGACAAATTTGCAAATTGCTCCTTCCAATTCGTTGAAGAATTGAGTTGGAATTTTGATGGGGATTGCATTGAATCTGTAGATTGCTTTTGGCAAGATAGCCATTTTTACAATGTTGATCCTGCTAATCCATGAGCATGGGAGATCTTTCCATCTTCTGAGATCTTCTTTAATTTCTTTCTTCAGAGATTTGAAGTTTTTTTCATACAGATCTTTCACCTCCTTAGTTAGAGTCACGCCAAGATATTTTATATTATTTGTGACTATTGAGAAGGGTGTTGTTTCCCTAATTTCTTTCTCAGCCTGTTTATTCTTTGTATAGAGAAAGGCCATTGACTTGTTTGAGTTTATTTTATATCCAGCTACTTCACCGAAGCTGTTTATCAGGTTTAGGAGTTCTCTGGTAGAATTTTTAGGGTCACTTATATATACTATCATATCATCTGCAAAAAGTGATATTTTGACTTTCTCTTTTCCAATTTGTATCCCCTTGATCTCCTTTTGTTGTCGAATTGCTCTGGCTAATACTTCAAGTACTATGTTGAAAAGGTAGGGAGAAAGTGGGCAGCCTTGTCTAGTCCCTGATTTTAGTGGGATTGCTTCCAGCTTCTCTCCATTTACTTTTATGTTGGCTACTGGTTTGCTGTAGATTGCTTTTATCATGTTTAGGTATGGGCCTTGAATTCCTGATCTTTCCAAAACTTTTATCATGAATGGGTGTTGGATCTTGTCAAATGCTTTTTCTGCATCTAACGAGATGATCATGTGGTTTTTGTCTTTGAGTTTGTTTATATAATGGATTACATTGATGGATTTTCGTATATTAAACCATCCCTGCATCCCTGGAATAAAACCTACTTGGTCAGGATGGATGATTGCTTTAATGTGTTCTTGGATTCGGTTAGCGAGAATTTTATTGAGGATTTTTGCATCGATATTCATAAGAGAAATTGGTCTGAAGTTCTCTATCTTTGTTGGATCTTTCTGTGGTTTAGGTATCAGAGTAATAGTGGCTTCATAAAATGAGTTGGGTAGAGTACCTTCTACTTCTATTTTGTGAAATAGTTTGTGCAGAATTGGAATTAGATCTTCTTTGAAGGTCTGATAGAACTCTGCACTAAACCCATCTGGTCCTGGGCTTTTTTTGGTTGGGAGACTATTAATAACTGCTTCTATTTCTTTAGGTGATATGGGACTGTTTAGATGGTCAACTTGATCCTGATTCAACTTTGGTACCTGGTATCTGTCCAGAAATTTGTCCATTTCGTCCAGGTTTTCCAGTTTTGTTGAGTATAGCCTTTTGTAGAAGGATCTGATGGTGTTTTGGATTTCTTCAGGATCTGTTGTTATGTCTCCCTTTTCATTTCTGATTTTGTTAATTAGGATTTTGTCCCTGTGCCCTTTAGTGAGTCTAGCTAAGGGTTTATCTATCTTGTTGATTTTCTCAAAGAACCAACTCCTCGTTTGGTTAATTCTTTGAATAGTTCTTCTTGTTTCCACTTGGTTGATTTCACCCCTGAGTTTGATTATTTCCTGCCGTCTACTCCTCTTGGGTGAATTTGCTTCCTTTTTTTCTAGGGCTTTTAGATGTGTTGTCAAGCTGCTAGTATGTGCTGTCTCCCGTTTCTTCTTGGAGGCACTCAGCGCTATGAGTTTCCCTCTTAGAAATGCTTTCATTGTGTCCCATAGGTTTGGGTATGTTGTGGCTTCATTTTCATTAAACTCTAAAAAGTCTTTAATTTCTTTCTTTATTCCTTCCTTGACCAAGGTATCATTGAGAAGAGTGTTATTCAGTTTCCACGTGAATGTTGGCTTTCCATTATTTATGTTGTTATTGAAGATCAGTCTTAGGCCATGGTGGTCTGATAGGATACATGGGACAATTTCAATATTTTTGTATCTATTGAGGCCTGTTTTGTGACCAATTATATGGTCAATTTTGGAGAAGGTCCCGTGAGGTGCTGAGAAGAAGGTATATCCTTTTGTTTTAGGATAAAATGTTCTGTAGATATCTGTCAGGTCCATTTGTTTCATAACTTCTGTTAGTTTCACTGTGTCCCTGTTTAGTTTCTGTTTCCACGATCTGTCCTTTGAAGAAAGTGGTGTGTTGAAGTCTCCCACTATTATTGTGTGAGGTGCAATGTATGCTTTGAGCTTTACTAAAGTGTCTCTAATGAATGTGGCTGCCCTTGCATTTGGTGCGTAGATATTCAGAATTGAGAGTTCCTCTTGGAGGATTTTACCTTTGATGAGTATGAAGTGTCCCTCCTTGTCTTTTTTGATAACTTTGGGTTGGAAGTCGATTTTATCCGATATTAAAATGGCTACTCCAGCTTGTTTCTTCAGTCCATTTGCTTGGAAAATTGTTTTCCAGCCTTTCACTCTGAGGTAGTGTCTGTCTTTTTCCCTGAGATGGGTTTCCTGTAAGCAGCAGAATGTTGGGTCCTGTTTGTGTAGCCAGTCTGTTAGTCTATGTCTTTTTATTGGGGAATTGAGTCCATTGATATTAAGAGATATTAAGGAAAAGTAATTGTTGCTCCCTTTTATTTTTGTTGTTAGAGTTGGCATTCTGTTCTTGTGGCTGTCTTCTTTTTGGTTTGTTGAATGGTTACTTTCTTGGTTGTTCTAGGGCGTGATTTCCGTCCTTGTATTGCTTCTTTTCTGTTATTATCCTTTGAAGGGCTGGATTCGTGGAAAGATATTGTGTGAACTTGGTTTTGTCGTGGAATACTTTGGTTTCTCCATCTATGGTAATTGAGAGTTTGGCCGGGTATAGTAGCCTGGGCTGGCATTTGTGTTCTCTTAGTGTCTGTATAACATCTGTCCAGGCTCTTCTGGCTTTCATAGTCTCTGGTGAAAAGTCTGGTGTAATTCTGATAGGCCTTCCTTTTTATGTTACTTGACCTTTCTCCCTTACTGCTTTTAATATTCTATCTTTATTTAGTGCATTTGTTGTTCTGATTATTATGTGTCGGGAGGAATTTCTTTTCTGGTCCAGTCTATTTGGAGTTCTGTATGCTTCTTGTATGATCATGGGCATCTCTTTTTTTATGTTTGGGAAGTTTTCTTCTATTATTTTGTTGAAGATATTAGCTGGCCCTTTAAGTTGAAAATCTTCATTCTCATCAATTCCTATTATCCGTAGGTTTGGTCTTCTCATTGTGTCCTGGATTACCTGGATGTTTTGAGTTAGGATCCTTTTGCATTTTGTATTTTCTTTGACTGTTGTGTCGATGTTCTCTATGGAATCTTCTGCACCTGAGATTCTCTCTTCCATTTCTTGTATTCTGTTGCTGATGCTCGCATCTATGGTTCCAGATCTCTTTCCTAGGGTTTCTATCTCCAGCGTTGCCTCGCTTTGGGTTTTCTTTATTGTGTCTACTTCCCCTTTTAGTTCTAGTATGGTTTTGTTCATTTCCATCACCTGTTTGGCTGTGTTTTCCTGCTTTTCTTTAAGAGCCTGTAACTCTTTAGCAGTGCTCTCCTGTAAATCTTTAAGTGACTTATGAAAGTCCTTCTTGATGTCCTCTATCATCATCATGAGAAATGTTTTTAAATCTGGGTCTAGATTTTCGGTTGTGTTGGGGTGCCCAGGACTAGGTGGGGTGGGAGTGCTGCGTTCTGATGATGGTGAGTGGTCTTGATTTCTGTTAGTAGGATTCTTACGTTTGCCTTTCGCCATCTGGTAATCTCTGAAGCTAGCTGTTTTAGTTGTCACTGTTAAGAGCTTGTTCTTCAGGTGACTCTGTTAGCCTCTATGAGCAGACCTGGAGGGTAGCACTCTCCTTAGTTTCAGTGGGCAGAGTATTCTCTGCAGGCAAGCTCTCTTCTTGCAAGGCAGGTACCCAGATATCTGGTGTTCGAACCAGACTCCTGGCAGAAGTTGTGTTCCACTCACTAGAGGTCTTAGGATCACGTGTGGAATCCTGTGTGGGCCCTTGCGGGTGTCAGGCGGCTCAGCTGGCAAGGTAGCCGGGGCTCGAGTGGAGTGGAAGGGGTTTGTGCCCCAGATCAAGCCCGGGTAGCCTGCTTCCCTATGTACCGCAGTCTCAAGTTCCACGCGATTGGATTGGGGTAGGCGCTGTGTTCCACTCACCAGAGGTCTTAGGGTCCCGTGGGGAGTCCCGTGTGGGCCCTTGCGGGTGTTGGGCAAGACTCTGCTGGCAAGGTAGCCCGGGGCTCGAGTCTCGAGTCGAGCGGAAGGGACTTGTGCCCCAGATCAGGCCCGGGTAGCCTGCTTCCCTATGTACCGCAGTCTCAAGTTCCGCGCGATTGGATTGGGGCAGGCACTGTGATCCACTCACCAGAGGTCTTAGGGTCCCGTGGGGAGTCCCGTGTGGACCCTTGCGGGTGTTGGGCAAGACTCTGCTGGCAAGGTAGCCCGGGGCTCGAGTCACGAGTCGAGCGGAAGGGACTTGTGCCCCAGATCAGGCCCGGGTAGCCTGCTTCCCTATGTACCGCAGTCTCAAGTTCCGCGCGATTGGATTGGGGCAGGCACTGTGATCCACTCACCAGAGGTCTTAGGGTCCCGTGGGGAGTCCCGTGTGGACCCTTGCGGGTGTTGGGCAAGACTCAGTTGGCAAGGTAGCCCGGGGCTCGAGTCTCGAGTCGAGCGGAAGGGACTTGTGCCCCAGATCAGGCCCGGGTAGCCTGCTTCCCTATGTACCGCAGTCTCGAGTTCCGCACGATTGGATTGGGGCAGGCACTGTGATCCACTCACCAGAGGTCTTAGGGTCCCGTGGGGAGTCCCGTGTGGACCCTTGCGGGTGTTGGGCAAGACTCTGCTGGCAAGGTAGCCCGGGGCTCGAGTCTCGAGTCGAGCGGAAGGGCTCTCTTTCTTATTAGATATTTTCTTTACTTACATTTCAAATGTTATCCCCTCTCCTGGTTTCTCCTCCAAAAACCCCCTATATAATCCTCCTCCCCCCACTCACCAAAGCAGCTATTCCACATTCCCCGTCCTGGCATTCAGGGACTACACTGGGGCAGGCATTGAGCCTTCACAAGACCAAGGGACTCTCCTCCCATTGATGAAATAAGATTTATAGTATTCCATTGTGTCTGTGCTTCATTACAATGTGAATTCAAGAGACCTCGGAGGACAGGATACTATGTGAAATTTCCTGGGACTGGAGATAGTTGAGGTTGTGAATTCTCCTAAGATGATTGCTGGAAACTGAACTCAGGACTTCTAGGAGAACTACAAGTACTCATAACTACTGAGACATCCTTCTGTCACATTTCTGTACTGTTACCTTTGTGATTCCAGTTGGCCCTTGACTCTAACTTCTAGATGACAATCTGCTTTACAGTCCATTGTAATTAGAGCTTTTTGAAGACAGAAATTTGCCTGCCTTTCTGGGAAGATCTAGTGCCTGGCAAACTCTCAATATGTGGGTGAATGAATGAATGAATGAATGAATGAATAAATAAATGAATATACCAAATCACTGCCTTTAGAGGCAGATCAGGTTGTAACTTAGTGGGAGATTGATTAGTTGCCATAAAAAAGTCCCTGATAGCACACACACAAAAATTGAACTATACTCTCATCTTCACTGAGTCTGAGATGTTCCTATTTCTCCATCACCGAGAGTAACCTGGTTCTATTGCAAACACTAATGGCCCCTCAACGTCATTCCTGTTGCAATGCAGGAAAAGAAATGTTTAGCTTGAGATATCAAAGGCTGCCAATTTTAACCAATCTGTGACTGTGAGAGCTTTGGGCTATGAACAGCAAGACATTTTCATGGTCTATGAACTGGGAGTTCATGGTCTACTCTTTCATGTAGGTAGTTACAGTCATGAAGGTACCAAACTTACCTTCAGCTAACATGCAATTTTGTTTTGTCATTTCTGTTGGCACTCACTTGGTTCCAGGTTCAATATTTATAAAATACTAAGCCATTCATTGTGACACTTTATAAAATGAGAGTGATGTTCACAGTTTTTAAGATACAAACAGCCTGTGTATGTGAGAGGCTTTGATGATTTCACCATGATAACAAGTTTGTATATTGAATTTTAGGCTCACAAGTTAATGTCACCCTCTGTTGAAGTCACTTACTTTGAAGAACTTGGGTAACAGAGATGTTTAGGTAACAGGGAAACGATGGCCCCCTGGGGTCCTCTGATACTTGCAAAGACCTCTTTCATCCAGGATTGTTCTCTCTGACCTCCACCCCCCAATACATTCTCTTAGGAAACTAGACAGAAGATGACTCAGTCAGATGAAGGTGGAGCTCAGTTCCCTTAGATGATGGACTTCTTGTGCTGGGTGAGACAATAAGTCTTTATCACATGTGAGCTGAGCTGCAGAGATGGATGGTACAGGCATGGGAGTTGAAGTTTTTTTTCAAATGTCTCTCAATTCCTGTGGCACTACAATTCTGTGTCCCTCTAGCTTCACTGATCAATACTGATTAGTTTAGGCCAGCTTTCCGCCAAGTCTTACTGTTCAAAGTTGTCTTACAGAATAAAACTTCCCATAAAGCTTCCTGTGCAGTACCTACAGACTGTGTAAACAAAATTCTCACACATCAGATCTGGTGCATGACTGGAATTCATCCAGCTACCCATGTTGAACCATAATATGGTCCAATATTTCCAAGTGTTTGATGGTGACTGGCATGAGCCACAGGGCCTCAAAGGCAAAGGATGAAGCTCAGAATGATCTAGGAGAATGAAGAGTTAGGGCTACATGCATGCTTAAAACAGACCCACTGTTTTTACCACTGTCCTATAATGCCTTTTGTCAAACAGGTAGCATCAGATATTTTCTGAAATGCAGATAGCTGGTTTATTTCTTTAAAATTTTTTTGTTTAGTTATTTTGATTTTATGCTTATCTCTACACAGCATGCATGCCTGGTGTCCACAAAATTCAGTCCACACTGGGTTCCATGGAACCAGATTTACAGATGTTTATGAGCTTCCATGGGAGGTCTAGAAAGTGAACTTGGATCTTCTACAAGAGCTCCCTGTGACCTGAAACATGGAGACAGATCTCCAGCACTCCTAGCTGGATGCTTTCAGAGGCAGATCTGACTGGGAGAAGGTAGAGAACAATAAATTGATGAAAATATGTCTGGAAGAGATGGATGTTGTCTGTAGATCTAGAATAGGGGTTTCAATGATCTCCATATGACAGCATTGTTTCTAATATCCAATATCTGAAGTCAATCCCTGTGAGAATTATTTCTCTAACGAGCACAAATGTATGGTGAGAGAAAGATGCAGAAGCTGTTTGAAATCAAGGATTCTCTGAGCAAAGAGAGCCCTGTGATAGATGTAGAATCTATTAAAGCAGAGTGTGAAGCAAAACAGGGTTATTTTACTTTCCAGATTAGTGATAGAGGCATACCAGAAAGCATTATTTCCTGTCTAGCATGTGAATTCTGCAGTAATTCTCCAGAGACAGATGTATTAGTTCTGAAGTCAAATCTTACTGTCTATTTTTTTTCTTCCTGAACAAGATGCTCCCTTACTCTACGGATGACCAAGATTAACATCAGCTCCTCCCTGCTCCACAGACAGCTGAGAAGGCCACAGGGTAGAGACAGTAGTTATGTGACTGCAGACAGATTATTCATGCTTCGTGTCAGCCTTTCATGGTCTGCGTGAGCCAAAGCAAAGAGGCAGCCTTGTATCAGACTCGGGATTTATTGGAAAGGACACAACAAAGCCTTTTCCTTTACATTCCATGAGAAGTGAGAGTGGCACACTAGATAAAACATGATTTCATCTGTAGTAGGTAGTATGGGAAGTCCTGGAATTCTGAAGAAATTTGCAAAGACAGGAGTTCTTCCTGTATATTACTTTCCTTTGGGAAAATTTGTAGTTAGTGAATTTTATACGGTTTATAGGTTAAAATGTGAACAACACCTAACCTTGGCACCAGACATCTACCTAGATGAGCAGCAGCATTTGTTCTTATTTGCCTGGAGGAGAGACAACCCTAGCCTTAATCCCTGATGACACTGAGATGTCAGGAGGATCTATGTCCTCTGTTCCTCCCCTTGGGAAACTTGCCTATTCTGTGCAGTGTCATAAGTCCATCAGAACAGTTGCCTGGTGACCTGGGCATGTGTGCAGCTGTCCTCTACATGCCGAGTCAGGAGATGCACAGTGACTGATAGAGACTAACTGTCTCTCACAGCAGTGCACAGGCTGCTATCATGACCTAGGAGAGACTCAGAATGGTAGTAAATAAGTTGGCTCTGTTAGCTCTAAAAGGTCATGTTCCAACCCTGCCCTGACTCTCCCAAAGTGACTTGAAGTCAAAAGTCTGGAACATTAACCTACAGTCAGAATCTCCTAGTGTTCTCCCTTCTAATAAGACTTGATAGTTTCCTTAGACCCACCATACCTGAAGCACAAATACCTTTCTTAGGGCTAAATTTATGGTGAGAAAACCACATACTCTAGGCTTATTCTGATTGTTTCACTGAGTTAAGTTGCCATATATCCTATGCTAGGCAGGATGAATTCAGAAGAGAAAGTTCTGATATAGCAGTTTGCCTACACTGGGTGTGTTCTGCACTAAATACGCAAGCCAAATGTGGGCAAAACAAAATCTAACAGTGAGTAGGCAAGTCCAGACATAATGATATTGGTTTACAAGTTAGAAACACTGCACTGGGCACACAAAAGTAAAAAACAAATACATGAATAGTTTTCATGGTAAGGCACATGGATTTCTTTGGTTTCAACCTCAGCATATCTGATTTGCATGAAAAAATTGACCTGTCCAGCAGGTCCAGTTATTCAAGGGTCTCGAGGGGACTGTCTCCTAAGAACCAAATGGGGGGAGAGAGAGAGACGGACACCAAGTGCGAGAAACGACACGTAAACAGTCTGATTAGCATCAAGGTGTCACTGTATTAGCAAGGCTCAAGGCTTAAATGCACAAGCAAAAGGGGAAGTACTTCTCAGCAGGAGGAATGGGGCAGTGTAAATTTTTCTATTGGCAACTACACGGGAAAGCAGGAACTTGGTGCTATCAGGGTACATCTTGAGGTCAGGACATCTGGCACTGACTTAGGGCTGGAACAACCTGTGGTTGTTCTCGGAGCAGTGCGTCAGTGGCTCACTTTTGACCCCCTTTTCTTCTCAGGGGGAGAGGCCCAATTCAGAGATCAAGACAATAGAGTTGTCTTAATAGCTCACAACAAAAAATATGTGTTTTCATCATGGTGACATTCTGAGACTTTAGGGAATCCATTGCTGCATATTGTCTCTCTGGCACTGTGTGCAGGTCCCAACACATTGATTTGGTGACTATTACAAACTGCAAGTTCAATCCTCTCTGCCACAGTTACCCTTTTGTATCAGTAAAAGTTTTTAATATGTTCTGGCATAATAATAACAACTTGAACATCTTCCCCTTCAGCTTCATTGAGCAACAGTGATCCAATAGTAAGTTGACCATTATGAGAAGAGCCTTGAAAGTGAGGCTAGGACCTGGGGAGATGACTTAGTGTTTGAGGGCACTGGCTATTCTTTCAAAGGATATGGATTTCCAGCAAATATCTAGCATGTCACCACTGCCTGTAATTACAGTCCTAGTAATCTTGGACCCTCTTCTGGGCTCTTCTGGCACTATAAACAGTTAACACAAAAGAACACATGCAGGTATAACAACCACAACTATGAATGAATCTTTAAATTTTCTTTTAAAAGGAAAGGTAGAATAAAGAGAGTGGAATCTTGGGTAGGAGAGTAGGGCCCTAGGTCCTTTGCAGTTGTGTTCTCTGCTTCAGTGTGTGCATCCAGGTGTGTCTATAGAACTCAATGGACAAAAGCTACATTTATGGCCTCTTTTCAATCAGTGATCCTAAATGTCTTTTATTCTGTATTGAAATCTGTTCTCAGATTTCTAAATAGACTATATCTGATTGCAATTCAGAACTCTGTTCTCACTCAAGAGTGCTTGTGGGGGGAAAGGATGCCTACCCAATCTCTTCCTGTAGAGTACCTGCATCATCTTTTAATTGTTTAATTTTATAAGATTTATATTATTTGTATGTGTGTTGTACTTCCGTATGTGAGTTCAAGAGCCCTCTAAAAACAGGGAACTGTGTGGCATCTCCTGGAGCTGGAGATAGTTAAGGTTTTGCTGTCTCCTAAGATTGTTGCTGAGAACTGAATTTGTGTCGTCTGGAAAAACCACAAGTTTTCTTAAGCACTGAGCCATCTCCCCATCCTTTCTTTAATGTTTCAATGATCTATGGCTTTGTGGCTCCAGGAAGCCCTTTACTTGGCCTTCTAGAATTCAGTGTGGTTTTCAATGCATTGCAGCTAGAACTGTGTGAAGACAGGAATCTGCCAGAGTTTTTTTATTATTATTATTTAATTTATGTTATTTATTTACATTCCAGTTATTTCCCTCCTCAGTGCCCCCTCCCACAGTTCCTCATCCCATTACTCCTCCTCATTGCCTCCAACAGGGTGCTTTCACCCTCACCAGGTCTCCTCTTCCTTGTGGCCTCAAGGCTCTAGAGTATTAAGCTCATCTTCCCAACTACTCCCACTCACCCCACCTGCCTCATTGCCCTAGCATTCCCCTACACTAGGGCATTGAGTCCCCACAGGACCAAAGGGCTCCCCTCCCATTGATGCCAGATAAGGCAATCCATGGCTACATATGCAGCTGGAGCCATGGGTCCCTCCATGTGAATGCTTTTGTGGGTAGTTTAGTCCCTGGGAGCTTTGGTGTGGTTGGTTGATATTGTTGCGTCTCCTGTGGGGTTGCTAAGCCCTTGAGCATCTTCATTCCTTCCCCTAAGTCCTCCATTGGGCTGCACAAGCTTAGTTCCATGGTTGGCTTTGTGCATCCACATTGTATTGGTCAGGCTCTGCCAGAGCCACTCAAGGAACAGTGACACCAGACTCCTGTCAGAAAGTGCTTCTGGACATCAGCAATAGTGCTGAGTTTGGTGTCTTGATTTTGGATGGATCCCTAGGTGGGGAAGTCTCTGGATGACCTTTTCTTCAGTCTCTGCTCCATTCTTTGTCTCTGCATTTCCTTTTAATATTTAATATTTTTGAGATTGATGGGTGGCCCCATCCCTCAACTGAGAGCCTTGAATATCCATTGGGTATGGTCGATACAGATTCTCATTTCCCTTTGTTGAGTGTTTGGCTGATGTCATCCCTGTTGAGTCCTGGGAACCTCTTAGGTCCCTGGAGTCGGACTTTCTAGAGGCTACCCCCAGTTCCATATCCCCACTGTGACACAGCTTTATTCAATATCCTGACCCACTGTACTTTTCCACCATCTACTCCCACAACTCATCCTGCTCCCTTTTCTCTCACTGCTCTCTCACTTCCAGAGTCCATCCTACCTCTACCTACCTCTTTCCCCTTTTGAGTAGGACTGAAGCATCCAAATGTTGGTCTTTAATCGTCTTTGGTTTCCTATGGTGTGTGAGTTGTATCATGGGCACTGAGAGGTTTGTTTGTTTGTTTGTTTGTTTGTTTGTTTGTTTGTTTGTTTTAGCTAATATCTCCATATCAGTGATTTATACCATGTGTGTTCTTTTTTTTTTCTTATTTAGTTTTTATTCATAATCATAAACTTAACTTTGCAATCCAGCTAGACTTGAAGGGGAATGAGGAAAATATGGAACCCACAGAACTTCATTGAGAGCAGAGATTACAGGACATTGCAAGCAGATGGGGTAGGGACGCTCTCCCGAGCTACAGAAGGAATGGTTTGTTGAGTTAAACGCCCACAAGTCAAAAGAAATTAGAGTTGTCCACAGTCGGAAATGGTAATCTTCTTGCTGGTCTTGCCATTCCTGGACCCAAAACGCTCCACTTGCACAATGTTCATGCCTTCTTTCACCTTCCCAAAGACCACATGCTTGCCATCCAGCCATTCAGTCTTGGCAGTGCAGATAAAAAGCTGGGAACCGTTTGTGTTTGGTCCAGCATTTGCCATGGACAAAATGCCAGGACCTGTATGCTTCAGGATGAAGTTCTCATCCTCAAATTTCTCTCCGTAGATGGACCTACTGCCAGTGCCATTATGGCGTGTAAAGTCAACACCCTGGCACATGAATCCTGGAATAATTCTGTGAAAGGAGGAACCCTTATAGTCAAATCCTTTCTCTCCAGTGCTCAGAGCTCGAAAGTTTTCTGCTGTCTGTGGAATTTTGTCTGCAAACAGCTCGAAGGAGACGCGGCCCAAGGGCTCATCATTGGCTGTGATGTTGAAGAACACAGTGGGGTTGACCAGGACTGCAGCAAGCGGTGAAAAGCGACACTGGCATTTGCAAAGCCACCATCTGTGTTCTTTTGTGAATGGGTTATTTCACTCAGGATGATATTTTCTAGTTCCATCAGTTTGCCTAAGAATTTCATTAATTCATTGTTTTAATAGAAATGTACCACATTTTCTGGATCCATTCCTCTGTTGAGGGATATCCGTGTTGTTTCCAACTTCTTGATATCATAAATAAGGCTGATATGAACATATTGGGACATATATCATTGATATATGTTGGAGCATCTTTTGGGTATGCCCAAGGGAGGTATAGCTGGGTCCTCAGGTAGTACTATGTCCAATCTTCTGAGGAACCACCAGACTGATTTCCAGAGTGATTGCAATCCCAGCAACAATGGAGGAGTGTTCCTTTTTATACACATCCTTGCCAGAATCTGCTGTCACCTGAGTTTTTTATCTTAGCTATTCTGACTGGTGTGAGGTAGAATCTCCTGGTCATTTTGGTTTGCATTTCTCTAATAAGTAAGGATTTTGAACATTTCTTTAGCTTTCTCATGGTCATTTGAGATTCATCAGTTGAGAATTCTTTGTTTAGCTCTGTACCTCATTTTTAATAGGGTTATTTGGTTCTCTGGAGTGTAACTTCTTGAGAGTTCCTTGTATATTTTCGATATTAGCTCTCTATTGAATGAAGGGCTGGTAAAGATCTTTTCCCAAATATGTGGGTTGCCATTTTGTCCTATTAAGAGTGTCCTTTGACTTACAGAAGCTTTTCAATTTTATGAGATCCCATTTGTCAATTATTGTTCTTAGAGCATGGGCCATTGGTATTCTGTCCAGGAAATTTTTCCTGTGTGACAATGTGTTCAAGGTTCTTTCCCACTTTCTATTCTATTAGATTCCATGTATCTGGTTTTATGTGGAGTCCTTGATCCTCTTGGACTTGAACTTTGTACAGGAGATGAGTAGGATCAATTTGCATTCTTCTACATGACCACTGCCAGTAGAATCAGCACCATTTGTTGAAAATTCTGTCTTTTTTCCACTGGATAGTTTTGGATTCTTTGTCAAAGATCAAGTGGCCATAGGTGTGTGGGTTTATTTCTGGGTCTCCAGTTCTATTCCATTAATCAACCTGCATGTCTCTGTTCCTGTATTATGTGGTTTTTGTTACTATTGCTTTAGGTCAGGGATGGCAATTACCCCAGAACTTCTTTTATTGTTGAGAATGGTTTTCACTATTCTGGTTTTTTGTTATTCCAGATGAATTTGAGAAATGTTCTTTCTGTCTGAAAAATTGAGTTGGGATTTTGAAAGGCATCTTAGGGTTATACTGCTATGAAAAGACATCATGACCAAGGCAAGTCTTATAAAGGACAGCATTTAATTGGAGATGGCTTACAGGTTCAGAACTTCAGTCCATTATCATCAAGGTGGGTGAATTGTAGCATCTAGTCAGGTATGATGCAGGTAGATCTGAGAGTTCTACATCTTCATCTGAAGGCTGCTAGTGGAAGACTGACTTCCAGGCAGCTAGGTGATGGTCTCAATCTCACACCCACAGTTACACACCTATTCTAACAATGCCACACCTACAAATAGTGCCACTCCCTGGGTCAAGCATTTACAAACAATGACATTCCACTCCCTGGCCCCCATAGCCTTGTTCAAACACCTGAGACTTTGGGGCCATACCTAGACATAACATAACAAAAAAAGTACATTTAGTCCAACTTCCAAAGTCCCCATAGTCTATAGAAGTCTCAGCAAAGTTAAAGTCCAAAGTTCAAAGTCTCTACTGAGATTCACCCCATCACTTAACAGTGACCTCCAACACAAGACAAGATACCAGCTAGGAAATCTCCAAAAATCTACATGTCTGATGTTGAAGTGGTTCTCAGATCTCCGTTCCGTTTCCATTTTTGTTGACTGCAAGAAACTTCTCTGTCCTGGTCTGGCTCTACTCCCTGTTAGCAGCTGTCCTAAGCAGATAGCCCATAGCTCCAGCATCTCAAACATCTCGGGGTCTCCAAGGCAACTTCAATGTTATATAGCTTCTTGTTTCAATACCTGGGATTCACATGTGAGCTTCTGGCCTCCTCCAAAGTGCTTCTACACTTTTACAGCTTTGTCCTCTTTAGTACTCTAAGCTCAGATTCATTCACTCCACTATTGCTGCTGTTCTTGGTGATCATCCAATGGTATTGGCATCTCCTATACACTGGGGTCTTCTGCTGCTTCAACAGTAACCTCTCATGGGCTCTCTTCATGGTTCCAAGCCTCAAATCCTTTGCATGACCCCTTCAGTCCTGGGACATTAAGTGCAACTGAGGCTGCACCTTCACCAGTGGCCTTCCATGGCCTCTCAATGTGCCAAGCCTCAGCTGCTCTTCATGACCACTTCATGCCTTCAAATCCAGTACCACCTGGGTGACTCTCATACATTACCAAGTACAGCTGCAACACAAGGTATAATCTTGGCTATCTCTGGAACACAGCTTTTTTGTGCTCTCAGACTGCTAATTTCTTAACTCCAGCTAACCAGCATCAATTGTAGTCTCCTCCTCCTCTTGAATGTTAAGTCAGAGACACATGGATGAAGCTGTTGAGTTCTGCTTCTTGTGGGAGCTGAAACATGCCCCCCCTCATTGTTCTACTACATTATCACCATCTTTCTATTTTCCATCACCTTCACTGCCTAAGTTTGGCTGTTCTGGAACTTGCTACATAGACTGACTTTGAACTCAGAGATTTGCCTGCCTATCTCCTAAGCACTAGGATTACAGATGTGGTTCACCAAGCCTGGATTTAAGTTTTCCTTCACCTAGAACTTGCTGTGTTCTAGAGTGGCCTTGAATTCAGAGAACTGCTTCTCTTTGTCTCCTGGGATTAAAGTCTAGTACTACCATGCCTGGACTTAAATTTAGCTAGGTGGAATCTTGCCCCAAGGTCACTACTCCCTTAATTCAATTTAATACCCTTGAACATAGGATTCAGCTCCATTTCACTTCCTAGTGTCCCTTTGGTACTCAAACTATATATTTTGTATTTTTCCTTTCTCAGCTTGCTACATTTATTCAAAATGTTCTTCATAATACTTAACCAGAGAAAAAGTCTCTGTTGGGCTTTTTTGAGACTTCCTTTGTCTATGGAATTAATATAAATCTCTTTACCTTAGCCTAGGAAGTCTCTTCAGACAATGGCAAAAACAGCCACATTCTTCACCAAAACATCACAAAACAGTCTCACAAACACATATTAAAGTTCTCTACTGAAACCACTTGGCCCAGCAGGCTTATGTGGTTCAAATGACCAACAGCACCACTGTCTTTCATATTCCTACTAGGTTAGCCCATTTATCCCCACTTAAAGTATTCCATGGTTTTTCAAATCCTAAGACTAAATATCCACATTCTTCTAAGCAAAGCATGATCAGGCCTATAACAGCAGTACCCCAGTCCCTCGTGCCAACTTCTGTCTTAGGATTTTACTGCTGTGAACCATGACCAAGACAAGTCTTATAAAGGACAACATTTAATTGGGAATAGCTTACACGTTTAGAGTTTCAGTCCATTTTCATCAAGGTATGACAGCATCTAGGCAGGCATGGTGCAGGCAGAGCTCAGAGTTCTACATCTTCATCTGAAGGCAACTACTGGAAGACTACTGCCACCCTTAGGTAGCAAGGGTGAGGGTCTTAAGCCCACACCCACAGTTACACACCTACTCCAACAATGCCACACCTCCAAATAGTGCCACTTCCTGTACAAAGCATGTTAAAACCATGACAATAGGGATTACACTGAATTTGTAGATTGCTTTTGGCAAGATTAAAATTTTCACTGTTTTAATTCTGCTGATCCATGAGCATTGGAGACCTTTCCATCTTCTGAGGTTTTCATCAATTTATTTCTTGAGAGACTTGAAGTTCTTGTCATACAGATATTTCACTTGCTTGGCTAGAGTCAGAGCAAGATATGTTATTTCATTTGTGACTATTGTGAAGGGTGTTGTTCCCTTAAGTTCTTTCTCAGCCTGGTTATATTTTCACTAAAGAAAAGCTACTGTTTTATTGAGTTAATTTTATATCTAGCCATTTTGCTGAAGGTGTTTATCAACTGTAGGCGTTCTCCTGCGGATATTTTGGGGTCACTCATGTGTGTTAGTCAGGGTTTCTATTCCTGCACAAACATTATGACCAAGAAGCAGATGGGGAGGAAAGGGCTTATTTGGCTTACACTTCCATACTGCTGTTCATCACCAAAGGAAGTCAGGACTGGAACTCAAGCAGGTCAGAAAGCAGGAGCTGATGTAGAGGTCATGGAGGGATGTTCTTTACTGGCTTGCCTCCCCTTGCTTGCCCAGCCTGCTCTCTTATAGAACCAAGACTACCAGCCCAGAGACGGTCCCACCCACAAGGGGCCTTTCCCCCTTGATCACTAATTGAGAAAATGCCTTACAGTTGGATCTCATGGAGGCATTTCCTCAACTGAAGCTCCTTTCTCTGTGATAACTCCAGCTGTGTCAAGTTGACACACAAAACCAGCCAGTACACTCATGTATACTATCATATCAGAAACAAATAGTGATATTTTGATATCCCCCTTTCCAATTTGTATCACATTGATTTCCTTTTGTTGCCATTTTGTTCTGGCCAGAACTTCAAGAATGATACTGAATAGATAAGGGGAAAATAGACAGTCTTGTCTTGTCCCTGGCTTTAGTGGGATCACGTCAAGTTTCTCTCTATTTAGTTTTATGTTGGCTATTGGTTTGTTGTATATTGCTTTTATTATGTTTATGTGTTGACCTTGAATTCCTGATTTCTCCAGCACTTTTAACACGAAGAGGTGTTGTATTTTCTTAAATGCTTTTTCGGCATCTAACGAGATGATAAAGTGGGTTTTTTTATTTGAGTTTGTTTATATAATGAATTACATTGTTGGTTTTCCATATATTGAAAGATTCCTACATCCACAGGATGAAAACATCTTGATCATGTTGAATGATGATTTTGATGTGTCCTTGGATTCAGTTTTCAAGAATTTTGTTGAGTGTTTGTACATCAATATTCATGAGGGAAATTGGTCTGAAGTTCTCTTTCTTTGTTGGGACTTGTGTGGTTTAGATATCAGTATAATTGTAACTTCAAAAAATTTATGGATAAAGTTCCCTCTGTTTCTATTTTATGGATTAGTTTGTTAAGTATTGGGATTAGGTGTTCATTGGAAGTATGATAGAAAACTCACTAAAACCATCAAGTCTTGGGTTTTTATTGTTTGGAAGATTTTTAATGGCTGCTTCTATTTCTTTAGGGGCTATGGGACTGTTTAGATGGTTTATCTGATCCTGAATTTACTTTGGTACCTTGATATTTGTCTCAAAAATCACCCATTTCATTTGGATTTTCTAGGGTTTTTTTTTGTTTTTTGTTTTTTTTTTTTTTTTTTTTTTTTAGTATAGGCATTTACAAGTAGAATCTGATAATTTTTTTAAATTTTTTTCAGTTTCTGTTATGTTTCCCTTTTAATTTCTGATTTTGTTAATTTGAATACTGTCTCTGTGCCCTTTGGTTAGTCTGGATAAAGATTTATCTATCTTGGTGATTTTTCTCAAAAAAAAAAAAAAAAAGCTTCTGGTTTGTTGATTCTTTGTATAGTTCTCTTTGTTTCTACTTGGTTGATTTCAGCCCTGAGTTTGATTATTTTCTGCCATCTACTCCTCTTGGGTGTATTTGTTCCTTTTGGTTCTAGAGCTTTCAGATGTGCTGTTAAGCTGCTAATGTATGATCTCTCCAATTTCTTCATGAAGGCACTCAGAGCTATGAGTTTTCTTTTTAGCACTGCTTTCATTGTGTCCCATAAGTTTGGGTAGGTTGTACCTTCATTTTCATTAAGTTCTAAAAAGTCTTTAATTTCTTTATTTCTTCCCTGACAAGCTTATCATTGAATAGAGAGTTGTTCAACTTCCATGTGTATGTGGGTTTTCTTTTGTTTTTGTTGTTATTGAAGATGAGCCTTAGTCCTTGGAGATCTAATAGTATGCATGGTGTTATTTCAGTCTTCTTATATCCATTGAGGCTGGTTTGTGTTTAATTATATGGTCAAGTTTGGTTAACATGCCATGAGGTGCTGAGAAGAAGGTATAATCTTTCATTTTATGGGGAATGTTTTCTAGATATCTGTTAAGTACATTTGGTTCATAACTTCTGTTAGTTTCATTGTGTCTCTGTTTAGTTTATGATTCCATGGTTTGTCCATAGGTGAGAGTGGGGTGTTCAAGGCTCCTACTATTATTGTGTGAGTTTTGATATGTGCTTTGAGCTTCATTAATGTTTATTTTACAAATGTGGGTGGCTTGGAATTTGGGGCATGGATGTTCAGAATTAAGAGTTCATTTTGGGGGATTTTTCCCTTTGCTAAATATGTAGTGTCTTTTCCCATCTTTTTTTTTTTGATAACTTTTGGTTTAACGACTATCTTATTGGATACTAGAATTGCTACTCCAGCTTGTTTCTTCAGACTATTTGTTTAGAAATTTTTTCCAGCCATTTACTTTGAGATTGTGTCTGTCTTTGTCACGAAGGTGTGTTTCCTGCATGCAGTAAAATGCTGTATATTG
Organism: Mus musculus; assembly: GCF_000001635.26. NCBI lineage: Eukaryota > Metazoa > Chordata > Mammalia > Rodentia > Muridae > Mus > Mus musculus. The sequence continues at coordinate 17,785,964 of NC_000073.6, read as the reverse complement.
TTTCCATACCCAGTCCTCTAGCTTATGCATATTTATTGGGTAGTTGAGTCCATTGATTTTGAGAGATACTAAGAAACAATGATTGTTACTTCCTGTTACTTTTGTTGTTAGAGGTATAATTAGTTTTGTGTGGTTCTCTTCTTTTGAGACTATTGTAAGAAGATTAATTTCTTGCTTTTTTTTTATTGGATGTAGTTTTCTTCCTTGTGTGGGAGTTTTTCTTCTATTAACCTCTGTACGGCTAGATTGGTGGAAAGATGTTGAAAAATTTTTTCTTTTGTCATAGAATAGCTTGGTATTTCCATCTATGGTAATTGAGAGTTTTGCTGGGTATAGTAGCCTGGGCTGGTATTTTTGTTCTTTTAGAGTCTATATGACACCTGCCCAAGATTGTCTGGCTTTTTGAGTTTCTTTTGAGTAGTCTGGTGTAATTTTGATAGGTCTGCCTTTATATGTCCCTTGTACTTTTTCCTTAACCTCTTTTAATATTCTTTTTCTATGCATTTGGTATGTAGTTTATTATGTAACAGGAGGAATTTTTTCTGGTCCAATCTGTTTAGTGTTCTGTAAGTTTCTTTTATGTTTATGGGCTTCTCTTTCTTTAGATAAGGGAAGTTTTCTTCTATAATTTTTTGAAGATATTCACTGGCTATTTTGAGTTTGGAGTGTGTGTTCTCTACCTATTATTTTTAAGTTTGATCTTTTCATTGTGTCCTGAATTTCTTGAATTTTTTGAGTTAGGAGCTTTTTGCTTTTTGTATTTTCTTTGACTGTTGTGTCAATGTATTCTATGGTATCTTCTATTCCTGAGATTGTCTCTTCTATCTCTTGTATTCTGTTGATGATGCTTGCATTTGTGATTCCTGATCTCTTTCCTATGTTTTCCATTTCCACTGTTGTCTACCTTTGAGTTTTCTTTAATGTTTCTATTTCCATTTTTAGATCCTGGATGGTTTTGTTCAATACCTTCACCTCTTTGATTGTGTTTTCATATATTTCTTTAAGAGATTTATGTGGTCCTCTTTAGGGGCTTCTACTTACCTGAATTCTGTATTTGTTTAAGGAAGTTATTTATGTCCTTCTTACAGTCCTCTATCAATTCAAGAGAAGGGATTTTAGATCTGAATCTTGCTTTTCAGGTAAGTGGACTATCCACCACTTGCTGTGGTGGAAGAACTGGGTTCTGATGTTGGCATGTTGTATTAGTTTCTGGTGCCAATGTTCTTGTTCTTGCCTCTCATAATCTCCTTATTTCTAGGGCTAACTGGCCTTGCTGTCTCTTACTGGAGCCTGTCCCTCCTGTGATTCTGATTGTGTCAGAGGTCCTGGGAGTTCAGATGTGTCTGTTATCCTATGATTCTGGTTGTGGTAGAGCTCCTGGGAGTCAAGCTCTCTGTGAGACTGTGAGATTTTAGTGTATCCAAGATCCTGTGATCGTGGATTTGTCATAGCTCCTGTAATCCTGGGTTTGTTAGAGTTCCTGTGATCCTGGGTGTGTCAGAGCTCCTGGAAGTCAATCTTCCTCTGGTTGTTGTAGGAATGGGTGGCAAGCCAGAGCTGTGGTCCACTCAAACCAGAAGAATGTAACTCTCGTTGGGCAGGGTTCCTATGTCACTGGCTTCCAGGACATCCTAGTTACTCCAGATTTTGATGCAGATGTTATCCACTCACATGAGGTCCTGGAGCATCAGAGCTCCTGGGAGTCAAGCTTTCTCTGGATGTTGCTGGAATGAGTGGGGAGCCAGACCCTTAGGTCCACTCCAAATGCAGGTGCACACTATAAGTAATGTGTGCCTCTAGCTGGGCAGTCATTCCTGCATAATGGGTCCTGAGATCCTGGTATGTCAGAGCTCCTAGCAGTCAAGCTTTGTCTAGGTATTGGTGGAGTGGGTGAGGATCCAGCATTCTCTTTGATTCTAACTGGTTGATTTCGGCCCTCATTTTGACTATTTCCTGACACAGATTCCTTTTGGGTGTCTTCCTTCCTTCCTTCCTCCCTCCCTCCCTCCCTCCCTCCCTCCCTCCCTCCCTCCCTCCCTCCCTCCCTCCCTCCCTCTCTTTCTTTCTTTCTTTCTTTCTTTCTTTCTTTCTTTCTTTCTTTCTTTCTTTCTTTCTTTTCTTGATATTTTCTTTATATACATTTCAAATGCTTTCCCGAAAGTTCCCTATACCCTCCCCCTGCCCTGCTTCCCTACCCACCCACTCCTACTTCTTGGCCCTGGCATTCCCCTGTACTGGGGCATATAAAGTTTGCAATTCTTTCTATTCTACAGATTTCAAGTCTGCTGTTAAATTGATTGAAGGGATCTCTCTAATTTCATTATAAAGCACTTAGTGCTATGAATTATCTTCTTAACACTGCTTTCATTGTGTGTATAAGTTTGGGGTATGATGTGTATTAATTTTCAGTGAGTTCTTTGAAGTCTTTGATTTCTTTCCTTATTCCCTAACCAAGTGATCTTTGAGCAGAAAGTTGTTTAGTTTTCATTAGTATGTGGAATTTCTGTCATTTTTCTTGTTATTGAAGTCTAGCCTTAGTCTGTGGTGATCTGATAGAATGCATGGGATTATTCCAATCTTCTTGTATCTATTGAGGCTTATTTTATGTCTGATTACATGGTCAGTTTTGGAGAAGGTACCATAAGGTGCTAAGAAGAAGGTATATTCTCTTGTTTTGGGGTGAAACATTCTGCAGATATCTGTTAAATCCATTTGGTTCATAATTTCTATTTGCTTCACTGTGTCTCTCTTTAGTTTCTGTTGAGGGAAATAATAATAAAAACAAACCAAAACCAAAAAGAAAAAAGAAAAAAGAACCAGCTCATTCCTGTACTTGTGCCTCTGCCCAGGTGGTCTGGCTGGCCATGCACTGGTAAGCAATGGCCAACCTGTTTTTATCACGTGGAGACTTTCACTCAAAACTCCACAATCTCTCTACCCAGCTCACTAGGTTCCCTCTGGCAGGTCAGTACCATGACATCCCATGTTTCAGATCCCCCACAGCCTTGGTTGTGCATATCTGGCAAAGTGTGGGTTTGCCTCAGTACCTTTCTCTATTCAACTCAGAAGAGTCAACGAAGGAAAACACAGCACAAACTTAGTTCAGAAACAATGGTAACCTAATCTCTGGGTGCAACAACTAAAATCTAATCTTGTAAACCTTAGTAGAATCTGATTCCTCCAATGGCTAATCCTTGCAGATCTGCCATGATACCAGGGAAATTCTAGCAGCTACATCTTACCCATCTGCTGTCCCCATTCCAAAAGGACATAACTCTCTCCTGCTTCCTCTCTTCCTCCGTCCAATCTGAAATTCCCGCCTAGTCACACAGTGATTGGTTCCTTTATTCATTAGAGGATTGGTTCACAAGAATCCACCTGATCCTGTGACTCATTCCTTATTCCAGATAGCCTCTCCTGGTAGAGCAGAATTAACATAAAATACAAGCAACATAGAGCCATCCCACAACAAGTTTCTGTTTCAATGACCTGTCCATTGGTGAGAGTGGGATGCTGAAGTCTCCCACTACTACTATGTAAGATCCAGTGTGTGTGCTAAGCTTTAGTAAAGTTTCCTTTATGAATGTTGGTAACCTCACATATGGGGCATAGGTGTTCAGAACTGAGACTTCTTCTTGGTGGATTTTTTCCTTTAATGAATATGAAGTGTCCCTCCCCATCTCATTTCATAACTTTTCATTTAAAGTCTATTATTTTAGTTATTTGAATGGCAACTTCAGCTTTTTGGGGGGGGGACCATTTGCTTGGAAATCTTTTTCACAGCCTTTTACTCTGAGGTACTGTTAGTATTTTGTCACTAAGGTTTGTTTCTCTTGTGCAACAAAATGATGAATGCTGCTAAACTATCCAGTCTGTTACCCTGTATCTTTTTATTAAGGAATTATGTCCATCATGTTGAAGGATATTAAACATAGATGATTGTTAGTTCCTATTATTTTTGTTACTGGAGGTAGTATGTGTGTATGATTCTCTTCTTTTGAGTTTGTTGTGATCTGTTTAGTTTCTTGTTTTCTTGGATGTAGTTACCCTCTCTGTGTTGGGTATTTTGTTCCAGTATTCTCTGTAGGGCTGGATTAGTAGCCAGATATTGTTCAAATTATGTTTTGTCATGGAATATCTTGGATTTTTCATCTATGGTGATTGAGAGTTTTGATGTGTATAACAACCTGGGGTGGCATTTGTGTTCTCTTAGTGTCTGAAATATGACTGTCCAGCATCTTCTGACTTTTAGAGTCTCTGTTGAGAAGTCTCATGTAATTCTGATAGGTCTGCCTTTATATATCGCTTACAGCACTTAATATTCATTTGTTTTGACATTTAGTGTTTTGATCCTTATGTGATGAGAGGATTTGTTTTTCCTGGTACAATCTATATGGTGTTCTGTAGGCATCATGTACACTTATGGCCATCTCTTTCTTTAGCTTATGGAAGTTTTCTTCTATAATTTTGAAGATGTTTTCTGGTCCTTTGACATGAGATTCTTCCCCCTCTTCTATTTTTATTGTTCTTAGTTTTGATATTTTTATTGTGTCCCAAATTTCCTGGATATTTTGGGTTAGGTGCTTTTGATATTTTATATTTCCTTTAAAAACATGTCAATATTTTCTATAGTATCATCTACACTTCAGATTCTCTCTTCTGTCTCTTGTATTCTGTTGGTGATGTTTGCATTTATGGATCCTGATTTCATTCCTAAGTATTCCATCTCCAGGATTGCCTTCTTTTGTGGTTTCTTTATTGTTTCTATTTTCATATTATTTTTGGGTGGTTTTTTTCAATTCCTTCACCTACTTAATGGTATTTACCTGTATTTTAAAAAGATATTTGTTTCTTCTTTAATAGATTCTAGCTGTTTGCTTGTGTTTTCCTGTACTTCTTCAAGGGAGTTTTTATATCTTCCTGAAAGGCTTTTATCATCTTCATGATATAGGATTTTAGGTCATAATCTTGCTTTTCATGCATGTTAAGGTATCCAGGGCTTGCTGTTGTGAGAGAACTGGGTTCTAATAGTGCCAAATTGCAAAGAGATCTGCTGTTTTTTATCTTGTGTTTATATCTGGCCATCTGGTTCTCTCTGGTGTTAACTGATTTGGGTGTCTCTGACTGAAACTTTTCTCTTTGAAGGTAGGTAGAGCTCTATGACCTAAGTTTAGGGTGGTAAAATTGAAGGAAGGCAGTGTTGCCTCTGATTACAGTAGACCTCCTGGGCCTGTGGTTACTGTAGAACTCTTGTGTCATTGGTTATTGTCGAAGTTATGGGAGGTTTGCATATTGCAGGTTTTTGGCAGATATCTGTAAGGATGGAGAGCTGGTATGGTGGCGATGTGAGCTGTAAGGAAAGTCCTGAATTTCTATGAAAATCTAATGCCTGGGAAACTTTCAGATGTATGTGCATGAATGAATGAATGTGTGAAAGAGGAAAGGAAGGAAGGAAGGAAGGAAGGAAGGAAGGAAGGAAGGAAGGAAGGAAGAAAGGCAGGCATATACCAATCCAATGCCTGTAAAGGAAGGCTCATGTTGTAAGATAACAAAACAATTAACATACTGACTGAGATTCTCCAGTATTCCTCACATCATAGGCTGGACCTGGAAAAAATCAGAAAGACAAAAAGGGAATACTTCCCAAGGCCACATCAGGAGGCTCAGAAGAAGACTGAAACTTTATTACACTCACACAGACTTGAAATCCTCTTTTGTGTCTCACCAGAAAACCAAGGGCTTCATCCCAAAGCTCAGTGTAGATTATCCCAGTGAGGATGTAATTTGTTTCATCTATAGCCCTATTGATCCTGGGGAGTGAGATTTGGAGGAGGCAGGAATGAAGTTCCTGTGATTAAAAATGATGTGTAAGAAAACATGTTTTCATAAGAATCAAGAAGGTCCCTGTAAATACTGCCTTCCAAAATATATACAGATGTGTAAGAGCCTTCACATCAGGAGAGGCAAAAGTGTCTTTTTTGGTGGAAACAAAAATCTAAGGTTTTATTAATGGAGCATCAGGGTCACATGTGAAAACAGAAAAAAAAGCCAGTGGGAAGTTTCTATTCTATAGTAGGCCACAGGGTCTCTCTGGGCTATGGTAAAACCACAATTAAGTGAATACCAACCACAGATCCAGGTGTAGCTTAGTAGGAGTATGCTCGGCTACTATAATCAAGGCCCTGGTTGCACACACCTAAAGAGGACTGAACAATACTCTCACGTGTTCACTAAGAATGAGTCTGAGATCCCCCTGTTCCTCGATCACTGGGAATAACCTGGCCCTACTCCATAGAGGCATAGTCTCTCAGTCCCATTCCTGATGCAACACTGGGTCAGAAATATTTGGCATGGGATAATAAACACTGGCAGTTTCAACTTAGATGCCCATGTGGGTGCTATAGTTTATGAACCCAGGAAGAACTACTTGTTCATATTCTACTCCTGTGTGTAGGTATTTACAGTCCTGAAGGAGTCAAATGTACTATCAGCCAAGGTTCAGGTTGTTTCTTTTATTTCTGTTGGTACTGACTGGAGTCAGGTTCAAAAGTCATAAAATCCTAAGTAATTCACTGTGACACTGTGTGAAGTGAGAGTCATGTTTCCTTCAGAAAGACACAGCCTACATGAGAGGCTGTGACGATCTGAACATTATAGTGGGTTATATATTGAGTCTGAGTCTTACAAGTCCATGGTCAACTTTTCGGGGTTATAATTATATTTTGTGGTGTGGCATTGGGTAGTAGTGTTGTGCAGGCAACAGTGAGAAGATGGCCCCCTGTGGGATCGCTGTTCTTTGCAAAGGCATTGTTCCTCCAGTATTGGTCTCCCTAAACTCAACTTCCAATCCATGTCCTTAAAACTGAGAGAAGTTGACTCACAGGAGGATGCAGGAGGACCTGAGTTCCCTAATACTATCAAGCCTCTCTGCTGAGTAGGATAAACAGTCTTTGTCATATGTGACCTATACTACAGAGCTTGGTAATAAAGGCCTTGATGCTGAGGTTAGAGCTCCTTAGAGCTTCCTTATTTTTACTGACCCACTGCTTGCCTGGAGAATTCTGTGTCCCTCCAGCTGCACTGATCATCACTGATTAGTCTGGGCCAGTGCCTTCCAACGTTTTTTGGATATCTTACATATAGGACTAAATAAGACTTCCCATTAAGCTTCCTGAGCAACAACCACAGCCTATCCTTGGGATTTTATGTGTGTACAGAAATATCACACATGAGACCAGAAGCAGGACCAAAATTATGCTAACTACCCAGGATAAAACATAAACAACCTGTTTGAAATCAGTAACTCTCTGAGTAAAAAGAACCTTGTGTTAGATACAATATGTACTGAGATGGACAAAGCAAAGAGTAGTCCTTTATGTTCCTGGAGTGGCAGAATCACATCAGAAAACACAGAATTTATTACCTAGAAAATAGCTAGGTATTGTGTCTTAGTACTGGAGTCAAATCTAACTGTCCATTTGTTTTGCTCCCTGAACAGGATACATCCTCAAGCTATGGATGGCTAAGATTATGATCAGCTCCTCGTTGCTCCATAGACAGCTGAGACAATAGATGTGTGACTGCAGACAGATTACTCATACTCACATCTTCTCATTGTCAGTGTGAGCCTGAGCAGAGAGAGAGAGAAAGAGAGAGAGAGAGAGAGAGAGAGAGAGAGAGAGAGAGAGAGAGAGAGAGAGAGAGAGAGAGAGAGCCCTGTATCAGATTCAGGATTTATTGAAAGGAACACATAAAATCCTTCCCCTTTACATTCCAAGAGGAGAGACAGTGACACAAGATAACACATGATTTCCTTTGAAGTAAGTAGGATGGAGAGTCCTAGAATTCTGCAGAAATGTGCTCAGGCAGGAGTTTTTTTCTGTATATCAGTTCCCCAGATATAGGACACATGGTTAGTGAATGTTGAAATCTCTGTAATGGCACCTTAAATGTGAACAAGACATAAGCTTGGGACAGGACAGCTCTCTAGAAGGGCAACATATGTTCCTATTTTCCTGAAGGAGATGCTGCACTGGACTTAATCGCTGAAGACACTGAGGTGTCAGAAGGATCTATGTCCTCTGTTTCTCCCCCTTGGGAATCTTAACTATTCTGTAACGTCTCATAAATCCATCAGAGCAGATGCCTGATGGACTGAACACCTGTAGAGCTGTACTCTCCATGTAGAGTCAGAAGGAGATACCCAGGTCTTCTAGCCTGACTGTGGTTCTCATGAAAGTGCACTGGATGGTCCAATGAGCTAGGAGACTCAGACAGGTAATAAATCAGTCTACTTGGTTATTTCTGAGAGGTCATGTTCCAACCCTGACCCTACTCTCCCTAACTAACCTGAATTCAGGAGTCCAAAACACTGACGTATAGCCAGGACTTTGTAGTGGTCCCCCTTTTTATAATACTTGATATTTGTCACTCAGACAGATCTTACCTGAAGTCCAAAGGTCTTTTATAGGGCTACAATTATTGGGAGAGTCACACAATCTAGGCTAGTTCCAGTTCTTTGGCTGAGCTAAGACAGCACACACCTATTCTCAGAAAGGTGAATTCAGAAAAATATTTCTGATATTGCAGGTTCTCTATACCAGATGTGTCTTACACTAAATGCTCAAGCCAACTGTGGGCATAAAAAAAGTCTGGCAGGGAGTAGGCAAGTCCAGACATGATAGTCTTGGTTTACAAAGTAGAAACACTCAATAAACTTGTCACACAGATGTAAAAAATGAAATATGTAGACTGTTTACAGGGTGAAACACATGGATCTCTTTAGGTTCAACCTCAGCATTTCAGATTTGTAGGGGGTGGGGGGAATCTGTTTTCACCTGGGTGGCATTCTGAAACTTCAGAGATTCCATTGCTGAACATTGTTTCTCTGATGCTATGGGCAGGCTATAGGACATTGGTGGTTATTACAAACTGCATGTTCATCCATGTCAGCAGCATTTACCCGTTTGTATTAGGAAAAAGTCTTGAACATTCTTTGACACATTAAGTACTAATTGAACATTGTCCCCTTCAGCTGCATTGAGAAACAGTGACACAATGGTGAGTTGAACAATATCAGGAAAGGACCATTGAAAGTCAGGCTAGATATACTAGCAAGATTTTGTTGAAAGGACCCAGATATAGCTGTCTCTTGTGAGACTATGCCAGGGCCTAGCAAACACAGAAGTGGATGCTCACAGTCAGCTATTGAATGGACCACAGGGCCCCCAATGGAGGAACTAGAGAAAGCACCCAAGGAACTAAAGGGAACTGCAACCCTATAGGTGGAACAACAATATGAACTAAGCAGTACCCCGGAGCTCTTATCTCTAGCTGCATATGTATCAAAAGATGGCCTAGTCGGCCATCACTGCAAAGAGAGGCCCATTGGACTTGCAAACTATATATGCCCCAGTACAGGGGAACGCCAGGGCCAAAAAGGGGGAGTGGGTGGGTAAGGGAGTGGGGGGTGGGTATGGGGGACTTTTGGTTTAGCATTGGAAATGTAAATGAGCTAAATACCTAATAAAAATGGAAAAAAAGGAAGTCAGGCTAGGACCTGAAGAGATGATTTAGTGGTTAAGAGCACAGGCTACTATTTCAAAGTGTGTATTTTTCTAGTACATACATGGCATGTCACCCCTGCTTGTTTCTGTAGTCCTAAGAAACATGGACCTTCTTCTTCTCTCTGCTGATACTTAATACAAAAGAACACATGCAGGAATAACATCCATAAATATTAATAAATCTTTAAACCTTCCTTTTAAAAATAAGGTAAAAGTGAAGCTAGAAGAAACAGAATGGAATCTTGGTACTTGTGTATTTAATAAAAGAGTTAAGCCCTAGTTTCTAAGCAGGTGTGTTTATGTCTCTCTCTCTCTACCTCCATGTATGCATCTGAGTATGTCTACAGAACTTGATGGAAAAAAGCTACATGACATGATCTCTTTTCAATCAGTTTTCCTCAATGAATTCTTTACTATGTATTGAACTCTTTTCTCATGTTTCTGAATTCATTACACCTAACTGTAATTTATGTCTCTGCTCAAACTCAATAGCACTTGTGGGGTACAGAGGATGATTTCCCTCACCTCTTCCTCTAGAGTCATCTTTTCATTTCTTTATCATTTTTATGAGATTTATATTATTGTGTGTGTGTGTGCATGTATACGTGCATGTGTGCGCATGCACACCCCGTGCACACACTTCAGAAATATGTGAGTTAAAGGATCCTCTGAGGACAGTGGCCTGTATGGATTCCCTCTGGAGTTGGAGATAGTTAAAATTATAATTTCTCCTAAGATGAATACTGGGAACTGAACTCAAGTCCTCTGAGAGAACTTGCACACTGAGCCACCTCTCCAGCACTTCTTTCTCATTTTTCAGCTCTATGACCTTTGTGGTTTCAGTCATACCCTAACCTTACCTTCTAGGAGCCAGTCTGATTTATAGTCCATTGCAACTATATCTTTGTGAATACAGGAATTTGCCTGCATTTGAGGGAAGATATACTACCTGGAAATTTGTCAGATATATGTGAATGAATGAATAAATAAGTGAATGAAGGATGGAAGGGAGGAAGGAAGGAAAGAAGGAAAGAAGGGAGGGAGGGAGGGAGGGAGGGAGGGAGGGGGAGGGAGGGAAGGAAGGAAGGAAGGAAGGAAGGAAGGAAGGAAGGAAGGAAGGAAGGAAGGAAGGAAGGAGTATAGCAATGCATTGCCTTTAAAGGCAGATCAGTGTGTAACTTAACGGAACTTTGTTTGGCTAACATATACAAAGCCATGGGAGCACACACACAAAGACTGAAGTACACTCTCATACATTCACTAAAACTGAATCTGAGATACCCCTATCCCACCATCACAGGGAGGAACCTTCTTCTACTCCAAAAAGTAATGGCCCCTCAACCACATTCTTACCAAAGAAAGGGTCAGAAAGTTTTGACTTGGGAAAACAATGCCTGACAATTTCAACCTACATGTCCATGTGGATCCTTTGGGCCATAAATCCTAGAGATATTCCTGGTTAATAAACTTGGAATTCATGGTCTACTCTTGGTAGGTATTTAGGTAGTCAAATTACTTCCGAGCTAGCATTTAGGTTGGTTCTCTCATTTCTGTTGGCACTCAGTAAGTTTCAAGTTCAATACTCATAAAATCTTAAGCCATTCATTGTGACAATAGGTAAATTGAGAGTCATACTTCCTTCAGACACATAAATCATAAGATTATGTGGGAACCTCCGAAGACTGAACCACAATAGAGAGGTTGTATGTTGAGTTTCAGGATTACAAGTTAATTTTCCACTTGGTGGGGTTAAAACTGACACTTGTGATATGAAATTGGGTAGTAGTGCTGTATCGGCAACAGGTAGAACATGGATTCTTGAGGGAACTCTGGTCTATGCAAAGGCCTCTTTCATGCACTGGTAGTCTTTCTTACCTTCACTCCCAATACATTCCCTTAAAAAACTAGACATAAGGTGACTAAGGCAGATGAAAGAGGAGCTCAGTGACCTAAGATATTGGGCCCCTTTGCTGGGTGGGGTAACCAGTCTTTGTCACATGTGAGCTAAGATGCAGAACTTGATGGTACAGACATAGGACCTAAAGTTGGTGCTCCATTGTCTCTCCTTTCCTGTGGCACAACAGAATTCTGTATCCCTCTATCTGCAATGGTCTTCACTGTTCAGCCTGGGCCAGTACCTTCCAAGGGTTTATTGTTCAAAGCTGTCTTACATTAGGACAGAATAAAACTTTGCAGTAATCTTCCTGAGAAGCACCCATAGCCTACCTATGGGATTTGGTATGTGCATAGAAATCTCACACACCAGATCTGGTGCATGATTAGAATTCAGTCAACTGCGCAGGCTGGACCATAACATGGGCCAATTTTTCAAGGTGTTTGATGATGACTCACATTGTGGGTAACTGGAGACTAGCCTGCAATTCCCCACTTCACATAAACTAGGGAGCCTGAAAGGCAAAGAATGACACTCAAGGGATAAGTCTCAGAATGATCTTGGAGGATGAGGGGTAAGGGCTACCTGCAAGATTGTTTTAACATTCTGTTTTGGAACCACTATTTTTTACAATTGTCCTATAATGATTTTCTCAAACATGTAAACACAATGAGAGATAATTTCTGAAGTGGAGATGACTGGTTTATTTCTTTAAATTTTTTGTGTTTGGTTATTTTGATTATATGATTATCTCTATACTGCATGCAAACCTGGTACCTACAAAAGTCAGTCCACACTGGGTCCCATAGAACTGGATTTACAGATGTTTATGAGCTTCCACTGGAGTGCTAGAAAGTTTAATTTGATCTTCTACATGAGTGGCCTGTGATCTTAAATATGGAGACAGATCTCCAGCACTCCTAGCTGGATCCTTTCAAAGGCAGATCTGACTGGTAGAAGGTAGATGACAGGAAGAGATGGATGTGGTCAGTAGATCTAGGATAGGGGTTTCAATGATCTCCATATGACAGCATTGTTTCTATTATCCAATCTCTAAAGCCAATACCCGTGAGAGCTATTTCTCTGAAGAGCACAATTTGGTATGAGAGAAAGACCCTGAATCTGTATGAAATCAAGGACTCTGAGCAGAGAAATCCCTGTGTTAGATGCATGTGAAGGTGCAGGTGTCATTTACCTTCAAGTGGAGGGTGAAGCCAAACAATGTCATTTACCTTCAAGATTATTAAGAGTGGCAAACTAGAAAACATTATTTCCTATCTAGTACTTGGAATTCTGCAGAAAATTTCCAGAGGCATATGTCTTAGATAGATTTGGAATCAAATCTAAATTTCCATTTGTTTTTGCTTCCTGAACAAAATGTCTACTCAAGCTATGAATGACCAATATTAACATCATCTCCTTCCTTGTCCATAGACAGGTGAGAAAGCCTCCAGAGCAAAGACAGTAGATATATGGCTGCAGACAAATAGCTCATGCTCACATACCACCTATGGTCTGTGTGAACCTAAATAGAGTGAGCCCTGTGTTAGATTGAAGATTTATTGGAAGGGACACAACAAAGCCTTTTCCTTTACATTCCAGGAGGAGTGACAGTGACACACCAGATAACACACAATTTCATCTGTAGTGTTAGAATGCATAGTCCTAGAATTCTGTGGAAATTTGCAGAGGCAGGCATTCTTTTTGAGTATCAATTTCACAGATATAGGACACATGGTTAGTAAATGCTAATATATCTATAATGTAGGTTTATATGTGAACACCACCAAATTTTGGTACAGGACAACTGTGTACATGAACAGCATCTGTTCCTATTTGCATGAGGAAAAGACTGCACTGGATTTAATACCTGAAGACACTGATGTGTCAGGAGGATCTATGTCCTCTGCTCATCCCTTGGGAATATTTACTATTCTATGAAGTGTCATAATTCCATCAGAACACTTGCCTTATGAATCGGGCACCTGTGCAACTCTGTTCTTCATGCAGACTCAAAAGGAGATGCCCAGTTAGTGATGTTGAATAACTGTGGCTCTCACAGCAGTACACAGGTTGGTCTCAAGAACTAGGAGACTCAGACTAGTAATAAGTCAGTCTGATCTGTTACCTTTAACGGGTCATGTTCCAATCCAGCCCCTACTTTCCCAGAGTAACTTGATGTCAGAAGTCTGGAACTCTGACCTGGATCCAGGACTTCTTCTTGGTGGCCACCCTCTAATAAGACTTGATAGTACCTGAAATATACCATACCTGAAGCACAAATAACTTTCATAGGTCAACATTAATGGTGAGAATAACATATTATTGGTATATTCAGATTCTTTGACTTAGTTACCCCTCTACACATCCTATTCTCAGCAGGATAAATTCAGAATAAAAATTCTGATCTTTCAGTTTCCCTACATAGCTTGTGCCTTGATAAATGCTCATGCCAAATGTGGGTATAGAATATCCAACAGAGAGTATTCAAGTCCAGATATGATGCTTTTGTTTACAAAATGGAGACACTGTATGAGGCATCCAAAAGTTAAAAAGAGAAAGAATTGCCCTTTTTCATGGTGAAATACATGGATTTCTTTAGTTTCAAACTCAGCATATCACATTTGTAGGGTACAAATTTTTGTTTTCACTTGTGTGGCATCTGAAATGTAGAAAATTCGTTGGTGTATATTGTCTTACTGACACTGTATGAAGGCCTCAGCATATTAATTGGTGGCTATTACAAACTGTGCAATTTCAATTATCTCTACCACAGTTACCACATTGTATCAGTAAATGTCTTCAATATTCTCTGGCACATTAAGGACAAATTGAACATCTTCCTTTCAGCTGCATTGCACAACAATGATCCAATACTAAGTTGAGCACTAAAGAAAGAGGACCATTGAAAGTCGGGCTAAGACCTCGGGAGATGACTTAGTGGTTTAGAGCACTGGCTAATCTATATTGAACCTTCTTCTCAGGTTTGTCAATAAAACACACCTGAGTGCAATTCAGATCTCTGCTCACATTCAAGATCATTTGTGGGGAATGGGGATACCTATCCAAACTCTTCCACTAGAATACCTGCATCATCTTTTAATCATTTCATTTTATAAGATTTATAGTGTGTGTGTGAGAGAGGGGGGGGAGGGAGGGAGGGAGAGGGAGAGGGCCCGGGAGAGGGCCCGGGAGAGGGAGAGGGAGAGGGAGAGGGAGAGGGAGAGGGAGAGGGAGAGGGAGAGGGTCCAAGAGCCCTGTGAGGACAGAGGACTTTATGAAATTTTCTGGAGCTAGAGATATTTAAGATTGTGTAGTATCCTAAGATTGTTGCTGGGAACTGATTTCATATCATCTAAGAGAATCACAAGTACTCTTAACCACTGAGTCAATCTCTCCAGCCTTTCTTCCATGTTTCAATGCTTTGTGGCTTTGTCCTTCTGGTCATCCCTTGACTCTTCCTTCTAGATGCCATTCCGCTTTACAATGCATTGAAAACTTGGTTAAGACAGAAATTTGACTGCATTTTGGGTAAGATCTAGCTTGGAAAACTTACAGATATATGCTCATGAATAAATGAATGTGTGAGGGAGTAAGTGAATGAATGAAGGAGTGAGTGAGTGAATGAATGAATATATCAATGCACTGTCTTTAAATGGAGTTTCATGTTGATAGATAAGAAAACAATCAATACATTGACTGAGAGTTTTTATAACTCCCCACAAAATATTCTAGGCCTACCTGGACAAAAATCAGAAAATTAAAGAGAGGTCAACTGAGAGTCAAATAAGGAGGCATTGAAGAAGACTGAGAAATGATTATAGCCACATAGACTTGAAATCATCTTCTGTGTCTCTCCAGAAAACCAAGATTCCACCTAAAGCTCAGTGTAGATCCAATCAGAATAGGATATAGTTTTCTCATCTATAGTCCTATTGAGCATGGTGAGAGAGCTATGGATAAGGCAGAAATGACGTCCGTGTTGTTAATAATGATGTGCAAGAAAATACGATTTCATAAAGATCCTGAAGGTCCATATCAATAAGACAATCAGGAATATACAAATGTGTAAGGGACTTCCTAGCAGGAAAGGCAGAGGTTTGCTTCTGGGTAGAAATAAAAGACTAATTGTGAGGAGCAGGTGTGGCAGCAGTCCCAAGAAGGCGCCAGGGACTGCAGCTAAGTCTTATGACTTGTACCTGACTTCCTCATACACCTGAAAATAATCCACAACCATCGTGAGAGCTGCACAGGTGCACCATGATGCTGGCGGTTTAAACAAGTCCATATTTGGTGGAGACATGCCCCTGCCGCCCCGATTGGCTGAAGCTGCATGCCTGGTGAGGTGACATAGCCTGTTGTGAGTGGATGGGGACTGAGAGTATATAATAGTGAGAGGCCCGGGGTTCGGGGGAGAAAGATGAGAAAGAGTTGAAGCAAGAAAGATAAAGTTGAGAGAGAAAAAGTTGAAGCAAGAGAGATGAAGACAGAAGTTTCCTGAATAAACTGCTGTTAGAAGGACTGGTGGCTGTGTCGTTCTTGCTGGTAGAGAGTGGATGCGACAATTGGAGGCCCGTACGGGGAACCGACTCCCACAGCAACGAGTTCATAACTTTCAGCAGTCAGTGTTTGCCGGCAGGGTAAGTTCACAGAAAGTGAAACTTACAACCCCAGAAGTTTGGGAAGAACCTCAGATAAAATAGAGGCAAATATAAAGTTGCCAGGAAGCAGACACAAAATAACCCAGGAGTTATGGGAAGGACCTCAGATAAAATAGAGGCGAATATAAAGTTGCCAGGAAGGAGGCACAAAGTAACCCAGGAGTTTTGGGAAGGACCTTGGATAAAATAGAGATGAATATAAAGTTGCCAGGAAGCAGGCACAAAGTAAAAGTGAATTGGGAAGGACCTCGATAAAACAGAGGCGAATATAAAGTTGCCAGGAAGCAGGCACAAAGTAAAAGTGAAACCATGGGGACAAGTTAAGGTTCACAGTTTTGGGACAAGTTAAGGCACACGGGTTTGGGACAAGTTGCACCAAGCACCATTGGGAATTGACGTTTGCAGAGGAACAGAGGGTTTTACCAAAAGGGGCTTTGCCAGTCTGGAAGTTAGTGAGAAATTGCATAGAAGATAAAGATGTGGCGCAGAACTCTAGAGAGGTAATGAGGCGCTGAATCAGGTGAGAGAGGAGCGCTCTCAATTGGTTTGGGAGAGAGGGTCTGTTTGTGTGTTTCCCCAGAATCATGGACAACAGCTGTGGGTCCCAGTATGGCTGACCAGAGCAATTCAAAACAAGCAGAGCTATGAGAACGTGGATTTTCCTGTGGCTGGGAATGCTCCTGCTAGTGAGAACTAAAGAGCTATGTTGGGGAATTATGTCTGTGTTCCTGAGGCCCATGCCATTGACACATTCAAGTGTTTCCTTAATTCTTTACATCTAATGCTTCACTACAATTGCCTTTTTTCTATGCTACTTCAGCTAAAGGGATTGTTGCATTTTCAGATGATTCAAAATATTTCACAGATGAGTGATTGTGCTCAGCTGTATCTACTAAAGCTAATGCTACCTGGATTCGAGGGGTGTGGCCTGCCAGTATATCCAAGGGCAATGGCACTATACCCTCCCAACCTAGATGGGCCCCCCTTCCTTTTTGTAGGAGTGTTCCTGATTCCCTTCCACCTTGGGCAGTGCCCCTTATATGTATGGTTGTTATGTGTGGTGAATGTTAGTTGCACTGATCTTTCCCCTTTAAGCCAGGTGGCAGGAGGGGCCTGGGGTAATGCAAAATTTTATTGGAATGGTTCTAATGTGTTTAAAACTTCTGTATTTCAATTTGCTGGAGGAAGGAATGTTTCTTTTCAGGCTACGCCTGTTTGTATGTGACCTCCTTTTGTGTTTATTGTTTATAAGATCCCTTGCCTCAGGGCTGATGGGAGCCCTAGGATGTATGCTTGTAATAGTGTGTGTGTTGTGTGTTTGGTGCATGTGTCAGGTGCAGCGTGTGCAGGCCCGCACTTCCGCCATGGTGGCACAGGCCTTTGCTGCAGTGGAGGCAGGACAATCTCCTCAGATTTGGCTTGCTGCTCTAAAGAAATAATGCTGCGTTATGCCGTGGGTTGCAAGGCTAAGCACTGCACAGAGGATAGCTTGCTGTTGGCATCCTGTGGAAGGCACGTCTGATTGCATGAAGGTTCAGTGTCCTAGTTCCCTTCCCCCAGGAAAAAACAATACGGGAGCTGGCCAAGACCTCTCTGGGTAAGATGAGCCCAAGGGATGGTTTTGTGTAGGGCCGCTATACTTGCACACTGGGGATCAGACTCTACCTTCACCCATGAGGCTTGCTTGCAGCCATCAAGATCGGGCCATAGATTAATCAGCGCCCTGGCCTTCTGGTGCATCTGCCACATGCAGACAGGACAATCTCCCCATGTGTGGCTTGACATGCTAGAGAAGTAGTGACAGATAAGACTCCCTGGGTGTGTCACCAACCTAAGATGGGTAAGGGGCATTGCTGCAGGGGGCAATCTAAGACAGACATTCTCTCTGCCAAAAAAGAAAAAAGGGGGAGATGTGAGGAGCGGGTGTGGCAGCAGTCCCAAGATGGCGCCCGGGACTGCAGCTAAGTCTTATGACTTGTACCTGACTTCCTCATACACCTGAAAATAATCCACAACCATCGTGAGAGCTGCACGGGTGCACCATGATGCTGGCGGTTTAAACAAGTCCATATTTGGTGGAGACATGCCCCTGCCGCCCTGATTGGCTGAAGCTTTGTGCCTGGTGAGGTGACGTGGCCTGCTGTGAGTGGATGGGGACTGAGAGTATATAAGAGTGAGAGGCCTGGGGTTAGGGGGAGAGAGATGAGAAAAAGTTGAAGCAAGAGAGATAAAATTGAGAGAGAAAAAGTTGAAGCAAGAGAGATGAAGACAGAAGTTTGCTGAATAAACTGCTGTTAGAAGGACTGGTGGTTGTGTCGTTCTTGCTGGTTGAGAGCAGACGCGACAACTAATGTGTTATTAATGGACCATTTCTGACACATCATGAAAACAGGAAAACAATTCACTTCTAAAGCCATTTCTGATATCAACAGAGGACATTGTGAAATTCATGATCTATAGTAGGCCACAGGTTTTGTCTGTGTTATGATGTAAGCACAAATTAATACATCCCAACCATAGATCAGGATTTAGCTAAGTGGGAATGTACTTGACCACCACACACAAGGTTCTAGCAGCATATACATAAAGAGGATTGTTTGATACTCTCAAGTGTTCACTAAGATTGAGTCTGATATGACCCTATTCCTCCATCACTGGAAGAAACCTGGTTCTATTCCAAATAGGAATGACCTCTAAACCCCATTCCTGACACAAGACTGGGCTAGAAAGGTTTGGCATGGGATAACAAAGGCTTGCATTTTCAACCTTGCTGTCCATGTGCATGCTTTGGTACGTGAACCCAAGAGCAACCGAGTGTTCATGGTCTACTGTTGTGTGTAGGTATTAAGGAACCAAATGTACTCTGAGCTCATATTGAGGTTAATAATGTAAATCACATTGGCACTCACTGGATTCCAGTTGCCACACTCCTACCCACTCTAGACTAAGAATATCTATTAATAAACCTATGCAAGGAGATGAAAGAACTCTTCAATGAACAATTTCAAACTCAGAATAAATATTGAGAAATACTTTAAATATGATTGCAGATGTATCATGGGACTCTGTAAGCCTGATGGAGGAATCCTGAAAATGCATTAGAAGTAGATAGCTGAGTGGAACAGATTGGGGCTGAAAACTGGTAGGTTCTAGGGGAAACATGAGGGATATAAGGAGGGGGAAGAACAATGGCACAAACAATGAAAAGACTGAGGAAAGTCAGAATATCACTTATTCATTGGTGCAGTAGAAATGTCAACTCTTAGCTACTGTGGAGGTAAAATCCTTTGGTGATGTGAGGGACATTGAAGTACAGTCTTATTACAATGAACTCCATTGTCTAAAACTTGTTCTTATTTTGGGTTTATACTACATTAAGAGACAAGATTCTAAGCTCTACTAAAAACAAAACAAACAAAAAGACATTACCTATTTATATTCACTTTAAAAAACTAATAGTGATATATTATTTTAAAATATCATGCAATTAATATATTTGGAGTTATTTGACATTTGTATTGAGAAAAACAGATGTATTTTCAGTATTGCTGTAGACAAGCATCTACATAGGACTGTCAAATTGATTGTTGTTTTATGTCAAACAACTTTCATAATACTCATTTTATTGTTATAATATTTTATAAATTTTGAATAATATGATAACATAAAAAAGAAAGGTGTGCAGGTATTGAAGGGGGGACTCTGGCAGGAGTTGGTGTACAAAAGGGAAAGAAGAATTTCATATAATTCTATTTACTTAAAATACATTTTTAAATGTTAACAAATTCAGATAAATTGAAATTATGTATCTTTTCTCATCATAATGCAATAAAAATTAAATCAATAAAAACTATTTACATATTATTTTTCCACAAAGCCAGCTCTACAAAGGATAACAGATGGAAAACGCCAACACAAGGAGGGAAACTACACCCTAGAAAAAGCAAGAAAGTAATTTTTCAAAAAACTCAAAAGAAGATAGCCACACAAACATAAAAATAACATCAAAAATAACAGGAAGCAACAATCACTATTCCTTAATATCTCTTAGCATGTAAGGGCTCAATTCCCCAATAAAAAGACATAGACTAAGAGAGTGAATTAATAAACAGGACCAGACATTTTGCTTCATACAAGAAATGTACCTCATTGTCAAAGACAAACACAACCTCAGAGTAAAGGGCTAGAAATCAGTAAAAATTTTACCAAGCAAATGGTGATAAGAAACAATCTAGAGTACCTATTTTAATATCAGATAAAATCAACTTTCAACCAATACTCATCAAAAAATAAGGAATGACACTTCACACTCATCAAAGAAAAAATTTACAAAGAAGAACTCTGAATTCTGAACATCTATGCTCCATATAAAAGGGGACCCATATTCATAAAAGAAACTTTACTAAGCTTAAAACACATATTGCACCTCACACAATAATAGTGGGAGCCTTAAACACCCCACTCATCAATAGACAGATCATGGGAACACAAACTGAAAAGAGACACAGTGAAACTAACAGAAGTTTTTAAATGAATTTAACAGATTTCTGTAGAACATTTCATCCTAAATCAAAAGAATAAACCTTCTTCTCAGCACCTCATGGTACGTTAATCAAACTTGACCATATAAATGGACACAAAATCAGTCTAAACTCGTACAAGATTGAAAAAATCCCATGCATACTATTAGATCTCCAAGGACTAAGGCTTTTCTTCAATAGCAACAAAACCGGCAGAATACCCACATACACATGGAAACTGAACAACACCCTATTCAATAATAACTTGGTCAAGGGAGAAATAAAGAAAGAAATTAAAGATGTTTTATAATTTAATGAATATAAAGGTACAGCCTACCCAAACTTATGGGACACAATGAAAGCAGTGCTAAGAGGAAAACTCACAGCTCTGAGTACCTCCAAAAAGAAACTGGAGGGAGCATACACTAGCACCTTGATAGCACACATGAAAGCTCTAGAACAAAAAGAAGCAAATACACCCAAGAGGAGTAGACACCAGGAAATAATCAAACTCAGGGCTGAAATGAACCAAGTAGAAACAAAAAGAACTATACAAATAATCAACAGAACAAGGAACTGGTTCTTTAACAAAATCAACAGATAGATAAACCCTTATTAACTAGAGGGCACAGAGAAAGTATCCAAATTAATCAAATCAGAAATGAAAAGGAAGATATAACAAAAGAAACTGAGGAAATCCCAAAACTCATCAGATCCTACTACAAAAGCTTATACTCAACACAACTGGAAAATCTGAATGAAATGGACAATTTTCTAGAAAGATGCCAAATACCAAGATTAATCAGGATCAGATAAACCACCTAAAAAAATCCCAGAACCTGTAAAGAAATAGAAAAAAAAAAGCCCAGGACCAGATGGGTTTACTGAAGAATTCTACCAGAGCTTCAAAGAAGACCTAATACCAATACTCTTGAAACTATTCCACAAAATTGAAACAGAAGGTAATCTACCCAATTTGTTCTATGAAGCCACAGTTATGCTGAAACCAAAACCTCACAAAGGCCCAACAAAGAAAGAGAACTTCAGACCAAATTTCCTTATTGATGTAAAAATACTCAATAAAATTCTCACAAACTGGATACAAGTACACATCAAAATGATCATTCATCAAGATCAAGTAGGCTTCATCCCAGGGATGCAGGGATGGTTTAATATACAGAAGTCCATCGATATAATCCACTACATAAACAAATTCAACGAAAAAAACCACATGAGTATTTCATTAAATGCTGAAAAAGCATTTGACATAAATTCAACCTCCTTTCATGTTAAAAGTCTTGGAAAGATCAGGAATTCAAGGCCCATACATAAACATAGTAAAAGTAATATACAGAAAACCAGTAGCCAATGTGAAACTAAATGGAGAGAAACTTGAAGCAATCCCACTAAAATCAGGACTAAACAAGGTTGCCCTATCTCTCCCTATCTATTCGATATAGTTCTTGAAGTTCTAGCTAAAGCCATTAGACAACAAAAGGAGGTCAAAGGGATACAAATCAGAAATGAAGAAGGCAAAATATCACTATTTGTAGATACTTAAGTGACCCCAAAAACTCCACCAGAAAATTCTGACAGTTGATAAAGAAGTTCAGCAAAGTGGCTGAATATAAAATCAACTCAAACAAATCAGTAGCCTTCCTATACTCAAAGGATAAACAGGCTGAGAAAGAAACTAGGGAATCAACACCCTTCAAAATAGTCACAAACAATATAAAGTATCTTGGTGTATCTCTAACCAAACAAGTAAAAGATCTGTATGACAAGAACTTCAATTATCTGAAAAAAAAAAAAAAAACCAACAAAGACTTCAGAAGATGAAAAGATCTCCCATGATCATGGATTGGCAGGATTAATGTAGTACAAATGTCCATCTTGCCAAAAGCATTATCTACAGATTCAATGCGATACTCATCAAATTTCCAACTCAATTCGTCATAGAGTTAAAAAGAACAATTCTCAAATTAATTTAGAATAATGAAAAAAAAAACCCAGGAGAGCGAAAACTATTCTCAACAATAAAAGAACTTCTGGGGGAATCACCATCACTAACCTCAAGCTGTACTACAGAGCAGAAGTGATAAAAACTGCATGGTACTGGTACAGTGACAGACAGACAGATCAATGGAATAGAATTGAAGACCCAGAACAAACCCACACACCTATGGTCACTTGATCTTTGACAAAGCTAAAACCATCCGGTGGAAAAAAAGACAGCATTTTCAACAAATGGTACTGGTTCGACTGGTGGTCAACATGTAGAAGAATGCAAATTGATCCATTCTTATCTCCTTGTGCACAGCTCAAGTTCAAGTGGATCAAGTACCTCCACATAAAGCCAGATATACTGACTCTAATAGAAGAAAAAGTGGAGAAAGTCTCTAACACAGGGTCACAGGCAAAAAGTTCCTAAGCAGAACACCAATGGCTTATCCTCTAAGATCAAGAATTGACAAATGGGACCTCACAAAAGTACAAAGGTTCTGTCAGGCAAAGGATACTGTCAATAGTACAAAATAGCAATCAGCAGATTAGAAAAAGATCTTTACAAATCCTACATCTGATAGAGGGCTAATATATAATATATTCAAAGGGCTAATATACAATATATACAAAGAACTCAAGAAGTTAGACTCCAGAGAACCAAATAGTCCTATTAAAAATGAGGTACAGTTCTAAGCAAAGAATTTTCAACTGAAAAATATCGAATGGCTGAAAAGCATCTAAAGAAAAGTTCAAAGTCCTTAATTATCAGGGAAGTGCAATTCGAAATGACCCTGAGATTCCACCTCACACCAATCAGAATGGCTAAGATAAAAAATTCAGATGACAGCACATGCTGCAGAACAAGAGAAACACTTCTCCATTGCTGGTGGGATTGCAAGCTGCTAGAACCACTTTGGAAAACAATCTGGAGGTACATCAGGAAATTGGAAATAGTTCTGCCTGAAGATCAACTACTGGGCATGTACTCAAAAGATGCTCCAACTTGTAATAAGGGCACATGCTCCACTATGTTCATAACAGCCTTATTTATAATAACCAGAATCTTGAAACAGCCCAGATGTTCCTCAACTAAAGAATGTGTACAGAAAATATGGTATGTTTACACAATGTATTACTATTCAGCTATTAAAAATGATGAATTCATGAAATTCTTAGGCAAATGGATGGATGGAACTAGAAAATATCATCCTGAGTGATATAATACAGAAACAAACAAACAAACACATCATGTGTACTCACTGATAAGTGGATATTAGCCCCAAAGCTCAGAATACTTGTGGTGACACAAATCACAGACCATATGAAGCTGAAAAAGGAAGATCAAAATGTAGATGCTTCAGTCTTACTTGGAAAGGGGAAAAATAATAATGGAAGGCAGAGGCAGAGGGAGAGGGGGGCTTTGGAGGGAGATAGAAGGAGGATGGTAGAAAGAGAGGCAGAATCAGGTATGGGAAGAGACAGGAGAGAATTACAGAGGGTCAGAAAATTGAATAAAAATATATAGCAGTGGGGGAAAGAGACCAGGGGGTAGCCACTAGAAAGTTCCAGATGCCAGGGAAGAGAGAGGTTCCCAGGACCCAACAGGGATGACATTACCAAACAATGGTGAGACAGAACCTGTCTAGGAGACAGGCATGATCCCCATGACTCTAAGAATGAAGTAGCAATGTGAATGGTGCAGACAGGCTTTGCAATATATATATATGGAATGTGAGATGGTATATGATTAATATATGTGATACAGAATGTGTAATGGTATGATATGATATATAATACATAATATGTAACATAATCCCATACATCTCAAAACACATATAAACATGAAAACTATCATTATGAGATCTGACAGTGAAAGTCAGTCTCAAGATAAAAACAGTGAGTGGAGCATTGCACCGAGGACTTTAAATGTGGACATCAAAAACATTGTGGGTTAAACTGTTTAGAAACCACCAATGTGCACAGTAAACTATTGGCAGTCCCTTCTGGTAGAATGGGTGTTAGATGAAAATATATGAGGGGATGTTTGTCTCCATGCAATCACTGCATTATTTAAAAGGGGACTCAGAACACTTGGAAACTTGAGGCTGCTAAAATTAGTCTTCAAGGATTCTACAGGAAAAAAACTATATATTTGATCCACAACCTAAGATCTTAAACTCAATTGTATTTATTATATTGATGTCTTTATTTTGCTTTGAAAAACATGTTTCACATTAAATCATGGCCTGTCCTTCCACACATGATTATGTCAGGACTACAGGTATGAGTTACAATGAAGGCAGTACTTGAGTGGTAACTGACAACTTTTACCACTTGACTCATCTCCATTTTGCACCCCATCAATAAGGAAATGACTCCACTCTGCTGTAGGATGAGAGGAGAGAGGTCACTCTTCTATCACAGCCAGACGGACTGGGAGACTGGACTTTGAACTGACTGGGTTGGAGACCTCACATTGATACTTTCCAGCATCCTCCCTCCAGACAGGATCTATGCTGAGTTGGCACTTTGATGGGGAAAGTGTCATTCTCTCTGTGAGCTGCAGACTCTGCTTATTGAAGAGCCAACGGATGGAGACACCAGGGTCAGCTGAGAAGCAAGTGAAGACTACTGAGCTCTGTACTCTGACTGTGGTGTCAGTCACTCGCACAAAAGGCCATGAAACAGGGTCTGTAAAGAAACAGAGAAGGGGACAAAATGACAGTAGTCCTTCAGAAAGCTCAATGATTCACTCTATAGTTCACACTGAAAGCTTCCAGGGAGGAGAAATTGGAGATGTTACTATAGACATATCTTATGTTTTCGATTTATTATCCATGGGCTGTGTAACCCTAATTCACCCACTTAGGTATTGTGAGAGTATTGTGCCTTGGTTTCTCTATAACATGGCAGTTGGTGCAATGATCATTGCTGTGTCTATGAGTTAAGCTTAGTTATGATCAATCTCAAGATTTTGGAATGGGGTAGCTGCTCAAACTCTAAGTATATACCTGGAGAAGAGTATTCCCTATCGTGTACCCCTGAGGACAAGTAGTAGGATTGAATAACCGTCTCCATTGCTTCTCCCACTGGGGACTGACCTTCCTGTGAAGTCTCAGAAACCCAAAACAATAATTGATTAAAGCTCCAAGAATATGTGCAGTGTGATTCAGAAGAAGGTGATGGCCCACATGACCTACAAAACTTCAGCTTCCATGGCAGTCTATAACTGGTTCGATAGTCTATGGAACTTGTGAGTTCACTTTAAGTGTGTTCTCTGCAAGCGCTAAGGTAAAATCAAAACAAAACATTGACAAAAATGTTTCCAGTGGCACATGGAGATGAAGCATGAACAGAGTTTTGAGCAAGAGGATCCTGGTGAGCTTTGTGAGGACTCAATGTCTTCCTTAACTGGGTCTCTCTTGGAACCAGGTGTATGGAGAGAACCCCAAGAGTTTGTGTTGGTTCTGATGTACTAGTACGTTTATTCAGCATATGTCCTCCTCTCTGCAAGAAGTTACTGGTGAGGGATTCTGGTCTACTGCAGTTTGTCTAAGGAATGCATTTCCTGCAGTAATTGCCCAAACCCCAGTGTGGGGGAAAAATGGAATGGGAGAGTAAATAGGTCTGGCTCTTTCTAGACAGGACAGCATATAAAGCAGGAGAAGCCATACAAAACAGCTGGAGGGCAGTGAGAGTTACTTACTATTTACATGGACTTGCACATGTGCTCTCTCAAGTTTGTAGTCCTTATGTAAAATTTCTAACATGTACAATCCTGCATCATGCTCAGTGACATTCTGGATCAGAAGGGATCCATTAGTGTACACCATCTCTTTTCCACTGTGTGCAAGCCCCCAGATAGTAGATTCCATGGATCTGCTATATTCTGCAATTTTAAAAATATCTGTTCGATACACCGATTTGTACCAGAAAATTGTCTGAACATCCTTTGGCACATTGCAAACAAGGAGAAGAACACTTTTCCCTACAGCAATATTCCGAGGCACTGGTACAATTATGAGTTGGTCAGAGGTGAGAAGGCTACAGCAAGTAGAGGCTACAAGAAAAGAGAAAAGTTATCAATTCAGGAACATATGGTTGGAGATAAAGTTAGTGAGCTTTGTCTGGAGCAGATAATTGATCCCTCAGTCTGAACATGGTGGCATAGGTTTGTCTCTACTATGTGATGGAGGTGAGCAATATAACATCAAGTCTCTCAGGGTTGCTGAATTTATCATTTCCTCTACAAGGATTCTCTCTCTCTCTCTCTCTCTCTCTCTCTCTCTCTCTCTCTCTCTCTCTCTCTCTCTCTCCCTCTCTTTCTCTCTCTCTCTCCTTCTCCCTTTCCCTCCCCCTCCCCCTCCCCTTCCGCCTCCCCTTCCCTCTCTCCCTCACTCCACCTCCCTCTCTCTTTTTCCTCTCTTCTCTCTCTCTCTCTAATTTTTTTCCATGGCTACCTCTTCACTCCCCTCAGTCAGACACTGGGCACACTCATGCCCACTGAAATTTGTGATGATGTCTCCCCTGAACACTTTGTAACTTAATCTACTTTATAACTACAGACAGCCACTAAATTTCCCTAATACACATGCTTGCTAGTCTGCCCTGCAGCCCATGGAACTGGTGCTGGATGAGGGTAAGAAGTCTGATTTTCTTGGCAGGCTCAGGTATTAGAAAATTTTCAAAGACTAGAATGGCCGACAGTATGTCAAGGTCAAGCAAACTAGAATATTTTGGAAAATGGAAACCATAGTTTAATATGCCACAACAGGATTGGCCTCTGGGAAAGCCAGCAATATATAATGTATCATAGGATATTGATAATGCAGGGTCCAGACCACTGCAAGACAATCCACCCCTATGCTATCAGTTCTGGTGGATAGAAGGAAACATAGCACCCTGAACAAGCCATAAGGACTAAGCCAGTAAGCATCACAATTCCTTTTATCTGCATGAGATTGTAAATTATAATTACAGACCTCTGATGCTTGGACCTAATATATACCCAATTTTGACATGATTGGCCTAAAACCCTGGTTCCCTCTAAGCACTGAGTAAAGGGCAAAACCATGGCAAAGGATCCTCAGGGTCACCTGTGGTTAAACCTGGGTCAGATGACTGTGGACAGGGCTTCCTGATACTCACTTCACTGTCAGAATTAATGGTCTCCTCCTATACATGGCTTCAACTCTGATTCTTGGCAGACTCTGACATCTTAAGCTCAGTTGCTTTCCACCAGTGAGAGTCAAACAAAAGTCTGGCTCCACCCTGTGTGACCTACACTAAGTGTTCAAACCCCAACATTGAGACACAATGCAGTGGGGAAGGAGACACAATACAGTCATGACAATCCTGTGAGTCCTGAACCCCACCCAGCAATGAACAATCACAGAGAACCACTTACTGTCCAGCTGGAGTTGCACATGTGCTATTTCATCTTTCAGATCTGTACTCATAGTTAGTAGAGTATAGAATCCAGTATCATTCTGCATGACCCTCTGGAGCAGCAGGGATCCATTGCTGTACACTGTTTCTCGACCACTGTGTGCAGGCCCTGGCAAGCTTGAACTTGTGGCTATTATGTGTTGGATGAGCTCAGATTTCTCCTCGGCAATCACGCCTTTGTACCAGAAAAGAGATTGAAGATTTTTTGGAAGATTGTGAACCAGTAGAAGAACACTTTCCCCTCCAACAATGCTGGGGGGCACTGATTCTATACTGAGCCTTGCAGTGGAGACAGAGACCTTTGAGTTTGGAACAAAGCCTAAAGGCAAAGAGAGAGAATCATGTTTATTGTGACCATTGTGTATTTTTCTTAACTTTTTATTATTTAAATGCATTTTATACATCAACCTTAGTAATAATATCGAGTATTTTGAGAATCAAATAGTACATAGAAATTTTGTTCAACTTTTATATTTATATCCTTTCATACCCAAAAATATCATTAATGAACATTTAATAGTATCCATAAGTGAGGATCCTATATCTAATGTAGAATATTAAGTTATTTCAAAACATACAAAATATTTTTTGGGAATTAAGCATAGCAAAAGACCATAAAATATTAAAAATTAATTATTAAGAAATAGATTTTTTAAACCCTATATAATACCACTGACATAGTGAGAGAGTATTTAAAATGCATTATATATCTGTGTACATTGTCTAACTATATGTCTACTTTAAAAAGTTTATCAGTGTTTCTAGAACATTTCATCCTAAAGCAAAAGAATATACCTTTTTCTCAGCACCTCATGGTACCTTCTCCAAAATTGCACTAAACAGACCTCAACAGACACAAGATTAAAAATATTCCATGCACCCTGTCAGATCAAGACAGACTAAGGCTGGTCTCAAACACCAAAAACACAATGGAACACCACTCTACTTGATGATAACTTGGTCAAGGAAGAAATAA
Source organism: Mus musculus (assembly GCF_000001635.26). Taxonomy (NCBI): domain Eukaryota; kingdom Metazoa; phylum Chordata; class Mammalia; order Rodentia; family Muridae; genus Mus; species Mus musculus. Next base: position 17,756,895 of record NC_000073.6, on the reverse strand, counting down.
AGAAAAAATTTAAAGACTTTTTAGAGTTTAATGCAATGAAGACACATAATACAAAAATTTATGGGACACATTGGAAGCAGCGATAAGAGGAAAACACATAGCTCTAAGTGCCTCCAAAAAGAAACTGAAGAGAACTTACACTAGCAACTTGACAGCACACCTGAAACATATAGAACAAAAAGAAGCAAATATACCCAAGAGGAGTAGATGGCAAGAATTAATCAAACTCAGGGCTGAAATCAACCAATTAGAAACAAAAAGAACTATACAAAGAATCAACAAAACCAGGAGCTGGTTCTTTGAGAAAATCAACAAGGTAGATAAAACCCTAGCCAGACAAACCAGAGGGCACAGAGACAGTAACAAAATTAATAAAATCAGAAATGAAAAGTGAGACATAATGAAATATATCTAAAAATAATTATTCGGTTTGTTGAATATTAACAGTTAAAAATATTAAAATCATGTTCGACAAAAATCATGGAAATATTTCTCACTGTGCTTGAAATTAGCATTTTCTTAATGTTTAACATCAAAGAATTTTTGCAATGTTGAAATTTTTATTAGGTATTTACATTATTCACATTTCAAATGTTGTCCCCTTTCCTGGTTTTCCCTCTAAAAACTCCCTATCCCTACCTCCTTCCCCTACTCACCAACTCACCCACAGCTGCTTCCTAGCCCTGACATTCTCCTACACTGGGGCATCAAGCCTTCACAGGAGCAAGGGCCTCTCCTCCCATTGATGACCAACTAAGTCACCCTCTGCTGCACAGGCAACTGGAGCCCTGAGTCCCAACATGTTTACTTTTGATTGGTGATTTAGTCCCTTGGAGCTCTGGGTTTACTGGTTAGTTCATTTTGTTGTTCTTCCTATGGGGCTGCCAAACATTTCAGCTCCTTGGGTACTTTCTCTTGCTCCTTCATTGGGGAACCTGTGCTCAGTCCAATGGTAGGCTGCGAGGATCCACCTCTGTATTTGTCAGGCACTGGTGGAACCTCCCCAGAGACAGCAATAACAGGCTTCTGTAAGTAAGCACTTGTTGACATCCACAAAAGTGCCTGTGTTTGGTGAGGGTATATGAGATGGATCCCCAAGTGGGGCAGTCTCTGGACGGTCATTCCTTCAGTCTCTGCTCCACACCTTGTCTCTGTAACTCCTTCCATGGGTATTTTGTTTCCCCTTGTAAGAAGGGCCAAAGTATCCACATTTTGGTCTTCCTTCTTGAGTTTCATGTGGTCTGTGAATTATATCTTGGGTATTCCGAGCTTTTGGGCTAATATCCACTTATCAGTGAGTGTATACCATGTGTGTTCTTTTGTGATTGGGTTACCTCACTCAGGATAATACTTTCTACTCCATCCATTTGCCTAAGAATTTCATAAATTTATTGCTTTAATAACTGAGTAGTACTCCATTGTGTAAATGTATCCATTCCTCTGTTGAGGGTCATATTGGTTCTTTCCAGCTCCTTGCTGTTATAAATAAAGCTGTGATGAACATAGGAGAGCATGTGTCCTATACTTAATGATAAAATAATTTCTCTCTATTGTGTATTTTTAAGACAAGTCCTTGTGTCCTGAAGAGTGTTCATTGTGAAGCCTATCTGTGGAGGGAATGTCTCCCTATCTTACTTTGTGTCCCTCTACTTGTGATAGTCTCTGAATGGTGTTCTATACTCGGATATCAATGTGGTTCTAGCTCATTGTCCTCAGATCCCTGATATCATTAAGCATAGACTTGTGTTGCGGTGATGCACCCCTAATCTTTGTCCCTACACACCCTGTATTTTTACTCCCTGACTCTTTGTTATTGTCTTTATTGTTTGTGTTGGTGTTGTTGTTGTCCTTTTATATACTTCTTGTGGTTCAAATAACCTAGCTTCAGTTTCTACCTTTCTTTACTGGCCATTCTTCCAGTCAACATAGACTGTGACATTATAAGAATTGGAATTTGTCTTATAATTTTTAAGGAAATACAGTCTAGAAAAATAAACAGATAAGTCTGGACAATGAATGACTGAAAGAATGACTGAATGAAGTTACAGCATCCTTTATGTTTCTCTCTGTATGCGTATATATAAATGATTGATACATGTGTATATATATATATATATATATATATATATATATATATATATATATATATATGTGTGTGTGTGTGTGTGTGTGTGCATGTGTATGTATATGTATATAAATGTATATATACATATGCATATATAAGTATATATAAAATCACATATATACATGTATGATTCAAATGTTTGGGCATACAAAGCAAAATTTTTCAAAATGCTTTGATTTTTACACTTATTTTCAAATTATATTTTTATATGAGTCCTGTGAAAAACTGTGTCTCAGTGTGTGTGGATGGATGTAGGACATAGCATCTAGGTAGAAATCAGAGGGCACACTAGGTTCATAAATTCTCATGTCATCAGACAATGTAGCAAATAACTATATGCTTTAATACATATTACTGATCAACATGAGAGTAATTTTTGTTAGGGAAGGCATAGATGAGAATATTAGTCTCTTAATATTCTTCTCTGAAGTCAACTATACCTAAGAAAAATCTCATGCCCATGCTTAAAATTTATGTTCACTAAGAGCTTCTTGATGATGAGCTTCTGTATGACACATTGCATTCTCTTCTACAATCCCAGGACTTCTCTCAGGACCTTTTTCCTATTAGGAGAATTTAGACAGCACACTGAACTACTAACTTTCTCCTGATCAACTGTGAGCCTAGCTCCTTACATATGCTGTGCCCTTTTCAGAGGACCAAAAGGGTGTCCTCCTTTTATGAAAATTCAGCGCCAATACAGCTACTGAGCTCTTTTGTACTTTAGCTTTCTAAGTGGAGCCCCCTCCCAAGCAGGTGCATCTCCCAGAGTTCCATGAGCAGAGGATTGTTCTGTATTCAAAACAGAGCTCCCAAACACACACACTTTCAGTATTGCCCAGTATCTCTCTCCCTTCTCCCTTTATATTTTAGTTCTCAACCACACTGCTAAAACAAACAAACAAAACAACAACAACAACAACAAAACCGACTTCATAAGTTTCCCTGTGTCCTAAGAGCACAGCAACTTATCTCAGGGTTGACATCTACTGTACCCTGGATTTGGTCTGGCACCACTAAAGAGAGAGATTCTGTGCATATTATGTGAAACACAAAGTCAACAGCAGACACCGTCTACACACTGTTCTCAAAGTTTTATAAAGATGGAATTTAAATCTCAACCAGAAGTAAACATTGATGCCTGTTAGTATCAATGAGTCCCAACATGTGCTGGCCCAAATAGGACCAGCAGAGTGATACATGAGGAAAGGGGTAGAACTCTTCTGAGTGGAGCTACCAGGCAGCATTCTGACCCAAGACATAGGACCAGGAACAGATTTATGCAATTTCACGTCTTGGGTTTGTGGGAGTGTATAAGCTGAGTCCTGGAAAATGGGATGGACTCCATTGTCCCTAGAAGAGTTTCAAGATGATGCTCCCAGTTCTGCTTGATGAGCTGTGTGAAGGGTCTTCCTGTGTGATCCCTGGGCTTTCTGGGATGCCCTGAACTTCTCTCTAGGTGATGTCCCTCAGCTACCATATCTTTCCCAAAGGAAATGTATATAAGAGATAAATGAACATGATGCACTCACAGTGTAGCATACATGGGAGCCAGCCATTAGGTCTAAAAAGTCTATGTCCTTGACTTTCTGATCTATAGGGAAAGAAGTAGAAGCCAGGCTAAAAGGTGAGGTCCTGGTTCAGATAAGTACTATTCTGAATATGGATTGTGTGTCATAATAGTGCACACATTGATAACTAGGGAAACTGCAGCTTATACCTGGAGAACTATCCAGATAAATATAGCCTGTTGCCATGTGCCTGCAGAAAAGAATTCCCTGAGCTAGACCTGAGAGGACAAACATTTCTTAGGTAGGCTAATGTCCATTCCCCTCTCCCTGGCAACCATGACTTTCCTATAAGCCCCATAAGCCCATCAAGACAGTTAGTTAATAGGCTGGAAACATGTCCAGCTATGCTATCCTTGCTCGGTAACTAGGAAGTATCCCATTATCTTCTCAAACAGGTGTTTTCATAGTCTCTGAGGATCTTTCTCAAGGACAAGTTCCTGGACAGAATCCCAAGGATGTAGGCAGGGGCTGATATCCTTGGGATGAATTACCCACCATGACTTTACCTGCATGGTGAAGTCAAAAGAAGCATTCTGATGAATTGCAGTTATTCTGCACCATGTGAGTCCAGCACTAAATGCCCAAGCCCCAACATGGAGATACAACAGAGAGGGAGTTTGTCTACTCCATGTGTATACTGAAGTAAGTGCAAAACCCCCAGTTTCTAGAAAAAATGCAATGGAAAAATCAATAACCCCAGCTCCTACTAAACAGTTCTGTGTATAAAGTAGGATAAGCATGTACACCACCTGGAAGCCATCTAGAGTCACTTACTATTTACATGGAGTTGAACATAGGCTTTTTCAACTTTGAAGTCTTCTCTTAAAATTTCTAGCATGTAAAACCCTGCATCATCCTCAGTGACATCAATCATCACCATGGATCCGTTGGTGAATATCACCTCTATTCCTCTGTATGCAGCCCCCACGGTGGCAGAATCCGTGAATCTGTGGTATTCTACAATTTTGGATGTATGTGACTTATACGCTGGTTTATACCAGGAAAATGCTCGAAAGACTTCTGGAAAATTATGAACCAGAAAAAGAACACTTTTTCCTACAGCAACATTCCGAGGAAGTGATTCGATCTTGACTTGCAAAGGGTGATACCAAGTAGAAAGGGAAGCTAGACAAAGGAAAAAAAAAAGAGAAATCACCATTGTGAATATTAGGTTGGTGGAAAGGTGATGTTCTTTGTCATGAGCAGTTAGATTTATCACTTAGCCTAAAGTTGCATGTGTGGGCATGTCTATCTGACCTGGTGAATGTCAGCAACTAGACTTCCATTCTCTCAGGGATGCTAAGTGTGTAATTTCTCTGCAATGATTCTTTCTTTCTCTCTCTCTCTCTCTCTCTCTCTCTCTCTCTCTCTCTCTCTCTCTCATTTTTTCCATGCCTGGCTCCTCACTGCCCTCAGTTAGATACTGGGCACTCTCATGCCCACTGAAGTTTTATATAATGCCTCCTATGAATTCTGTGACTTTTGTTCCAATTAGCTTTATAGCTACAGCCAACCACTAACTCCACTTGATGTATATGCTTGCTGCTCTGCCCTGCATCTCTCTGAACTGGGGCTTATTGATAGCAAGGAGAAGTCTGATCTTCTTCTCACACAAAGGTATTAGAAAAGATTTAGATAATAAAATGCCTGGCTTCAAGTGATCTTGACACATGCTAGAGTCCTTTGGAAAATGGAAGCCTCAGTTTAATATGCCACTACAAGATTGACATGTAGTATATAGTGTTCAATGGGATGTTGATATTGCAGGGTCCAGACAACTCCAGGAAAATCCACCCCTGGGTGGATGATAAAGGAGAACAAAGCACACTTAGAAAGCTATAGGGGCCAAGCCAGTATGCAGCACTCCTCATTTTATCTGCATGAGACTGTAGATTATATTTACAGATCTATGACACTTGGAGCTAATAAATATCCCATTTTGACATGATTGGCCTTAGACCATGGTTCCCTCTAAGCACTGAGAAAAGTTGGGTAATGTCATAGTAAATGATCCCCAGGATCACCTGTAGTCAAACCTGGGTCTGATGACTGTTATCAGGGCTTCATGGTACTTACTTCCCTGTGAGAATGCAATGGTTTCCTCATATACATTGCTACAACCTTCATTTTTGGCAGACCATGACATCTTAAGCTGAGTTGCTTTCCATCAGTGATTTCTTTAGTATTGGGGAAAGTCGGAAATTAAGTCTGATCTATGGCTGTTTGGCTGTACCCTAAGTGTCCTACACTAAGCGCTCAAACCCCAACATGGAGACACGGTGAAGTTTTGGAAGGAGACACAATACAGGCATGACAATACTATCAGTATAAGCCTCACCCATCAGTGAACAATCACAGAGAACCACTTACTGTCCAGCTGGAGTTGAACATGTGCTACTTCATATTTCAGATCTGTATCCATAGTTTGTAGAGTATAAAATTGAGTATCATTTTGCATGACCCTCTGGAGCAGCAGGGATCCATTGTTGTATACTGTTTCTCGACCACTGTGTGCAGGCCCTGGCAAGCTTGAACTTGTGGCTATTATGTGTTGTATGAGCTCAGATTTCTTCTCTGCAATCATCCCTTTGTACCAGAAAAGGGATTGAAGATTTTTTGGGAGATTGTGAACCAGTAAAAGAACACTTCCCCCTTCAACAATGCTCGGTGGCACTGATTCTATACTGAGCCTTGCAGTGGAGGCAGAGTCCTTGGAGTTTGAAACAAAGCCTAAAGGCAGAAAGAGAGAATCGTATTAATTGTGACCATTGTATACTTTTAAGATGAGGCCCTGTGCCCTGAGGAGTGCTCATTGTAAAGCCTGTGGAGGAAGTGTCTCCCTGTCCTACTTTGTGTCCCTCTACTTGAAATATTCTCTGCATGGTGCTCTCTTTTTGGTTCTAGCTCACTGTCCTGAGATTTCTGATATCATTTAGCATAGACTGGTGTTGGGGTGATGCACCTCTAATCTTTGTCCCTACACATACTACATCTTAATTCCCTGACCCTTTGTTATTGTTTTTACTGTTGTTGTTGTTGTTGTACTCTTCTGTACTTCCTGTGGTTCCAATCACCTAACTTCAGTTTCTTCCTTTTTTTTTTTTCCTGGCCATTCGTCCAATCAACTGTGTCTGGGACATTATTAGAATTGGGATTTGTTTTATATTTTTAAGGAACTACAGCCTAGAAAAATAATCACATACATCTGGAAAGTGAATGTCTGTATTAATGAAAGGATGAAGTTGTAGTATCCATTAGGACTCTAATGGCTTGGATTTTTACAATTATATATAAATTAGTAAGTGCTGTGCAAGGCTGTGTCTCAGTGTTTGTGAAAGGATGCAGGACATATCACCAATTTGGAGGTCAGGGGACACACTGTGTTAATCACTTCTCAGGTCATCAGACAATGAAGCAAATGCCTAAATCTCTTAATCCATGGCACCGATTAACACCAGGGTAATTTTTTTATTATGGAGGGAATAGCTGAGAACATTAGCCTTGATAATATTCTTGTCATGGTAACTCATATTACATAAGAAAAATCTCATGCCCATCCTTAAAATTTATGTTCCTATGAGCTTCCTGATGATGAGATTCTGTCTGACTCTTTGTATTCTCTTCTAAAACCTCATGACTTCTCTCAGGTCCTTATGCCCATTAGGAGAATCTAGACAGCAGACTAAACTACTAGCATTCTCCTGATCAACCATGAGCAGAGCTCCTTACAGATGGTGTGCCCTTGGCAGAGAGCTACAAGGATGTCCTCCTTCTGTGAAACTTCAGTTCTAGCCCAGTTCCTCATCTCTGTTGTACTTTTCCTCCCACATGAGCAGCATCTCAGGAAGGGGCATTTCCCAGAGTTCCATGAGCTATGGATTTGTCTGTATTAAAAATACTGCTCTCCCCTCTCCACATTTAGTACTTCCTGATGTCCCTCTTCACCTTCTCTCTTTATATTTTAATTCTCAAAACCACATGGTGATCAAAAGCTTAGAAACATTCCTGTGCCCTGAGAGGATAGCAACTTAACTCAGGGCTGATTTCTACTGTGTCCTGGTGTCTTAGTCAGGGTTTCTATTCCTGCACAAATATCATGACCAAGAAGCAAGTTGGGGAGGAAAGGGTTTATTTGGCTTACATTTCCATACTGCTGTTTATCACCAAAGGATGCAGAACTGGAACTCAAGCAGATGAGAAATCAGGAGCTGATGAAGAAGCCATGGAGGGATGTTCTTTACTGGCTTGCTCAGCCTTCTATCTTATAGAACCCAAGACTACCAGCCCAGAGATAGTCCCACCCACAAGGGGCCTTTCCCCGTTGATCACTAATTGAAAAAATGCCTTACAGCTGCATCTCATGGAGGCATCTCCCAAACTAAAGCTCCTTTCTCTGTGGTAACTCCAGCCTGTGTAAAGTTGACACCCAAAACCAACCAGTACACCTGGGTTTGGTCTGTCATCACCAAAGGGAGAGACTCTGTGCTTCATGAGTGAAGCACAAACACAACTGCTGACCCAGTCTACCCACTGATGTCAAAGTTCTATACAGATGGAATATTTCTCTAAGCTAGAAATGGGAAGAGATGCCTGTGAGTGCTCCAAATAGGATCAGCAGTATGATATGTGAAGGAAGGGGTAGAACTCTTCTGAGTGGAGCTACCAGGCAGCATTCTGAAACAAGACATAGGACCAGGAACAGATTTATGCAATTTCACATCTTGGGTTTGTGAGAGTGTATAAGCTGAGTCCTGGAAAATGGGGTGGACTTCATTGTCCCTTGAAGAGTTTCAAGATGATGCTCCCAGTTCTGCTTGATGAGCTGTGTGAAGGGTCTCCCTGTGTGATCCCTGGGCTTTCTGGGATGCCCTGAACTTCTCTCTAGGTGATGTCCCTCAGCTATCATATCTTTCCCAAAGGAAATGTATAAAAGAGATAAATGAACATGATGCACTCACAATGTAGCATACATGGGAGCCAGCCATTAGGTCTAAAAAGTCTGTGTCCTTGACTTTCTGATCTATAGGGAAAGAAGTAGAAGCCAGGATAAAAGGTAAGGTTCTGGTTCAGATAAATACAATTCTGAATATGGATTGTGTGTCATAATAGTGCACACATTGATAACTAGGGGAACTGCAGCTTATACCTGGAGAACTATCCAGATAAATATAGCCTGTTGCCATGTGCCTGCAGAAAAGAATTCCCTGAGCTAGACCTGAGAGGACAAACATTTCTTAGGCAGACTAATATCCATTCCTCTCTCCTTGTCAACTATGACTTTCCTATAAGCCCCATAAGCCCATCAAGACAGTTAGTTAATAGGCTGGAAACATGTCCAGCTATGCTATCCTTGCTCGGTAACTAGGAAGTATCCCATTTTCTTCTCAAACAGGTGTATTCATAGTCTCTGAGGATCTTTCTCAAGGACAAGTTCCTGGACAGAATCCCAAGGATGTAGGCAGGGGCTGATATCCTTGGGATGAATTACCCACCATGACTTTACCTGCATGGTGAAGTCAAATAAAACATTCTAATCAATTACAGTTATTCTGCACCATGTGAGTCCTACACTAAATGCCCAAGCCCTAACAGGGAGATACAACAGAGAGGGAGTTGTCTATGTGTATACTGAAGTAAGTACAAAAACCCCAGATTTAAGAAAAAATGCAATGGGAAAGTCAATATGTCTAGTTCCTTCTAGACAGTTCAGTGTATAAAGTAGAAGAGTCACTTACTATTTACATGGAGTTGAATGTAGGCTTTTTCAATCTTTAAGTCTTCTCTTAAAATTTCTAGCAGGAAATATCCTGCATCATCCTCAGTGACATCAATTATTAGCATGGATCCGTTGTTGTATATAAACTCTCTTGAACTGTATGCACTCCCCAAAATGGTGGCATCCATGGCTCTCTTGTATTCTGCAATTTTGTATGTATCTCTTCTATATGCTGATTTGTACCAGAAAAATGCTTGAAAGTCTTCAGGCAAATTATGAACTAAGAGAAGAACAGTTTTCCCTACAGCAACATTCTGAGGAAGTGATTCGATCTTGACTTGCAAAGGGTGATAACAAGTCAAAAGATAGGCTAGACAAAAAAGAGAAAGAAAAATTATCACTGTGAATATTGAGTTGGAGGAAAAGTGATAATCTTTGTCATGTGCAAGTAGATTTATCACTCAGCGTAAAGTTGTAGGTATGGGTATGCCTATCCTACTTGGTGAATGTCAACAACTTGACTTCTATTCTCTCAGGGACACTGAGTGTATCATTTCTCTGCTAGGGTCTCTCTCTCTCTCTCTCTCTCTCTCTCTCTCTCTCTCTCTCTCTCTCTCTCTTTCTTATAAATACATATGTGTGTGTATATGTATATGTATATGTATATATATATATATATATATATATATATATATATATATATATATGTGTGTGTGTGTGTGTGTGTGTGTGTGTGTGTGTGTGTGTGTACACATTCTATTATTTTTTCCAAGCCTGGCTCCTCACTGCCCTCAGTTAGATAGTGAGCACTCTCATGCCCACTGACGTTTGATATGATATTTCCCCTTAACTCTTTGTGACTTTGGTTCCAATTTCCTTTATTGCTACAGACAACCACTACTCCAGCTGATAGGTGTGCTGCTTGTCTGCACTGAAGTCCACATGATTGGGGCAAATGAGGGCAAGGAGAAGTCTGAACTTTGCAGGCTCAGGTATTAGAAAAGTTTCAGGTAGTAGAATGGCTGGCTTTAAGTGATCTTGACACAAGCTAGAGTCTTTTGGAAAATGGAAGCCTCAGTTCAATATGCCACTACAAGATTCACCTGTAGTATATAATGTTCAATTGGATGTTGATATTGTAGGGACCAGACCACTACAGGAAAATCCACCCCTGGGTGGATGGTAAGAGAGAACAGAGCACACTGAGAAAGCCATAAGGGGCAAGCCAGTATGCTGCACTCCTCATTTTATCTGCATGAGATTGTAGATTATATTTACAGACCTCTAACACTTGGAGCTAATAAATATCCCATTTGACATGATTGGCCTTAGATCATGGTTCCCTCTAATCACTGCAAAAAGTAAGGATAATGTCATAGCAAATGATCTTGAGGGTCACCCGTGTTTAATCCTGGGTCTGATGACAGTTACCAAGACTTCCTAGGACTCACTTCCCTGTGAGAATGCAATGGTTTCCTCATATACGTGGTTAAAATTTGCGGGAGACTCTGACTTCTTACACTGAGTTGCTTTCCATCGATGACTTGCTTGATACAGGGGAGAGTCACACAACAATGTCTGATCTATGGTGGCTTGGCTCCACTGTGCGTGTTCTGCACTAAGTGCTTAAAACACATCCTGGGTACACAGTGCAGTCGGAGAAGGAGAAACAGTACAGGCATGACAATCCTGTGTGTCTAAGCCCCACCCTGCATTAAACATTCACAGAGAACCACTTACTGTCCATGTACAGCTGCACATGTGCTACTTCATCTTTCAGATCTGTACTCATAGTTCGTAGAGTATAGAATCCAGTATCACTCTGCATAACTTCCTGTAGCAGAAGGGATCCATTGCTGAATACTGTCTCACGACCAGTGTGTGCAGGCCCTGGAACACTTGAATTTGTGGCTTTTATGTGTCTGGCAATCTCAAATTTCTTCACTGCAATAACTCCTTTGTACCAGAAAAGGGATAGAAGATTTTGGGGGAGATTTTTAACCAGTAGAAGAACACTTCCCCCTTCAGAAATGCCGGGTGGCACTGATTCAATGGTGAGCTTGGCATGGGGAGAAGGGTGCTCACATGTCCATAGAGATGCTAGAAACAAAAAGAGAGATCCATATAATTTACAGTGCTTTTTGGTAATATGAAGTCCTGTATCCTGCCTAGGTATGTTCATTGTTAAGCTTAACTGTGTGGGTTAGTGTCTCTCTGTCCTACTTTGTGTTCCTGCACTTCTATTTTCCTTTGCATGGTACTCTCTACTCAGGTGTCAGCATGGCTCTGACTCACTGCCCTTGATTTACCTGTTAACATTCAGTGTAGATTGGTATTGGATTGATGCCTCTCATAACTTTTTTCCTACACACCCTGTAGCTTAACTCTCTGACTCTTTGTTGTTATTTTTCTCTTCCTCTTGTGGTTCCAGTCAATACCATATTTAAACTTCAAGCTTTTTTTTAACCTGCCATTCTTCTTGTCAACTAGGGCAGTGGCATCATGAGAACTGTGATTTGTCTTATAATTTTTAAGAAAATGTATCCTGAAAAACAATCAGATACCTATGAATGAATCTATTTTGTTATAGTACTCTGAATGCCCTTAGATTTATTTGAAATATTAGTAAATTTAGACATACCATGCTTAATTTCTTTACTTTTTTAAACTTTTTACACTTATTTACAAATTACATTGTGTGATGTGCATGAGTATGTCACACTGTGTAGGTAGGTGCAGGACATAGTTAAGGTTTGAAGACACTTTGAGTTCATTGGATCTCACATTATCAGACCATGATGCAAATGCCTATGTCCATTGAACTATGTCACTGATCAACATGTGCTTGATTTTTTGTCTACTAAATCATAGCTTAGAACACCAGCTTCCAAAAGACTTTAATAGTGGTTAAGTTTATGTAAGAAAACTCTCACATCTATCCTTACCATCTCTTTTTCATTGTGTGCTTCCTGAGGCTGAGCCTCTGTCTAGTTCTGTGAATTCTGTCCTAAAAACACTGAGACTCCTATCAAGTTGTTGTCCTACTTAGGAGAATCCAGGCAGTAGAGTGATTTATTCTCATGATCTTCCTCACCTATTAGAGTGAGCTCCTGACAATTAATGCACTGTGGTAGAATTTTGATTACACTATGAACCCTGAGATTTTGTTATTTATTGGAAAAACCTGTTTCTAGTTGTGCTGTTCAGCCTCACCTTTAGTCCAAGAGCTTTAAGAGTCAGGACAAGCAACCAGTTGGCAGGGAGTAAACATAAAAATACTAGATTAAGAGGGAGTCGGGAGGATGGATATAGATGCTCACAGGAATAGGGGAGGAATATTCAATTTGAAAGGGTTTTGTGAAGGCATAGAGAATGAGAACTCTCTATTGGGGGAATGTCAACTGAGGATGAAGATCAGCTAGGTGTTTTCTCTGCTTCTCTTATTTAGCAGGTTCTCACACAAGCATCTGGCTCCTGAGACTTTTTTTTTGTAAAATTGAGATTTTTATCTTTCAAAAAACACCATTTGGTACACACACACCTGGCACAAGCACCAGGACAGAGAAATCATGCCAGATGCACACAACCTGAGAAGCCATCAGATTTGGTAAATCATCTGAAAAGTTGTCAAGGAGAGGGTAAAGGATGGAGAATACAAACAAAAAAAAACCCAAACAAACAAACAAACAAACAAAAAAACCAAGGAGCTAGGACAGTATACATAGTGCTGCCTTAGATGGCTTGAAAATAGAAGTAGATAATAGAACTATAATTGAGATTGACATAATGTCAATTACAATTACTATTGGTCAGTTAATTCATATTTTATCCTCTATAGTCATAGATTTATAAGTGAAAAATAAGAAAAATACTCAGACAGAGTACTTTAGACAAGAATCTACCAAACCACCACATGATGAAACTGAAGAGGGAGCCCAAAGTCATTAGAAAACCAACCTTAGTTAATCCAGTTACTACACATTAACTACCAGCAGACAATACACACCATCATGGTTATGGAAAAAAATAAATGGAATCCTATAAACATATGACATATGAGGAGATTCAAGTAAATGATCATATTATACGGTATATATTCACCCTATGTAAAGCAGACATTAAATTCATGGGCAACTCAGAATATAATTATCCCCCAAGACTGGAAACACTTGGTAACAACAATATTAGATGCTGGTCCTCAATTACAAAGGTGAACATATTGGAAAGAGGAGGCAAAGGACATGGAATAATGAAATAGTGCTAGAGGTATTAATACTTCCCCAGTTCAGTTGCCAGGTGAAGGTCAATATGCAAACTTACAAAGCCAGCTTACATCTGATGATCACACTTTGATTCTATGTTAATTAGTAGCTTTAACTTCTTGGGACAAGGCTGAAGAATAAAGATTGAGGTGAGAGTCATTTACTAAATTTATACAAAGCCCAAAATAAATTTTCACTGATTTTTCTTTTACAAAGATTGACCTCAGTTGTAAATAAAATAGTATTATATAAAAAGTCAGACAAATGTTAATCAAACCTTGGCATTTGAAAATTCTAATTTAGAATGCAAAAGGGTGATTACAACATTAAAGGTAAGATCAACACCAATAGATAGATGGATTAGAAATATGGCTGATACCCACTCTCACATTTATGAAAATACTCTAATGGGAGAAGGAATTTATAAAAGTTTTAAGAAAAATCAAAATTCCAGATGATTTAATTGTGGTAAGCAAGGTCATTTGAGGAAAAAAAAAGAATTATAGGCAAGATGTTTTTAGAAACAAGGTTTTTTTCTAAAGAAAATCTGAAAAGGAGTTCTCACACTTCTAGACTAGTAAGAAGGTGTGGAAAATGCATTGAACTAAATGAGTGCAGATCAACAAGGAATAGAAAGGTGACTCTTTGCCCTCCAAGAACACCCTAAGTGGCTTCCTGCACACCCCAGTATTCAATTCAATTAAATCCTTCCCTGACATGATCAGAGAAACTCAGTCACAGAGCAATTAAATGATTGAATGGGTCTTGTTAAAAACAACACTGCTCTGGATGTAATCAAGAATGGAACATTTCAATAAATAAAACAAAAAATTCAGGAGAGATCAGAAAATAAGTATTTTGGAAAACTTCTGTAAATGTTATCAGAGTCAGAAGCTGAAAATACAAATAAATGGATTTGAAATTTAAGGCTAGTAGACACAGAAGCTAATGTAACATTAATATCAACAAAATCTAGGCATCAAAATTGACCTTTTCAGGAGGTAAACATTCAGCTCTTAGGGACTGGATCATCTCAGGTAAAGCAAAATATGAGATGGCTTAAGTGCATAGAAACAGGAGGTCAAATAGGAAAATTAAAGCCATGTATGGCTAATAGTGCCATGAATTTATGGGGCCATGATTTTTCAGAGCAATAAAAATTGCAAAAATTAACATTCCTCCAATCTCAGAAACAAACAAAAAATAAGGAATGTTTTTAATATTAAAAGGAATTATTGAGAAGAGTCACAGATTGTCCAGGTTGTACATAAGCAGGACATGACAGATCTCAGTCTTTCAAAAGTACCAAATGTCCTAACTTTAAAATGTTTAACTGAAAAGCCTATATATGTGGGAGGAGGGAGGAAACTGGGTGGGTAAAAGGTGAAAATGAGAATAAGTAAGGAATCACATGGGAAAATGGTCATGAGAGAAGGCTGAGAGTGAGAATAGAAATCAATGCAGGCCATCTCTGGGTCTACCTGGAGACATGGAACAAGGGAGTCTCTGAGAAGCCTATGGGAATGACCTTAGCTAAAACTCCTACATCAGGGGATATGGAGGCTAAAATGGCCACTTCCAGTAACCAGGTAGAACTTTCAGCAAGGAGGGGACATCAACCCACCCAGAAAAACCTCCAACTAAAAATTTTTCTGCCTACAGATGCTCAGGGGTAACAATGAAGCAGAGACTGAGAGAATGGCCAACCAATGACTGGCCCAATTTGAGACCTATCCCATATAAAAGAGCTGATCCCTGGCACTATTAATGACACTCTGCTATGCTTGTATGTAGGAGCCTGGAATATCTGTCTCCTAAAAGGCTTCATCCAGCAATTAATGGAAACAAATATGGAGATCCACAGCCAAACATCAGGCAGTGGTCAGCAAGTTGTGTGGAAGAGTTGGGGATAGAATTGGGGGAGGCAGAATGGTCAAGGACTCTACAAAAGACCTACACAGTCAACTAATTTGGGCCCATTGGAAGCTCACAGAGACTGAGCTACCAACTAAAGAGTAGGCATGGGTTGGGCCTAGGCCCCCACACATTTGTAAGAGATGTGTAGCATGGTGTTCATATGGGCCCCCTAACAATTGGAATAAGGGCTGTCTCTGACTCTGATATCTTTCAATGGAACCCCTTCTTCTAGCTAGACTTCCTGGTTGGGCCTCAGTGGAAGAAGATGCATTTATTCCTGCTTGGACTGGATGTCCCAGAGTAGAGTTGTACCCAGGTGGGGCCTTCCCTCTCTGAGGAGAAGGAAAGGAAATAATGAGGGGAAGGATATTTAAGAGTGGGACTGGGAGGAGAGAAGGGACAAGGCCCAACATCAGGATAGGAAGTGAATGAATAAAAGAGTAGAGTAGAGTAGTAGAATAGAGTAGAATAAGAGTATGATTCTCTTGGCAGCCTTGGAACTTTTCCCCCTAACTGAGCTGTCTTATATAAACTCAACAGAAGAAAATTCCCCAATTTCTACTCTAATTTGATATGCCAAAGTGGTTTATATTCACATGTTCCCCCCTTCTTTGATGAGAAAGGAAGTTGTGGGGGAAAGAGAAGGGAAAGGGATGGGCTGGGAGGAGGAGGGGAAGGTGTGATTGGGTTGTAAAGTAAGTTAATCAATCAATGGTTAAGGGACTAAGTAATTTATTTCAAACCTTACAAGGTGATAAGGACTTACATAGTCCAAGAAGGTTATCAGCTAAGACTGAGAATTGGCTCTGGTAGAAAAGAAATTGCAGGATTCACATGTAGATCATTTGGATCTGAAGCAAGATAGTGTTTTAGTTATTTTACTTCTACTCATTCTTCCACAGGAATTCTTATGCAGAGAGAAGATAATATCTTAGAATGAATTTTTTAGCACACAAACATTAAAAACTTAAAGGCCTATGTAGAAAAGGTTTCTGAATTAATTCTGAATGAAAAAATAAATCTTCATCAATTAGCAGGAATAGACACACAAAACATTATGGTACCTTCCACTACTGCTGAAATTGTGTCATTATGGGCAGAGAAAGAACATTGGCAAAGATCTTGCAGAAATTGGGAGGGTTATCAACAAATAACCCAAAATCAAAAGACATTAGTTTATAAAAAGTACAATTTTAATTCTCCCTCATGTAGTAAAAGTAACACCAATTTTTAAGCCTCTACATTCTATACAGATGCAAATAAATCAGGAAAGGCAGATTATAAGTTAAAAAAATGAGTAAAGTGGCTCAGAGGTCTTGTTATTCAGTTTAAAAAAATCAAAGCTATGTATAATTCTTATTGTATTTTCAGATTTTTCCTGAATATCTTGATATAGTTATTGAATCTCAATATACAGGCTTGTTTTACATATTAAGCTCCCTTAACTTATTTCAGATGATTCAGTATGTCCAACTATTTATCCAACTACAAGTAATCTGAAATAGAATTCATCCATTGTATATAAAACATCAGATACCATATGGGTCTACCATGCCCTCTTAGCACAAAATAGTGATGAATCTGAGCAGTTATTAATAGGAAATGTACTAGAATTTCAGAATTTCATAAGAAATACGATGTTATCAGCAAAGTTCTCAGGATTTAACAACAAGCCAAGAAAATTATAAGGAAAAGTGCTAATTGTTCTTTATGTGACCAAACACCATTACCCGCAGGAAGTACCCCAAAATGTACCCAAGGAATTCAAATTTGGCAAATAAATGTGTTTCATTTTGCAGAGTTTAGAAAATTAAAGCATGTACATTGTACAATAGATACATACACAGAGCTTCAATGGGAATCTGCTTTAAGTTCTGAAATTTCTCAGTTTGTAATCACACATTTATTTGAACATATGGCTATTATGGGATATCTGTACAAATTAATACTGACAATGCTTCAGCATATGAATCTAGTAAAATGAAACAACTTTTTGCATATTATGATATAAATTATATTAAAGCTATACCACATAGTCTTGTAGGACAGGCAGTTGTAGAAGGATCTACTTTGAAAGAGATACTTAACAAACAGAAAGGGATAATAAAGAAGTGCTGTAAATGCTAATGAGAAAGGAGCAACAGCTGTGGAGATACCTCAGATAGAAAATTTGCTGATTTAAATAAGTCTGTATATTTTAAAGATGAATTGACCTCAGAATAGAAGTGAAGATATATGTTATGTTGGGGAAATTGTTGCCACAAGAGAAGAAAAGCTGTGGATACCATCAAAATTGATAGATTAGATTTGAACAGGAGAGATAACCTGAAAAAGGAGAGGCAGTAGTTCATCAGACAACTTGATCATTCAGTCCAACCAGAATTATAAAGACTAAAAATTGCCTTTATTTTGATCAGGAAATTAATAATAATAATAATAATAATAATAATTTTAAATGATATTTTACCAAAGGGGAATGTGCCTTATTGGAATGGAATAAGAATAGGTTTTCTTAAACCAGATGTCTTAGTTTCATGTTAGAATATGAGGCTGCAGGTTGTAACATGACCCATGCCATCTTGAAAATTATCTTTTAAGTTTTCTTCTTAAATAAAAAGGATATTTTTGTCATTTTGTATTAAAATACAATTAACAGGTTTAAAATGTTTTAAGTAAATTCAAAGGCTATTAAAGTTCAAACTTGTTTTCTAAAGGTCTAAGAATTACATCCAACCTGTGCATTCCACCAGGGCAGATCATCAGCATGTCTGCCCTCTAAAGATCCCACAGTCTGAAGGTCTCCCAGGAGATCTGCTATACCCAAGGCAACAAGTAAGGGACTCTCCCAAATAACTGCAGCAGCTGGGACCACAGAGAAGCCCAGCAAACTAGGGACCCATCCTCTCTGCTCAAACCTCACCTCCCTCCCATCCTGTGCCTTCCAGTAGAACAGATCATCAGCATGATCAGCATGTCTGCCCCTCTGAAGACCCCACAGTCTGAAGGCCTCCAAGTAGATCTTCTGCTCCCAAGGTAGCAGGTAAGGGATCCTCCACTTAACCACAGCTGGGACCATCAAGGAGCCCAGTGGGCACAGGACCCATCCCCTCTGTTTGGAACTAAAAAGGGGGCCCAGGGGAAGAGGGGGAAGGGGAGACCCACACCCCACCAGAGTTTCACCTATTCTCTGGTTAGTCAGGCGTGGGAGGGCTGCCATACACTTTCCACTCATCCCCCAGTGGGCATCTAAGCCTCTGACCCACTCTTCTGGAGGTGGCCAAGGGGCAACCCTACCTGGGAGGTCCAGAGCTACTTTGCTAAAGCCACCAGGGTTATGGGAGAGAGGGATGAGGAAAGAGAGGTTCCCAACACAGGCAAGAGTGAACACAGAAGATCTTGACTGGAGCAAAGACTTGTCTATGGTTTTAGAGCTTTATTGTAGAAAGGCAGGGGGGAGGAGAGAAGGTAGAAAAGAGAGAGAGGGGAAATGCTAAGGAGAAAGAGAGAGAAGAAGGGAGAGAGGAGAGGAGAGGAGAGGAGAGGAGAGGAGAGGAGAGGAGAGGGGAGGGGAGGGGAGGGGAGGGGAGGGGAGGGGAGGGGAGGGGAGAGAGGAGAGGAGAGGAGAGGAGAGGAGAGGAGAGGAGAGGAGAGGAGAGGAGAGGAGAGGAGAGGAGAGGAGAGGAGAGGAGAGGAGAGGGGGAGGGGTGAGAGTGAGGGGTAAGAAGTAAGAGAGTAAGTAGTAAGAGAGCAAGCAGGGGATGAACAGCCCTTTTATGGTCTTTACCGTTGCTAGGTAACTGGGGAGGAGTTTAGCCTGAAGGTCAGAAGCTTGGGTCATTGCCTATGTGACTTCCAGCCATGCTTCTCTCGTGGGGGCTGTGGGGAGTGGTAACTTAGGCAGAAGCCAGAGTTCCAGGAGCCTAAGGGAAGGCCTACCATGTCATGTAAGTGAATTATCACCCTTCAGGGTTCAGACCTCAGCTCGACTGGAGATCAGCCTGTCTGTGCATAGCCCAATGCCCCATACCCCTCCACTGGAACCCTACTGCCCTTTTCACTAGGTAGATCATCAGAGTGTCTGGCCCTCTGAAGACTCCACATATGAAGAACTCCCAGGAGATTTTCTGCACACAGGGCAACAGACCCCATTGTCTTGAAGGCATCACAAGAGATTTGCTGCAGAAAGGGCCAGAGGTATCCCAGGAGACCTAGAAAAATGGAGGGATAGGGGAGACAGGCTCCAGACAGAGACACTCAGGCCAGTTAACAACTAGGTAACTAGAGAGTGAGAGGCAAGCACAGGACCATAAGCAAAAGGAGTCAATATACTTTGGCACTATCAAAGCACATTCTCTCACCATAGCAAGCCCTGGATATCCCAACATACCAGCCCTGTCTGCAGCAGAACATATGGGAGTCCTTTAGGCTGTGGAGTGTTCAAAAGGGCATACATGCCAATGATCTGTTGACCTGGGTGAAGGAGGTCTCCTGTGCAGCCTTCAGACCTTGGGGTTTTTTGCCCTGGGAGCAGCAACAAACCATGAAGCTGACCTAAAACTATATCATGAAGATCATAGAATACTTTGAAGAGGATATAAATAACTCACTGAAAGAAATCCAGAAAAACACAAGAAAACAGGTAGAAGCCCTTAAAGAGGAAACAAATAAATTCCTTAAAGAAATACAGGAAAAAACAAACAGGTGAAGGAATTGAACAAAGCAGTCTGAGATCTAAAGGTGGAAGTAGAAACAATAAAGAAATGACAAAAGGAGGCAACCCTAGAAATGGAAAACCTAAGAAAAAGGTTAGGAGACACAGGTTCAAGCATTACCAACAGAATACAGAGATGTAAGAGACAAACTCAGGTGTACACAATACCTTAGAAGATATTGACACAACAGTCAAAGAAAATACAAAGCATAAAAACCTACTAATCTGCACTCAGGAGCTGGGGCTTTTTCACAGCCCTCTGTGCATGGGTCCTGCCAGAATACAGCTGGTCTCCCAAGAGTGCTGACACAGGCTTACAGTAGAACACAAGTAAACAGATAGAAGCCCTTAAATTGGAAATACAAAAATCCCTTAAAGAATTACAGGAAAACATAACCAAACAGGTGAAGGAATTGAACAAAACTATACAGGATCTAAAAATGGAAGTAGAAACAATAAAGGAATCACAAATGGAGACAACTGTGGAGATATAAAACATAGGAAAGAGATCAGGAGTCATAGATGCAAGCATCACAAACAGAATACAAGAGATTGAAGAGAGAATCTCTGGTACAGAAGATACCATAGAAAACATTGACACAACAGTCAAAGAAAATGAAAAGTGTGAAAATCTCCTAACTCAAAACATCCAGGAAATCCAGGACACAATAGGAAGACCAAACCTAACAATAATAGGTATAAAGTGGAGCAAAGATACCCAACTTAAAGGCCAGAAAATATCTTCAACAAAATTAGAGAAGAAAACTTCTCTAACCTAAAGAAAGAGATACCCATGTACATATATGAAGTCTACAGAACTCCAAATTGATTGGACCAGAAATGAAATTCCTCCCATCACATAATAATCAAAACACCAAATGCACTAAACAAAGAAAGAATATTAAAAGCAGTAAGGGAAAGCATCAAGTAAAATAGGAAGGCAGACCTATCAGAATTACACCAGGCTTCTCGCCAAAGACTATAAAAGCCAGAAGATACTGGGCTGGTGTCACTCAGACCCAAAGAGAACACAAATGCCAGCCCAGGCTACTATACCCAGCAAAACTCTCAATTACCATATATGGAGAAAAGAATGTACTCCATGACAAAGTAAAATTTACACAATATCTTTCCACAAGTCCAGCCCTTCAAAGAATAATACATGGGAAGCTTCAACACAAGGAGGGAATCTATACCCTAGAAAAAGCAAGAGAATAATATTCTTTTAATAAACCTAAAAATATAGCCACAAAAAATGTAATTACACCACTAACAACAAAAATAACAGGAACAGTCGCTTTTCCTTGATACCTCTTAATATCAGTGGACTCAATTCCCCCAATAAAAAGACATAGACTAAAGAATGGACATGTAAACAGGACCCAACACATTGCTACATACAAGAAACTCACCTCGGTGACAAAGAGAGACACTACCTCAGAATAAAAGGTTGGAAAACAATTTTCCAAACAAATGGTCCCAAGAAACAAGCTGCAGTAGCATTCTAATATCGAATAAAATCAATATTCAACCTAAAATTATCAGAAAAAGATAAGGAAGGACACTGCATACTCATCATATAAAAAAAAAAACTACAAGGAAGAACTATCAATTCTGAACACCTATGCTTCAAATGCAAGGGCACCCATATTCACAAAAGAAAATTTACTGAAACTCAAAGCAAACATTGCAACTCACACAATGATAGTAGTGGACTTCAAAACACTACTCTCATCAGTGGACAGATCATGGAAACAGAAACTAAATATAAAAACATTGAAACTAATAGAAGTTATGAACCAAATGGATTTAAAAGTTATCTATATAATGTTTTATTCTACAACAAAAAATATATCTTCTTCTTAGCACCTCACAGCTTTTTCTCAAAAATTGACTATATAATCGGTCATAAAACAGGACACAAGAGATACAAGCAAATTGAAATAATCCCATGCAACCTAACAGATCACCATAAACTAAGGCTGGTCTTCAATAACAACAACAACAAAATAGAAAACTCACATACACATGGAGGATGAACAACACTCTATTCATTGACAACTTGGTCAAGGAAGAAATAAAGAATGAAATTAAAGACTTTTAGAGTTTAATGAAAATGAAGCTATAACATACCCAAACTTATGGGCTAGAATGTATGTGGTGCTAAGAGGAAAACTCAGAGCTCTGAGTGCCTCCAAAAAGAAACTTGAGAGAGCATACACTAACAGCCGGACAACACATCTGAAAGCTCTATTTAAAAATGAAGCAAATACACCCAAAAGAAGTAGATGCCACGAAATAATCAAACTCAGGGGTAAAATCAACCAAGTAGAAATAAAAAGAACTATACAAAGAATCAACCAAACCAGGAGCTGTTTCTTTGAAAAAAATCAACAAGATAGATAAACCCTTAGGCAGACAAACCAAAGGGCACAGAGACAGTATCCAAATTAATAAAATCAGAAAAGAAAGGGGAGAGATAACAACAGAAACTGAAGAAATACAAAAATCATCAAATCCAACTACAAAAAGTTATATTCAACAAAACTGGAAAATCTGGATGAAATGGACAATTTTCTAGATAAATGCAAGGTACCAAAATTAAATCAGGATCAGATAAACCATTTAAACATTTTCATAAACCCTAGAGAAATAGAATCACAAATAACCTCCCAAGCACAAAAATCACAGGACCAGATGGGTTTAGGGCAGATTTCTACCACACCTTCAATGAAGACCTAATATCAATACTCTTCAAACTATTCCACAAAATAGAAATAGAAGGAACACAACCCAATTCATTTTATAAGCCACAATTACTCTGATACCTAAAACACACAATGACCAAAAAAGGAGAACTACAGACTAATTTCCCTTATCAATATCTATGGAAAATACTCAATAAAATTTTAACAAAACGAATCCAAGAACATGTCAAAATGATCATCCATCATGATCAAGTAGGCTTCAACCCAGGGACGCAAAGATGATTCAATATATGGAAATCCACCAGTGTAATCCACTATATAAATGAACTCAAAGAAAAAAATACATGTGATCATTTTAGTAGATGGTGAGAAAGCATTTGACAAAATCCAACATTGCTTCATGGCAGAATTCTTGGAAAGATCAGGAAGATAAGGCCCATACCTAAATATATTAAAAGAAATATACAGCAGACCAATAGCCAACATCAAACTAAATGGAGAGAAACTAAAGCAATCCTACTAAAGTCAGAGACTAGACAAGGCTTTCCACTCTCTCCCTACGTATTCAATATAATACTTGAATTCCTAGGCAGAGCAATTAGTTAACAAAAAGAAATGAAAGGGAAACAAATTGGAAAGGAAGAAGTCAAAATAGCAATACTTGCAGATGATATGATACTATACTTATGCGACCTCAAAATTCCACCAGAGAACTCCTAAACCTGATAAACAACTTCAGGAAAGTGGCTGGATATAAAATTAACTCAAACAAGTCAATGACCTTTCTCTACACAAAGGATAAACAGGCTGAGAAAGAAATTAGGGAAACAACACCCATCACAATGGTCACAAATAATCTATAATACCTTGGTATGACTCTAACTGAGCAAGTGAAAGACCTGTATAAGGACTTCAGTCTCTGAAGAAGGAAATCAAAGATCTCAGAAGATGGAAAGATGTCCCATGGATTGGCAGGATTAATATAGGAAAAATGGCGGGTTCCAGGACTCCCCCTAAAAGTAGTCTGCACAGGTGAGAGTGTGCACACAGAAGCTGACAGATTCTGGGACAGGCTGGAGCCACACAGCTTCTGAGGCAGCGCCCTTTTCAGGCTCCAGACATCTGACCACCTTCCTGGCCAGAGGACAGGTGTCCCCCTGGCCTGGGAGGCCTTTGCCTCAGGATCGGGGGAGGCCATCTTGGTTCCAGGACTCCACCGAAAAGTAGTCTACACAGGTGAGAGTGTGCACACAGAAGCTAACAGATTCTGTGACAGGACAAAGCAACACAGGAAAACAAAGCAAAACAGGAAAGGTCCTGTTTTGGGCCTTCATCTTCGGCCAGAAGGGAGGTCCGAAAGCCACATATCTGTGCACCTTCCCTGTAAGAGGAGAGCTTGCCTGCAGAGAGTGCTCTGACCACTGAAACTCAGAGGAGAGAGCTAGTCTCCAATGTCTGCTGATAGAGGGTAACAGAATCACCAGAGGAACAATCTCTAAACAAAGACAACTATAACAACTAACTCCAGAGATTACCAGATGGCAAAAGGTAAACATAAAAATCTTAATAACAGAAACCAAGACCACTCACCATCATCAGAATCCAGCACTCCCACTACGCCCAGTCCAGGGCACCCCAACACAGCAGAAAAGCTAGACCCTGATTTAAAAGCATATCTCATGATGATGGTATAGGACATCAAGAAGAACTTTAATAACTCACTTAAAGAAATACAGGAGAACACTGCTAAACAGGTAGAAGACATTAAAGAGGAAGCACAAAAATCCCTTAAAGAATTGCAGGAAAGCACAACCAAACAGGTGATGGAATTGAATAAAACCATCCAATACCTAAAAAGGGAAGTAGACACAATAAAGATAACCCAAAGTGAGGCAATGCTGGAAATAGAAACCTTAGGAAAGAAATCTGGAACCATAGATGTGAGCATCAGCAAAAGAATACAAGAGATGGAAGAGAGAATCTCAGGTGCAGAAGATTCCATAGAGAACATCGGCACAAAAATCAAAGAAAATGCAAAATGCAAAAAGATCCTAACTCAAAACATCCAGGAAATCCAGGACACAATGAGAAGACCAAACCTACGGATAATAGGAGTAGATGAGAATGAAGATTTTCAACTCAAAGGACCAGCAAATATCTTCAACAAAATTATAGAAGAAAACTTCCCAAACCTAAAGAAAGAGATGCCCATGAAGATACAAATAACCTACAGAACTCGAAATAGACTGGACCAGAAAAGAATTTGCTCCCGACACATAATAATCAGAACAAAAAATGCACTAAATAAAGATAAAACACTAAAAGCAGTAAGGGAAAAAGGTCAAGTAACATATAAAGGCAAGTCTATCAGAATTACACCAGAGTTTTCACCAGAGACTATGAAAGCCAGAAGAGCCTGGACAGATGTTATACAGACACTAAGGGAACACAAATTACAGCCCAGGCTACAATACCCAGCCAAACTCTCAATTACGATAGATGGAGAAACCAAAGTATTCCACAACAAAACCAAATTCACACATTATCTTTCCACGAATCCAGCCCTTCAAAGGATAATAACAGAAGAAAAAAAAAAACAATACAAGGACTGAAACCACATCCTAGAAAAAGCAAGAAGGTAATCCCTTAACAAACCTAAAAGAAGACAGCTACAAGAACATAACACCAACTTTAACAACAAAAATATCAGGAAGAAACAATTAGCTTTCCTTAATATCTCTATAATCAATGGGATCAACTCCCCAATAAAAAGACATACACTAACAGACTGGCTACACAAACAAGACCCAACATTTTGCTGCTTACAGGAAACTCATCTCAGAGAAAAAGATCAACACTACCTAAGAATGACAGGCTGGAAAACAATTTACCAAGCAAATGGTATGAAGAAACAAGCTGGAGTAGCCATGTTAATATCTAATAAAATCGACTTCCAAACCAAAGTCATCAAAAAAGACCAGGAGGGGCACTTCATACTCATCAAAGGTAAAATCTTCCAAGAGGAACGATCAATTCTGAATATCTATGCTCCAAATACAAGGGCAGACACATTCATTAAAGAAACTTTAGTAAAGCTCAAAGCAGATATTGCACCTCACACAATAATAGTGGAAGACTTCAACACACCACTTTAATCAATGGACAGATCATGGAAACAGAAACTTAACAGGGATACAGTGAAACTAACAGAAGTTATGAAACAAATGGACTTAACAGATATCTACAGAACATTTTATCCTAAAAAAAAAGGATATACTTTCTTCTCAGCACCTTATGGTAACTTCTCCAAAATTCACCGCATAATTGGTCACAAAACAAGCCTCAACATATGCAAAAATATTGAAATTGTCCCATGTATCCTATCAGATCACCATGGACTAAGGCTGATCTTCAATAACAACATCAATAAAAGAAAGCCAACATTCATGTGGAAACTGAACAACACTCTTCTCAATGATACCTTGGTCAAGGAAGGAATAAAGAAAGAAATTAAAGACTTTTTGGGGTTTAATGAAAATGAAGCCACAACATACCCAAACTTATGGGACACAATGAAAGCATTTCTAAGAGAAAAACTCATAGCTCTGAGTGCCTCCAAAAAGAAACTAGAGTGAGCACACATTAGCAGCTTGACAACACACCTAAAAGCTCTAGAAAAAAAAGGAAGCAAATTCACCCAAGAGGAGTAGATGGCAGGAAATAATCAAACTCAGGGGCGAAATCAACCAAGTGGAAACAAGAAGAACTATTCAAAGAATCAACCAAAGGAGGAGCTGGTTCTTTGAGAAAATCAGCAAGATAGATAAACCCTTAGCTAGACTCACTAGAGGGCACAGGGAAAGCATTCTAATTAACAAAATCTGAAATTTAAAGGGAGACATAACAACAGATCCTGAAGAAATCCAAAACACCATCAGATCCTTCTACAAAAGACTATACTCAACAAAACTGGAGAACCGGGATGAAATGGACAAGTTTCTAGACAGATACCAGGTACCAATGTTAAATCAAGATCCGGTTAATGATCTAAACAGTCCTATATCCCCTAAAGAAATAGAAGCAGTCATTAATAGTCTCCCAAACAAAAAAAAAAAAAAACCAGGACCAGATGGGTTTAGTTCAGAGTTCTACCAGACCTTCAGAGAAGATCTAATCCCAGTTCTTCACACTCTATTCCACAAAATAGAAACAGAAGGTACTCTACCCAACTCATTCTATGAAGCCACAATTACTCTGATACCTAAACCACAAAAAGCCCCAACAAAGATAGAGAACTTCAGACGAATTTCCCTTATGAATATTGATGCAAAAATCCTCAATAAAGTTCTTGCTAACCGAATCCAAGAACACATCAAAACAATCATATATCCTGACCAAGTAGGTTTCAGACCAGGGATGCAGGGATGGTTCAATATACGGAAATCCATCAACATAATCCAGTATATAAACAAACTCAAAGACAAAAACCACACGATCTTCTCGTTAGATGCGGAGAAAGCATTTGACAAAATCCAACACCCATTCATGATAAAGTCTTGGAAAGATCAGGAATTCAAGGCCTATACCTAACCATGATGAAAGCAATCCACAGCAAACCAGTAGCCAACATCAAAGTAATGGTGAGAAGCTGGAAGCAATCTCATTAAAATCAGGGACTAGACAAGGCTGTCCAATCTCTCCCTACTTACTCAACATTGTACTTAAAGTCCTAGCCAGAGCAATTAGACAACAAAAGGAGATCAAGGGGATACAAATTGGAAAGAAAGAAGTCAAAATATCACTTTTTGCTGATGATATGTTAGTATATATAAGTGACCCTAAAAATTCTACCAGAGAATTCCTAAGCCTGATAAACAACTTCAATGAAGTGGCTGTATATAAAATTAACTCAAACAAGTCAATGGCCTTTGTGTACACAAAGGATAAACAGGCTGAGAAAGAAATTAGGGAAACAACACCCTTCAAAATAGTCACAAATAATATAAAATACCTTGGTGTGACTCTAACTAAGGAAGTGAAAGAGCTATATGATAAGAACTTCAAGTCTCTGAAGAAAGAAATTAAAGAAGATCTCAGAAGATGGAAAGATCTCCCATTCTCATGGATTGGCAGGATCAACATTGTAAAAATGGCTATCTTGCCAAAAGCAAGCTACAGATTCAATGCAATCCCCATCAAAATTCCAACTCAATTCTTCAATGAATTAGAAAGAGAAATCTGCAAATTCGTCTGGAACAACAAAAAACGTAGGATAGCAAAAACTCTTCTCAAGGATAAAAGAACGTCTGGTGGAATCACCATGCCTGACCTAAAGCTGTACTATAGAGCAATTGTGATAAAAACTGCATGGTAGTGGTATAGCGACAGATAAGTAGATCAATGGAACAGAATTGAAGACCCAGAGATGAACCCACACACCTATGGTCAATTGATCTTTGACAAGGAAGCTAAAACCATCCAGTGGAAAAAAGACAGCATTTTCAACAAATGGTTCTGGCACAACTGGTTGTTATCATGTAGAAGAATGTGAATTGATCCATTCCTATCTCCTTGTACTAAGGTCAAATCTAAGTGGATTAAGGAACTCCACATAAAACCAGAGTCACTGAAACTTATAGAGGAGAAAGTAGGAAAAAGCCTCGAAGATATGGGTACAGGGGAAAAGTTCCTGAATAGAACAGCAATGGCTTGTTCGAGAATCGATAAATGGGACCTCATAAAGTTGTTAAGCCTCTGCAAGGCAAAAGACACCATCAACAAGACAAAAAGACCACCAAAAGAATGGGAAAGGATCTTTACCTATCCTAAATCAGATAGGGGACTAATATCCAATATATATAAAGAACTCAAGAAGGTGGACTTCAGAAAATCAAATAACCCCATTAAAAAATGGGGCTCAGAGCTGAACAAAGAATTCTCACCTGAGGAATACCGAATGGCAGAGAAGAACTTGAAAAAATGTTCAACATCCTTAATTATCAGGGAAATGCAAATCAAAACAACCCTGAGATTCCACCTCACACCAGTCAGAATGGCTAAAATCAAAGACTCAGGTGACAGCAGATGCTGGCAAGGATGTGGAGAAAGAGGAACACTCCTGCATTGTTGGTGGGATTGCAAGCTTGTACAACCACTCTGGAAATCAGTCTGGCGGTTCCTCAGAAAATTGGACATAGTACTACCTGAGGATCCCACAATACCTCTCCTGGGCATATATCCAGAAGATGTCCCAAACAGTAAGAAGGACACATGCTCCACTATGTTCATAGCAGCCTTATTTATAATAGCCAGAAGCTGGAAAGGACCCAGATGCCCCTCAACGCAGATATGGATACAGAAAATGTGGTACATTACACAATGGAGTACTACTCAGCTATTAAAAAGAATAAATTTATGAAATTCCTCCACAAATGGATGGACCTGGAGGGCATCATTCTGAGTGAAGTAACCCAGTCACATAGGAACTCACACAATATGTACTCACTGATAAGTGGATATTAGCCCAGAAACGTAGGATACCCAAGATATAAGATACAATTTGCTAAACGCATGAAACTCAAGAACGAAGACCAAAGTGTGGACACTTTGGCCCTTCTTAGAATTGGGAACAAAACATCAATGGAAGGAGTTATAGAGACAAAGTTTGGAGCTGTGACAAAAGGATGGACCGTCTAGAGACTGCCATATCCGGGGATCCATCCCATAATCAGCTTCCAAATGCTAACACCATTGCATACACTAGCAAGATTTTGCTGAAAGGACCCAGATAGAGCTCTCTCTTCTTAGACTATTCCGGGGTCTAGCAAACACAGAAGTGGATGCTCACAGTCAGCTATTGGTTGGATCACAGGGCCCCCAATGGAGGAGCTAGAGAAATTACCCAAGGAGCTAAAGGGATCTGCAACCCTATAGGTGGAACAACATCATGAACTAACCAGTACCCCTGAGTTCTTGACTCTAGCTGCATATGTATCAAAAGATGGCCTAGTTGGCCATCACTGGAAAGAGAGGCCCATTGGACTTGCAAACTTTATATGCCCCAGTACAGGGGAATGCCAGGGCCAAAAAGTGGGAGTGGGTGGTTAGGGGAGTGGGGGAGGGTATGGGGGACTTTTGGGATAGCATTGGAAATGTAAATGAGGAGAATACCAAATTCATCCAGTGGTGGGGGTGGGGAAGACAGCATTTTCAGCAAATGGTGCTGGTTCAACTGCCTGATAGTGTGTACAAGAATGCAAATCAATCAACCTTTTTCTCTTTATACAAAGCTCAAGTCCAAGTAGATCAAGACCTCCACATAAAACTATATACACGGAAACTAATAGAAAACAAAGTGGGGTAGAGCCTTGAGTGCATGGGCACAGTGGAAAATTTCCTGAAAAAAAACGCCAATGGCTTATGATTTAATATCAAGAATTGACAACTGGGACCTCATAAATTTGCAAAGCTTCTGTAAGGCAAAGGACACTGTCAATAGGACAAAATGGCAACCAATATATTGGGAAAATATTTTGACCAATCCTACATCTACTAGAGGGCTAATATACAATATATACAAAGAACTTAAGAAGTTAGACTCTAGAGAACCAAATAGCCCTATTAAAAATAGGGTACAGAGTTAAATAATTAATTTGCAACTGAGGAACACTGAATGGCTGAGAAGCACCTAAAGTAATGTTCAACATTCTTAGTCATCAGGGAAATGCAAATCAAAACAACCCTGAGATTACTTCCACTTCATACCAGAAAGAATGTCTAAAATCAAAAACTCAGGTAACAGCAAATGCTGTCAAGGATGTGGAGATAGAGGAAAATTCTTCCATTGCTAGTGGGCTTGCAATCTGGAACAACCACTGTGGAAATCAGTCTGGTGGTTCCTCAGAAAATTGAATATAGTAATACTTGAGGAACCAGCTATACCACTACTGGACATATACCCAAAAAGATGCTCCAACTTGTAATAAGGACACATGCTCCACTATGTTCATAGCAGCCTGGTTTATAATAGCAAGGAACTAGAAAAAAAAACCAGATATCCCTCCACAGAGGAATAGATACAGAAAAGTTTGTGCATTTACACAATGTAGTACTAATCAGCTATTAAAACAATTAATTTATGAAATTCTTAGGCAAATGAATGAAACTAGAAAATATCATTCTGAGTGAGGTAACCCAATCACAAATGAAGACACATTGTATGCACTCATTTATAAATGGATATTAGTCCAAAAGCTCAGAATAGCCAAAATATAATTCACAAACCACTTGAAGCTTAAGAAGGGAGACTAAAGTGTGGACACTTCAGTGCTTCTTAGAAAGGGGAACAAAATACACATGGGAGAAGATGCATAAAGAAATTGTAGAGCAGAGACAGAAGGAAAGGACATCCAGAGACTGCCCCTACCTAGGGATCCATCCCATATACATTTATCAAACCAAGATATTAGTGTGGATGCCAAGTGCATCCTAACAGGACCCTGATGTAGCTATCTCCTGAGAGGCTCTACCAGTGCCTGACAAATACAGAGGAGGTTGCTCTCAGCCAACCACTGGACAGAGCACAGGGTTTCCAGTTAAGGAGTTAGAGAAATTACACAAGGAGCTGAAGGTGTTTGCAGCCCCATAGGATGAACAACAATATGAACCCATCCAGTACCCCCAGAGCTCTCAGGACTAAACCACCAACCAAAGAGTACACATGGAGGGACCCAGGGCTCCAGTCACATATGTAGCAGATGATGGTCTTTTCAGACATCAATGAGAGGAGAGGCCCTTGGTCCTGAGAAGGCTCATTGCCCCAGTATAAGGGAATGCCAGGATATGGAAGTGTGAGTGGGTGGGTCAGTGAGCAGGTGGAGGGAAGTTTTTGGAGGGGAAAGAAGGTAAGGGGATAACATTTGAAATGTAAATAAGAAAATATTTAATAAAAATAAATTTTATTAGTCAAAACAAAACAAAAACAAAAACAAAAAGCCTGCTAACCAAAAACATCCAGGAAATTCAGGACAAAATGAATAGAACAAACCTAAGAATAATAGGTACTGAAGAGAGTGAAACTCCCAGCTCAAAGAAATAGAGAATGTTTTCAACAAAATCACAGAAGAAAATTTCCCCAACCTACAGAAAGACATGTCCATAAATGTACAAAATACATATAGGACACAAAATATAGTGGACCAGAAAAGAAAATCCTCCATCACATAATAATCAAAACACTATATGCCCAGAACAATGAATTATTGAAAGCTGTAAGGGAAAAAGGCTAAGTAACCTACAAATGCAGACCTATCAGAATTATGCCAAACTTCTCAAAAAAGACCCTAAAAGCAAGAAGAGCCTGGATAGTTGCCATGTAGACCCAAATAGAACACAACTGCCAAGACAGAATACTATACCCTGAAAAATTCTTAATCATCATAGATGGAGAAACCAAAATATTCCATAGCAAAACCAAATTTGAACAATATCTACCTACCAATTCAGCCCTACAGAGGACTCAAGAAGGAAAACTTTAGCACACGGAGGGTAATAACATGAAAGAAAAAAGCCAAGAAATTAATAATCTCACAACAAAACCAAAAGGAAACAGTAAAAAACACATAATGCCACCTACACAAACAAACATATCAGAAACTAACAGTCACCTGTCTTTAATATCTCTCAATATCAACAGACTCAATTCTCCAATACAAAGACAAAGCTGACAAACAGGATATGCAAGCATGATCCAACATCTTCCTGCATACAAGAAACACACTTCAATGACAAAGACAGACACTACCTCAGAGTAAAGGGCTAGATAAAATTCTTCCAAGCAAATGGTCCCAAGAAACAAGTGGAAGTTACCTCTCTAATACCCAATAAAATAGACTTTCAACCAAAAGTTACCAAGGGAGATGGGGAAGGACACTTCATATTTACCAAAGAAAAAAACCCACCAGGAAAACTTCTCTATTCTGAACATCTATGCCCCCAATTCAAGGGTACCCATATTTGTAAAAGAAACTTTACTAAAGCTCCAAACACCTTGAACCCTACACAATAACAGTGAGAGACTTCAATACCACATTCTCACCAATAGACATGTCATTGAAACAGAACTAAACAGAGACACAGCAAAACTAATAGAGGATTTAAACCAAATGGATTTAACAGATATATACAGAACACTTCATCCTAAACAAAAGAATATACCTTCTTTTCCAAAAACTGGTCATATAGTAAGTCATAAAATAAGTTCAACAGATAAAATGAGATTGACATAATCTCATGCATTCTATCAGATCACCACAGACTAATAATAATGAAAACAACCAAAAACCCACATACTCATGGAAACTGAACAACTCTCTACTCAATACTAAATTGGTCAGGGAAGAAATAAAGAAATTAAAGACTTCCTGGAAGTCAATGAAAAGGATGACATGGCATGCCCAAATTTATCGAACACAATGAAAGCAGTGCTAAGAGGTAATTCATAGCAATAAGTGCCCTCATAAAGAAATTAGAGAGAACTTACACTGGGAACATAACAGCACACCTTAAAGCCCTAGAACATAAAAAAGGTCAAACACTCCCAAGAGGAGTAGAAGACAGGAAATAGTCAAACTCAAGGCCAAAATCAACCAAATAGAAACAAAGAGAACAATACACAGAATCAACACCACCAAAAGCTGGTTCTTTGAGAAAATCAACAAGATACATAAACCCCTAGCCAAACTAACTACAGGGTGCAAAGACAGTATTCAAATTAACAAAGTCAGAAAAAAAGGAAGACATAACAGAAACTGAGGAAATTTTTAAAAAGTCACTGGATCCTACTATAAAAGTGTATACTCAACAAAACTTGAAAATCTAGGTAAAATGGATGATTTTCTAGACAGATACCATGTACCAAAGCCAAACCAAAAGCAGGTAAACTATCTAAACATTCCCATATCTCTTAAGGAAATAGAATAATTCATTTTTAAAAAAGCATAGGGCCACGTGGCTTTAATGCAGAATTCTACGAGAACTTCAAGGAAGAGCTAATATGAGCATTCCTCAAAATATTCCATAAAATAGAAACAAAAGGAACACTACTTAATTCATTCTGTCTTGCATTGATTACTATGATACCTAAACCACACAAAGAACTAAAAATAGAAATAGAATCTTAGACCAATTTCACTTATGAATACCAGTTCAAAAATACTCAGTAAAATTCTTGCAAACAGCATCCAATAACACATCAAAACCATCATTCACCATGATCAAGTAGGTTTCATCCCAGGAATGCAAGGTTGATTCAATATATAAAAATTCTTCAACATAATTGTCTATATAAACAAACTCAAAGAAAAAAGTTACATGATCATCCCATTAGATGTTGAAAAAGCATTTGAGAAAATACAACACTTCTTCATGTTAAGAATATTAGAGATCAGGAATTCATGGCCCATACTTAAACATAATAAAAGCAATATAGAGCAAACCAACAGCCAATATCAAATTAAATGGATAGGGCTGGTGAGATGGCTCAGTGGGTAAGAGCACCCGACTGCTCTTCCGAAGGTCCGAAGTTCAAATCCCAGCAACCACATGGTGGCTCACAACCACCCGTAATGAGATCTGATGCCCTCTTCTGGAGTGTCTGAAGACAGCTACAGTGTACTTACATATAATAAATAAATAAATCTTAAAAAAAAATTAAATGGATAGATACTTGAAGCAATCCCACTAAAATCGGAGCTGCCCACTCTCCACATATTTATTCAATATAGTAATTGAAGTTCTAGTTAGAGTAATAACACAACAAAAAAAAGTGATCAAGGGGATACAAATTGGCAAAAAGGAGTCAAGGTATCACTATTTTCAGATGATATGATAGTATACATAAGCTACTCCAAAACTTCTACCAAAGAACTTCTACAGTTGATAAACAACTTCAGCAAAATGGCTTGAAATAAAATTAATTCAAACAAATCAGTAGCCTTCCTCTATACAAATGATAATCAGGCAGAGAAAGAAATAGGGAAACAACATCCTCCACCACAATCTCAAATAATATAAAATATCTTGGGTTAACTCTAACCAGTCAAGTGAAAGATCTATATGACAAGAACTTCAAGTCTCTCAAGAAAGAAATCGTAGAAGTCTCAGAAAATAGAACTCCCATGCTCATTGATTGGTAGGATTAACATCTCAAAAAATGGCTGTCCTACCAAAAGCAATCTACAGATTTAATGCAATCCCCATCAAAATTTCAATCCAATTCTTCCCAGACATGGAAAGAGCAATTTTCAATATCATATGGAAAAAGAAAAAAACCTATGCTAGTAAAAACAATCATTAACCACAAAAGAACTTCCACAAAAGCACCATCCCTCACCTCAAGCTGTACTACAGAGTAATAGTAATAAAACCTGCATGGTATTGGAACAGAGCCAGCCAGGTTGATCAATGGAATAGAATTGAAGACACAGGAACAAACCCCACACACTTATGAACACTTGATCCTTAACAAATAAGCCAAAAATATACAATAGAAAAAGGAAGAGATCATCTTCAATAAAATGCTGCTGGAATAATTGTCAATCAGTATTTAGAAAATGAAAATGGATCCATGTTGTCACCCTGTACAAAGCTCAAGTCCCAGTGGATCAAGGACCTCAACATAAACCAGATACACTGAATCGAATAGAAAAGAAAATGGTAAAGACCTTTGAATTCATTGGTGCGGGGATGGGAGATGGGATATTTCCTAAACAGAACTTCAATGGCTCAGGCTCTAAGATCAAGAATTGATAAATGAGACTTCATGAGACTGAAAAGTTTATGTAAGGCAAAGGAAATAGTCAATAGGAGAAATTGGCAACCTGCAGATTCGAGAAAAACAAAACAAAACAAAACACTTCACTAACCCCACATCTGATAAAATCCAAAATATATAAAGAATTCAAGAAGCTAAACTCCACAAAAACCAAACAACCCAATCAAAAAATGAAGTATAGTGCTAAGCAGAGGATACACAACAGAAGAATCTCAAGTGGAGGAGAAATGTTCCTATGTCCTTACTGATTAGGGAAATGCAAATCAAAACAACCCTAAGATTCCACATTACACAAATCAGAATGGCTAATATCAAAAACTCAGGTAACAACACATGTTGGCAAGAACGTGAAGAAAGAGGAACACTTCTCCATTGCTGGTGGGACTGCACACAGGTACAACCAGTCTGAAAATCAATCTGGAGGTTCTTCAGAAAATTGGAAGTAGATCCAGCTAAAGATCCAGCTATACCACCCTTGAGCATATACCCAAAAGCTGCCCCACCATACCACAGGAGCATATGTTCCACTATGTTCATAGCAGCCTTATCTATGATAGCTAGAACCTGAAAACAACCCAGATGTTCCATAACAAAAGAATGGATACAGAAAACGTGGTTCATTTACAAAATGGAATATTATTTAGCTATTAAGAACAAGAACATCATGAATTTTGCAGGTAAATCAATTGAGCTAGGAAATATTCTGAGTGAGGTAACTCAGACCCAACAAATGAGGATGCTCCAATCCCACTTTGGAAAAAGAAGAAAGCAATCAAGGGAGGCAGAGAAAGGAAGTGACCTAGGTGGGAAAGAAGGGGGAAGGAAAAGGGGGAACATGATAAATTATGGGGGAGACAGGAGAGAGGCTCTGAGGGCCAGCAGAATAAATGGAAATATGAAAACTGGAGGTGAGTTGGGAGGTAGGGGGACCATCTAGAAAGTACCAGAGACCTGGAAGGTGAGAAACTCTCAGTACTCAAAGGGAAGGACTTTAAATGAACTGCCCAAGAGTGGGGAGAGGAAACTTGTAGAGTCCACCTCCAATAGAAAGACAGAGCAGCAACCCAGAGTTGTTCCTGTCTAAAAGAACTGTAGAGACAAAAATGATGAAGATTGGGGGAAAGGCATTCCAATGACCAGTCCAACTTGAGATTCGTTTCAAGGGGTGGCTTCAAAACATGACACTATTACTGAGGCTATGGTTTACTTACAAAGAGCAACCTAGAATGACTACCCTCTGAGAGGCCCAACAAGCAGCTGACTGGAACAGACACAGACTCTTACACCCAACTATTGGTCTGAAGTCAGGGACCACTATGGTTGAATTAGGAGAAGGCTGGAAGAAGCTGATGAGCAGGGTGACCCCATAGGAAAACCAGCAATCTCAACTAACCCAGACCTCTGAGATCACTCAAACACTGACCCACCAACAAGGCAGCATGCATGAGCTGACCCGAGGCCCACTGACACATATACAAAGGAGGACTTCCTGGTGGGTCCTCAGTTGGAGAAGAGTAGCCTAATAGTCGAGAGACTTGAGAACTCAGGGAATGGGCAGGCCTTGCAAGAGGAGGGGGGTCAGCAGGCATCCTCTTGGAGACAGAGGGAAAGGAATGGGATGAGGAGCTGTGTGAGGGTGGACCAGGAAGGGGGCAATGCCTGGATTGTAAAAAAAATAAAAGGAATAATAAGTATATAATATATTTAATACTTATATATTAAAAAGATTATTTTTAAAAAGAATTGGAGTGATTTGGACTTAAGTTAAATAGTTTACCAAGGGGGTGATAGCCATGCCTTTAATGTCAGCAGAGACAAACTGATATCTACAATTTAGTTTTCTAAACTACAGAGTTATAGTGAGCAAGGTGGTGGTGGCACACATTACCCAGGGACAAAATTCAGATACAATTCCTAATTGATATGTTCACACACT
Organism: Mus musculus; assembly: GCF_000001635.26. Classification (NCBI taxonomy): domain Eukaryota; kingdom Metazoa; phylum Chordata; class Mammalia; order Rodentia; family Muridae; genus Mus; species Mus musculus. The sequence continues at coordinate 17,719,117 of NC_000073.6, read as the reverse complement.
AGAAAAATCACATACCACATTTATAGACTACTATAAAAACCCTCTAAATGGTTACTAGGAAGTCAGCTAATTTCCAGTGGGAAAATAAACAAAGAGTATCTTTTGTGACTGCCTGTAAAGTCATCTCTATACATACTGCCCTGACCAATATTGAACCAGATGATACCCTAATTGTGAATATAATATTTATTGGTGAATTTGTGATTAGGGACTCTTTATAAATCAAAAAGGAATATTCCAGCATTTTCTGTTGGCTTCAATTGAAAACACGTTGCTTATATGGAGAATAAATATTCTGTCTTTGAGAAACAAATCTGGACATTTCATGAGGCATGGGAAACCTTATAGTAAGTAATTGTCAACCATCGTATGGTCATAAGGTGGCCCCTTAAAATGATAAATTGGATCTTTTCAAGGACACAGACCCTAGCCGACTTAGCTATGGAAGGAAATGTATTACAATAGAACTGGTATGTATCCTAATCCCTTAGTGATCAAGATATATGGTAGCAAAGGGGTCTGTGCCTTTCTGCAGTGAGAAAATAGCTCACTTGCCTATAATCCCCATCCCTAAGCCAGTCACCCTTCCCCGAAAAGAGGCACATATTGAACTGTGGGGACCAATGGATTTAAAATCAAAGCTGGCTTTAGGTTAGGAGCATGGTTTTCTTTGTCTCTAAATCCATGCATGCTTGTTAAAGGAAAATCCAAGATCACTGTTTCATATCAAAAGTGTCACCTGGTATGGTACACAGGAAAAGAAAAAATAAGGGACTAAGTTATTTCCACTAATCTCATAATCTTTTGGTTTTCATTTGACTCTCTAAACTTTTCTTGATATATAAATATTATCTCAAAATCTTTCAGAATATACATATTGCTTTCTGTTATAGCACTGATAGTCCTACAGAGTACTAACTAATTTTCAAATTAAGCTTCATCTGACTTCCTGCATGTGTTTTCAGGTTTGAGTCTGAACCAGATATCTAAGAATAAAGTTTCTGTACCTTGGGCATACTTAATAGACTGTGGTTCTCAAAACTTTCTGAGATCTGCTTAATATTCCATTTAAAATATTTAAGTTTGCTGGGCGTGGTGGTGCATGCCTTTAATCCCAGCACTCAGGAGGCAGAGGCAGGTGGATTTCTGAGTTCGAGGCCAGCCTGGTCTACAGAGTGAGTTCCAGGATAGCCAGGGATACACAGAGAAACCTTGTCTCGAAAAACAAACAAAAAAATTATTTAAGTTTTCTACCATTTCTAACAGTAACCTTTGAGTTCTGAGAGAAGATGGTTTGGCCCTTCACTGATGAAGCTACCTAGATTGTTGTAACACTAGCCACTAGACAAAAATGCCCCATGCCTCTTCTGCCAGAAGATTCTCCACAAACAGGTAACACCTTTGGGTTGACTGCTGTGGTCTACCTAGCTAGGATTGCCACTAAGCTGACAATCATCCAAAAATCAACTTTGAATTAAAAACTGCTCAGGACATTCAAATTCCTGAGTTCATAGAAGACTGACAAGAATTTTTTACAAAACTCAAAAATACTTCATCCTAAGACTATCAAACACAACCAAGCTGGACATCATGGAAAGCTTGGGGAAAAAAATACTTCATTGCTGTAAATGTTGAGGCCTGCTCTTTTTAACATAACTAGTCATTTTGTATTCAGTCTCCATTTTGCTCATAAGGTGAAATTAAGTTCATATTTTCAGACTCTATTTCCCAAAGTAATTATCCACAGCTGACACTAAAGAATGCTACAAATAAGCCAAGAAGTTATGGTTGAATCACGTGTATCTTGTTGTCTCAATGTTCTGAAATTCTCCTATTCACCACCTGTCCTCCACCCTTCTTAACTCACTCAGGGCCAATCAGTTTAAAGGTTAGCTGGTAATACTTTGCCTAGTTAGTCAAAAATGCTGCACCACGTCACTGCTTGCGTTCAAACATTTGAACCTGGTTTTTCATATGAAAAGCCTGCCCTGAGGAGAGACTGGTGCCACAATTAGGTTTGTCCTTCTTCCGGTCCTCAATACCTAGCATGCTGTGCATTCAGTAAGCTGTGCTTGCTTAACAGAGATTGGTGTATGTATGATTTGTGTGTCAATTCCCAGACCATAATAGTAAATAATTTTACTGTATTAGAGTTAAAATCTTTTCTTTTAGTTAGAGAAAAAAGGGGGAACTGTTGCAAGATATTTGATAATACTGTGAATCCTGAGATTATGTTATTTACTCAAAAAAAAAAAAAAACCTGTTTCTAGTTATGGTCTGGCTCAGCCACACCACACACCTTTAATCCAAGAGCTTTCTGTTTACTGTGAACAAGATTTTAAAAAGTCAACCATAGGCCAAAAGGCAAAGCAACCAGACAGTTTACAGGGACTGACATAGAAAAAAACAAAAACAAAAACAAAAAACAGAAAGTAAGAGGGAGTCTGGAAAGACAGAGAGATGCACAGGAAGAAAAAGGGAGGGACATTCAGTTTGAGGGTTTTCTGAGATGAGGTAGAGAAGGAGAACTTCCATCTGGGGTACTGACTGATAAGGTAAGCTGGATGCTTTCTCTACCTCTCTGAGCTAGCAGAGTTTCATCCCAGCGTCTGGTTCCTAAGTTAAATTGAATGTTTGTAATTTGCTTAAAATAGAAAGAAAGTACAGCCCTTGCAAAGGCATACAAGGGTATCTCCCTGGTCTCTGTGACCTGACCAGTCCTTTCACTGTGAAACTTCTGCTACATAACAGCTCCCAAGCTCTGTTTTCCTTCCTCCTTTCTGAGCTGAGCCTCCTCACAGGCAGCAGCATCTCTCAGAGTCTCATGAGCTATGGGTGGGTATGAGTTCAAAACACTGCTCTGCCCACTCTACTCTCAGTACTGCCAGCTGTCCCTCTCCTCGTTCTCTCTTTATATTTTACTTCTCCAAACTACACTGTAATCAAAAAGGCTTATGGGTATCCTGGTGCCTTGATAAGACATCAGATTATCTCAGGGCTGAGTTTTGCAGTGACATAGATTTGGTCGGTCAGCACCAAAGAAAGTTATTGTGCTTCCTGTGTGAAGCACAAACTTAATTGCACACACAGTCTACCCTGGGATCTCAATGTTCTGTAAAGATGGAATTTCATTCAGCTGGAAGGGGACAGAGATTCCTGAGAAGGCACCAAAAGGACAAGGTGAGCGGTGCATGAGTAAAGAGACAGAACTATTCTCAATGGAGAATTCTGACCAGATTATGGAGTTTCACACTTTAGGTTTATGTGAATAAGTAACCTGATTCCTGGAAACAGGGGATGGGCTCCACTCTCCCATGAAGAGTTTCAGGATGATGCTCCCATTTCTTCTGTTTGGTGAGCATTGTGATGGGTCTGCACATGTGCTCTCTGGGCTTTTGTGGATGCTTTGGACATTTGTCTAGATGATTCCCCTTGGCTTCCACATCATTTTTTGTTTTGTCTTGTTTTAATTAAATTTTTTTCTCTGAAAACCCCCTATTTTTCCTAAAGAAACTACATTAGGGGAAGGAGACTTGAATATGATTCCCTGGCAATGTAGGTTTTTTTTTTTTCCCTGATGCTCATCTTTTTCAGAGGCCCCATTTGCTTTCTCAACCAGACTGAATCCTTGTCCCTTGTGGTCTTTCTCAAAGACATATTCCTGGTGAGAAATCAGGGAATTTCTCAAAAAGACCCAACATTTTTTGATTAAGGGTCTTTCTCAACTATACATTCCTGAAGAGATGATGACATCCTTGACTGATTTCACTACCACGTGTCTTCCTATCTGCAAGGGGAAGTCAAATGAAGGATTCTGGTCTATTGCCCTTGTTCTACAGCATGTGTGTCCTGCAATAAATGTTCAAAGTCCAACACAAAGATACAGTGAAGAAGGAGGTAGGCACAGGCAGGCATGATATTCTTTTGTGTTTCTAGTGAAATGAATCCCACCCAGCACCCAGAGATAACAAATAATTACTTACAGTACACGTTGAGGTATATGGATGTTATTGACACAATTTCTGCATGTTTATTTATGATTCGTAGGCTGTAGAATCCTATGTCCTCCTGGGTGACATTGTAGATCTGCAGGGATCCATTGCTGTACAAAGTTTCTCTACCACTGTGACCAGGACCCAGCACAGTAACTTTAGTGGCCGGTGTATATTGTCCAATTTGAGGGCTCTTAATCCTCATTCCTCTGAACCAGGCTAAGGTTATAAGATTCTCTGTCAAATTGTTGACACGTATGAGAACATTTTCTCCTTCAATCACTTGGGGTGGCTCTAATTCAATGGTTATTTGTGCAGTGGTAGGCAGGTGACAGCAGGTTAAAAAGGAGGCTAGGCAGGAATAGAGGAAAACAGTCAATATTGAACAGAAGTATTTATCACTTAGCTTAGGTGTATGGATAGGGGTGTGCCCATCCTCCTTGATTAATGTCAACAATATAACCTCCACTCCCTCAGACCATTTATGTCCTTTCCTCTCTATGGGATTCTTTGATCATGTGCTGCCTGATTCACTGCTAAGTATCCCCACATCCCTCATCATTAAAATTTTATTTGGTGTAAGGGTCAAGGTTTTTCTGGCCTACTCCTCTAGAAGGTCCTCACTTTCTGACCTTTTTCCTATGTTCCTTTTGTGGTTCTAGAGAAACTGTGACGTTAACTCTAAGACAGTCTGATTTCTGATCCACTACATTCAGAGTTTTGTGGGGAGCTACATTGATCTATCAGTCTGATGTCTTTGGAAGGTGCAATTCCTATAAAAGACCAGAAACCAGTCAAAAACCAAAGGAAGGAAGGGGGAAGAGAAGGAGGGAGAGGAAAAAGAAAGGAATGAAAGGAGGGAGGGAGAAAGGGATGGATAGAGGGAGGATAGCTAGGAGGGAAGGAAGGAAGGAGGGAGGGAGAGAGGGAAGGAGGGAGGGAGGGAGGGAGGGAGGGAGGGAAGGAAGGAAGGAAGGAAGGAAGGAAGGAAGGAAGGAAGGAAGGAAGGAAGGAAGGGCCAATGGGTTTATCTACGTAGGTCCCAGGTTTGCCATTAACTATAATAATTGTACTCAAGTTTGATTTGATTTTGTTTCCATTGTCTTATGTGTTGTATATGTGTTTTGTGATGGTATCTGTCTTAATGTGCACATGCAGCAGTGCTCTGTGGAAGAACATTTCTCATGGTGGGGGCATTTATGGGCACATTTGTCATTTTCAGGATTCTGTTCCCTCCACTTACCATGTAGGAGTTAGGGAATAAATTCAGATTGTCACATATAGAAACACTGAGACATCTCACTGCCCCATCAAATTTTACTCATTTTGCAGAGTCCCACTGTTATAATTGGGAACATCAATCTTCAGATTATGGCAGCCATTATGACTGACTTGTGACTTTTGAATAGTGAGTGGTTGGGGCTTTTTTAATTCCTCATCATCTCTTGTCTCCTGAGAGCTTCTGACTGCTGACCCTCTGTCCCTCAGTGTACCTTCTGCCCTATGGCTGCAAATAAAAATCCTGAGTTTCATCTTGGGGTCCTACCCTCTTTAGGAGATCCCAGATGGCTACTGAGTTTCCCTACCTCCACACTCAGAAAGTGGGTACACTTACCTGTGAGCAGAAGCCCCTGCAAGTGGGTACACCACTTGCATGGAAGGACAGAGGATGCTTCCATCTCTCTTCTATCTGTGCTCTCCTCCCTCTGGAAAAAAGCTTTAGCTCTAGCACAGCACCCAAGTTCTTCTGTATGTCCTTCTTCTTAGCTGAGTGTCTCCCAAGAAAGGACCACTTTCCAGAATCCAATGGGCTGTGGGTAGTGGGGTCTATGCCTAAGGCACTGATCTATTCCTTCCACTCTCAGTACTGTCCTGAATCCCTCTCAACTTTTCTCCCTTTATGTTCTACCTCCAAGAAGCACACTAAGCAAAAAAGCAGATAAGCATCCCCATGCCCTCAGAGAATAACAGCTCATCCTAGGGCTGACATCTGCTGAATCATGGCCTTGAGTCTGTCAGCATCAAAGAGGGAGTCTCCATCCTACCTAGGTGTCCTTTGGACACAGAGACTCAACCAAGAACACAGTCTGCTCTGTGTACTGAGTGCTCTGAGAAGATGAGATTCATTCCCAGCAAGAAGGTGACAAAGATGTCTCTGAGGGCGATAAAGGGACCAGCTGAGTGGTGACTAGGAATGAATAGCAATTATTTATCACCAGTCAAATTCCTGATGCAGGAGAAATGTTCTATAGCAGTTATGTGAGGAGTTTCTTGTCTTCAGTGTATGAGAAAAGGTGACATGCGTTCTAGAAAGAACTTTGTGCTCCATTTTTCCTACAGAGAGTTTCAGTGAAACTTTCTAGATTCATGTGCTATCTGAACTGTGTGTTGGATGAGCCCATGTCCTCTATGCTCTTCTTTGGTCACCTATGTCCATTGTCTAGGTGATTTCTCAGTGGTATCACCCTTCTGAGAGAAGCCAGGATGAAGAGGCATTCTAGGTTACTCAGATAGAGAGGTGTTCTCAGGCACAGGAAGTAGCTGGTAGGTCAGAGTAGGGTCTAGAATGGGATCTCTGGGTTAGTAGACTTAGGGATGAAAACCAGTCTGCAAGGGAAAGACATGGCTCAAGCACTTTTCTGAGTATTGATTGTGTATCCAGATATTGTCTCCTGGAGATCACTGGGAGAACTACAATCTCATGTCTAGGCATACAGCAGGCATGGTCAACAAGTCAAATGTGACCTTCCTTGACCCCTTTGGCACAGATGGGATTCAGGGCCTGTCATCCTGCTCACTGTGCTCTGAAGATCTCCTAATTCTATCTAGAGTAGGATGTGACTAAAAAGGGTTCCAAATTTTTCCTAGGAAAACCTGGACTAAAGTTGAAAGTAGTGGTCCTCCAAAGGATGGGAAGTCTTTCAAGGACATGTTTGTCTGCAAATTTTCAAAGATAAATCCATATACATTTATCTTGATATTCAAAAGCAAAGTCACGGTGCGGGGAGGGGAATCTGATCTGATATTGGGTGAGGGAAAAGGACTGAAGCCCTTAGGGCCAGCAGAAAGAATGGAAACAGGCAACCTCAGGAAATAGTTTGGGGGCACTCTCCTGAATGCACCAGAGACCTGGGAGGTGAGAGACTCTCAGGACTTAAAGGGAGAGATCATGGATGAAATGCCCAACAGTAGGGAGAGGGAACTTATAAAGCCCACCTGTAGCAGGAAGACAGGACATCAAGTGAGGGATGGGATTGCCAGCCCACAGTCACATCTCTGACCCATAATTGTTCCTGTCTGAAAGAACTGCAGGGATGGAAATGGAGAGGGACCTGAGGAAAAGAAGGTCCAGTAATAGGCCCAAGGTGAGATACAGCTCAAGGGAAGGTCCCAAGACTGACACTATTACTAAGAATATGGAGCACTAACAAAAAGGAATGTATCATGACTGTCCTCCAAAAGACCCAACAAGTAGCTGAAAGAGTGAGATGCAGATATTTGCACCCATCCAATGGACAAAAGCAGCTGACCCCTGTTGTTGAATTAGGGAAGACTGAAAGACACTGAGGAGAAGGGCAATCCTGTAGAAGGACTAGCAGTCTCAATTAATCTGGACCCTGGAGATCTCTCAAACACTGGACCACAAAACAGGCAGCATACACCAGCTGATATGAGGCCTCCAACACATATACACTATAGGACTTCATAGTCTGTGTTCATTCAGAGATGATGCATCTAACCCACAAGGCCCCAGGGAGTCTAGAGGTCAGGTGGGGGTGGGGCATCTACATGGAGACAGGGGATGGGGAGGAGGTGTGGGATGTGGAGCAATCAGAGGGTGTGGGGCAATGGGCTATGCACAGACAGCTTTGTCTCCAGTCGAGCTGAGATCTTGAACCCCATGGGACCCAATCGGTGGTAATTTCCACCTACATGGGATGGAAGGCATTCCCTCATGTCTCCTGGACTCCTGGATCTTTTCAAAGTTACTGCCTCCACTGGCCCCACAAGAGAAGCATGTAGCTAGCAGTCACGTAGACAACATTCCAAGCTTCTTGCCTTCTGGCTAGACTCTTCTGCACAGTTACCTAGCAACAACAAGATAACAATACCACTATAAGAGGGGCTGTTTGGCCCCTTCTCACTCTCTAAGCTCTCTATTACTATCTAAGCTTTTACCTCTCTTTCTCTAAGCCTTCACCTTTCTTACTCTCTAACTCTCTTTCTCTTCCCCTTCACCCTTCTTTCCTCTTGTCTCTGGTGGTCTCTCTCTTTTTTATCTTCTATCTTTCCCCCTGCCTTTCTACCATAAAGTTCTAAAACCATAGACTGTTTCTGTTCATCAAGGCCCGGACTAAAGACACTAACCTGTGTGAGAACCATCCAGCGCCCCTCTTTTGCCCCTGACCTCTCTTTCTTTCCTCTCCAGGACCGAGTACCACCCCAGGGCCCCTATTCTGTTCTCAGCTCCTCTGCCATGTCCAGCATGGGATGCCAGAGACTGAGAACCTTGTACTGGGGGCTGCCCCTTGTCCACCCCACCACAGTGTGGGATCAGTGGCTTCACACAGCCAGATGCCCACCCGGGGACACTTAGTAAGCATCTGGGAGTCCTCCAGTATCCACCTGTCCAGATCACAGGAACACTGGCCGGACTCAGGCTCTCTCCCTCCTTCCTCTTCCCCTACACCCAGAGTCCCACAAGAGGGTGGATGGGGGACAGAAGGGAATGAAATATGGAGTGTAAAAAATAAGTTTTAATAAAAGGAAAAGACATAAGTGTATGGGCTCCCCCTGCATTTTCTGGCCTTACTCTGATATCTAAATCCTTCCCTTTTCTGCCTAGAGGGTGCAGACGGGCTCTGCTGTTGAGTATAGAGAATATTGATTCAAATGTATGTGTCATACACTCTTACCTATACAGTTTTCTAGGTTTCCTTCTCTTGCTGTGATAAATCCACCCTGAACAAAAGCACTTTGGAAGAGGAAAGGATGCACTTTCCTTTGACATATGAGTCATAGTATTGTACTGAAGGAATTCAAGGCAGAAAACATGCTGCTTGCTGACTCATTCTCTGCTTCACACTGTTGCTTACACTTACCTAATCTTGTACAAACTAGGACCATCTTCCTATGTATGGTAGTCCCTGGAGTGGCCTGAGTCCTCCTGCATCAGTTAGAATAATCCCCCATAGATATGCCCACAATGGAATTTGATAAGACAGTTACTCAGATGAGAAAACTTTTACAGCTGAGACTCAGAAAATTTGGGGCTGAGTTAAGTTAACTGGTTCATGCTAAGACACTAATTCAAACTGTTAAGTCCTACTCCACAGAGAGACTCACCAAAATTCTACAAATTTCAAGTGAATGTCCGACTCTGTCTTCTATGGTCATGACATGTGCTGCTGCCCACTGCGCCCCCCCCCACACACACACACACGCACACACACACAGCTGTATCTTCAGAGCCAAACACATCTCTGGGCATGTATCTCATTTCACTTTTTCACATTTCCCAGATCCTGTTGTGATGCCCACCACTGACATAGTGAAGAATAAGTGAAACAATACCATCAAAATATTAGTTTCATTCTGACTCAGGAAAAACCTCCAAGGCATATTCATCAATTGCCTCTTCTGGCTCTATTGGAAGTAGATGAAGCCAATAACTACTTGATACAAGAGAAGAGCTGGGAGCATTTGGGGCAAAAGAACATGAGCATCATTTAAAGATCTGGGTGTTCCTTCTGGGTCATGGAGATTATAAAAGCAAATGGAGAAGACAGAAAGGCATAAGTTATTGGCAGAAGGAAACTCTACTTGTCCTTAAGAATAGTCTTTCCCCACCTGGGAAGTTCCTCCCACCTTCAAATTCTACACTTCAGGGATGCCCAGTGGAAATCAGAGATGCAAGAAGAGGGGGAAGAAACAGAGCTGAAATCTCATGAGAGAACTGGGATTTGTTTGTACAAAGAGAAACAAGCTGGGAATTAGTTTCTCTGTCTATTCATAAATCCAAGGCTTCACCCCAACACTCGGTGCTAACACTTCACAGATTCATTTACAAAGACCTTTAATTTTATTCACTGTGGTCCTATCAAGACTCGTGGCATAGTTCCGGACAAGTGATACATAGAATCTTATCTGCTATTATTAATAGTGATGCTGGGGATAAAGCACTCTTGGAAGGATGATTGAGGTTTCCTGTTGATGCATCAAGAGTACTGTGTATAGGGAGGAGGGTGAAAAGCAACATGGCTGGCGAGGTTGATGTTTGTATCTGGATAGAAATTAATATTCAAGAAGGATAAGCACAAGACATTTGAACCATCTGGAACAAGCAGAATAATGCCACATGTTATATCAACAGATAGAAGGGGAAGTTATGTTCTAGAGAAGGCCATAATATCTCTTTGAGCTATTATCATCTCAGTTAAACAGGTTCCAACCTGAGCTTAAGGGACAGAAGAGTACAAAATTTCTAATGTAGCATGCACAAGCCCCTGATCCATCACCAGCATAAACCCAAAACAGACACACAGTGTTCACTGAGCATGAATCTGAGATATCCCATGTGTCTCTATCACCATGAGCCTTTCAATGCAGAAGTCCCTCCAACCCATTCTACCTCAAGGTGGGACTATTGTTCTGGCCTTCTGTATTTACTCAGTAATAGCCATGATGAAACAGAAATTACTGCTAGCTAACATTCAGGATGAATGGGTCATTTCAAATGACACCCACTCAGTTACAGATTAATGTCAATTGTAACATTGAATAAGTGAGAGTCTAATTGTCCTCTGACAGCTTCAGTCTGTAATCTTCTGAGAGGTTTTGACCATTTATTCTCCACAATTAGGATATATTCTGAGTTTTATGTTCATGCTTTAAGGCACCATCCTCAACATCCCTCCCATGGGGTTAGAATTGTCAGTTGTGATGTTAGCCTCAGGTATCAGTGCTGTTCAGACAACAGTGGGACTTCTGAAAAGGCCTCTTTTTTTAATATTTTTTATTACATATTTTCCTCAATTACATTTCCAATGCTATCCCAAAAGTCCCCCATACCCTTCCCCCCCACACACTTCCCTACCCACCCATTCCCATTTTTTTGGCCCTGGTGTTCCCTCTTTCAACCAGTATTAACCTCTCTAAAACTCACCCCCAATTCATGTCCTTAGAGTATCAAAGATAAGATGACACACAGGCAGATATAGCAGGACCTGAGTGGTGAGAGGTGGTGGGTCTCCTGTGCTTTGTAGGAGGAACTGTCTTTGTGATATGGGAGCTGAGCTGCAAGAACCTGGAATCAACGCACTATTGATTCTTCTGGTTCTTACAGACCCTCTGCCTGCCTGGCACTATGGAGTACTGTGTCCCTCCAGATTCATTGATCTCAATTTCTAAGCTGGGTTGAGTGCCTTCCAGGACTTTACTGCTCAAGACTATTCACTATATAAGACATGAAGATTTCACATTAAACTTCCCTAAAAATCACCCACAATATATCCTCGGGACTTGATGTTTATACAGAAATTTCACACATGATACCAAGAGCAGACTTGGAATTAAGCTAACTACTCAGGCTGGATAATAACATGGACCAATCTTCCTAGGTGTTTTAGGGTTACTGATGTAAAGTACAGGACACCAAATACTAAAGGATGAGTCTCAGAATGATCTAGGATATTGAAGATATGGTTCAGGAGACCATAGAGTTTGCTTTGACTACCTGACTTTGAGAAGTATGCATGATAGGATTTTAAGGTTAGGGTCCATGCCTCATGGGGCTCTGTGTACCTTTCAGTTACTAAGAAACCTGGGGACTCCCTCAGGCAGTGAATCATTTAATCTACTTTGTTTCTCTATGTTCCCTTAAAAGGAAAGGAAGCATAGAATTTAATACAGAAATTGGTCTTAAATATTAATCTTATATACCCTGTATACCTTAGAGATGTCATTGTATCCTGGCAACTACAACTTTATTGATTATAGAAACTGCCACTATTCTGTGTCTGCTATATTCTGTTTCTGATAAGGCTATACAAAAGTCTGATTGTTCTCAATAATATTGTGATAACCCCAGTCTTCCTGTGGTTCCTTCAAACTGAGGCTGATTAATTCCTTGACCAGCCATAACAGGTAAACTTAAAATAGTAAGCATGGATGCTTATAGTATGGGGGGAGACAGACTTGAAGCAGGACCATTGCTTTGTCACTGGCCTCTAATGATGTGTCTCATACAGATAAACATCAAGCAAAGACATTTTGTGAACTACAGGTGGCATTTTCATTCTTTTAACCTTTTGTGTGTGTATATATATATATATATATATATATACTTATTTTGGCTACATGTATATCTGTGAAACAAAATCATGTCTGGTGCCAAAGAAGCAAGGAGAGGACATTGAATTCCCTGTAACTGGAGTTGTGGATGGTTATAAGCTGTCATCTATGTGCTGGGAACTGAATTTGGATCCTTTACAAGAGTATCCAGTCCTCTTAGCCATTCAACTATCATTCCAGCTCTCTTAGATGGATATTTTCAGAAGCAGATCTGACTGGTAGAAGTTAGAGAGCAAGAACTTTCTAGAACTCTGGCTAGAAGAAAGAGGTATGTGTGACAGACCTGGGCTAGGGATATAGAAAACTAATTTTCTCTGTATAAGACCATTGCTATTAATACCTATGATCTAAGGCCAATTCCTGTAATGATTATTTCTTTAAAATGCATAATGAGGTAAAATGTGAGGCAGATGCTACTGTTTGAATATAACAAGGTAAGATAAGAGACTGATGCTATTGTGTGCATTCAGTGACTCACTGAGCAGAGAAAGGCATGTATATGGTACAGCATCTACTGGGAGAAACAAAGCAAAGCCCTGTCCATTATGTTCCAGGAGGAGTGATAGTGGCACACCAGATAACACTTAATATCTTGTCTAGTAAATGGGATGGGAGTGCTGGAATTATGAAGAAATTGAACACAGGCCGGTGACTTAGTTCTAGAGTCAACCCTTAACCATCCACTTGTTTTCAGTTCCTGGATCAGATGTTCTCTCAAACTGCCAAAGGCTGAGATTAATACCTCTCTAAAACAGCTCCTCCCTTCTAAAGACACCAGAGATGGCCTCCAGGGTGGAGACACTGGATATGTGACTAAGACAGATAGTTTGTGCTTCAAATCTGCCTATGTGAGCCTGATGTGGCCATTGTATCTCTCAGTTTCCTTGTCATGGGACCCATAGTTAATGAATATTGCAAGGTCTATAAAATATGGTTCAAATATGAACAGGAACATGACATTTGAACAGGTCACCTGTCTAGACCAGCAGTGTCTGTTACTATTTGCCTGCAGGCAAGATTTGTCTAGACTTAAACCCTGAGGTCTGGAGTCATAAGGAGGACTTATGACTGCTGTTCCTCTCATAGGGACCCTGACCATCATGTGAAGTCTTGTAAGACATCAGAACAGTTTGCCTAATAGCCTGGACATCCGTGCAGCTGTGCTCTTGTACTAATACTCAGGAAAAAGAGATGCCAGTGACCAATCCTGCCTGTGGCTCTCATGGCAGTTCAATAGCTGGTTCTATAAGCTATGAGATTCATACAGCTAATAAATCATTCTTCTCTGTTAGCTCTATCAGGTATGTTCCAACCCTACCTATACTCCTCCCACTCACCTGGAGTCAGGAGACAAGGGACAGTGATCTGGAGCCAAGATTTCTAGTGGTCTCCCTTTTAATAAGACTCTATAGTTCCCTCAGCCAGACACTTTCGAAAGCCCAAAGATCTTCTAAGGCCAGATTTAGAGTGAGTTCTGTAGTAATAATTTTGTTTTTTTGTTTTTTTTTTTTTGAAAAACAAAGAAAGGTTTTAAGAATATGTTTTAATGTTGATCCCAGGTATAGGATATGGGGCCGCTTCAGATTGTCCACAGCACCTTGATGCTCTAGCAGGGGTGTGATTTTACCAGCTGCAAGTAGTTTTGGTAAGTGTATGATGTTTGAAGTTCTGGAGACTTTTCAGAGGATATACAAATGTTAGAGGACTGATAGAAAGGGCTGGTTGGCTGGATGGCGGTTGGATGTGCTTTTCAGTAGTTTATTAAGTGGTCATGATCAAAGAGCTAATAAGAAGAAATTATATAAACTGACAGTGAAGATCAAGATTACCCCAAATATCTTGACACCTGTAATAAGCAGAACATAGTCTAACAATATAGAAATTCCCTTTCCCCTCTGCCTGTCATCTTTCTCTCCTGCCTTTTGTTGAGGGGTTGGAAGGAATAAGAATAAAGAAGAAATAAAGTAGCCAAAAGTTGAGTAACAGTGGCCTATTCTAATTCTTTGGCTGAGTTATTCTATACATATCCTCCTCTCAGCAGGGTGAATTCAGATAAAAGATTCTGACATTGTGGTTTGTCTACACTCCACTTGCCCTACACTAAGTGCTAAAACCTAATTTTGGGTGTAGACACAGTCCAAATATGATGCTCTTATTTGTGCAAAGTAGAAACATCACACCGAGCACCCAGAAATAAAAAAGAACCATGGACTTTATATGGTGATTCACATGTGTTTCTTTCATTTGAACCTCAACATTTCAGATTTGTAGGATAAAAACCCTGTGTCCATCTGGATGGTGTTCTGAAACAAAAGAGATTCATTGGTGTGCACTGAGTCTCTGACACTGTGTGAAGGACCAAGCACAGTTATATTCCTGGTAATTACAAATTCTGTGAGTCAGTGACTGATAACCATACTTACCTCTTTGTATCAGTAAGAGATTTGAACATCCCCTGGCACATCAAGAACAAATAGAACATTCCCCATTGTCTGCATTGTACAACAGTGATCCAATAGTGAGTTGAGCACTATGTAGAGGGTACCACTGAAAATGAGGATAGGAGCTGGAGAGATAGCTTAGTGGTTGAAAGGACTTGGGTGCAATTTGCACCACCCACAGAACAGCTTACCACTGACTATAACTTCAGTTTTAGGGAATCTGAGCCCTCTTCCAGGGTCTGCTGGAAACACATGCAGTTAGTATACAGAAAAACATACATACAAAACTCGAATATTAATTAATTAAATACTTAAGTGCTCCTTAAAATTAAATGTAACTTCTGGTCTGAGCAGGTTCCCTGAACAGACTTTGGATGCAGACTTGGGCAGGAACTCTGCAATCAGTCCCACAACACCCAGAGGAAGCTCCACTCCCAAGTGCTCTAACATGCCTAGCATCACAGGATCACAGGATCACAGGAGCTTGGTCACACTAGAACCTCAGGGTCTCAGAGGCAGCTTGATTCCCGGGAACTCTGACACACCCAGGATCTCAGGATCCTGAGATCATAGGATCACAGAAACAGTTGAACTCTGAGGAGTTCTAATACAACCAGCATCATAGGAAGGACAGGCTCCAGTCAGATATAGTGAGGACAGGTGGAAATAAGATAGTCAGAGGCTGGGAAGCAAACTTAAGAGCATAAGCAACAGAATTTAGGTTTACTTGACATCATCAGAACACAATTCCCCCACCACAGAAAATCCTGGATACACCATCACATTGGAAAAGCACGATTTGGATCTAAAACTCACTTCCCATGATGATGATAGAGAACTTTAAGAAGGACATAAATAATTCCCTTAAGGGAATATGAGGGAGATCTGCACCCCTGAGCTGAAGCTGTTCAGCTGTTCCACAGCCTACTCTGCACATGTCCTATCAGGAGAGACCTGCTCGCCCCAGGAGTGCCTTCACTCTCGAGCTTAGATGTGAGGTAGCCACTTTCTCTCCAATAACTGTGTGGAGTGGGGCCAGCCAGGAACACGGGGAACACAGGAACAATAGAGCAGCTAGCTGGTTCAGGATCCTTCCGGTCTACCATCTGCACCCCAGAGCTGAGGGTGATCCAGAGACCACTGTACACAGGTCCCCCCAGGAGAGACATGGTCTCCCAGGAGTGCTTTCACTCCCAGGCTCAGATGTAAGATAGCCACTTTCTCTCCAATAACTCTCTGGAGTGGGGTGGTGAGGAGCACACGGGTTGCAAGAACAGTGGAGCAGCTGGAACATGATCTTTCCAGTCAACATCTGCACTCATAGCCTGGGAGGTTCCAAATCCCTCTCTATACAAGTTCTGCTAGGAGAGAGCTGGTCTCAAGGGGTACTGAGGCAGGCTTAGAGACCTACAGGAGGAGCAAGCTCCAGCCAGAGACAGAAAGAACATCTAACACCAGAGATATCCACATGGAAAAAGACAAATGCAAAAATCTTACCAACAGAAACCAAGACTACTCGGCATCATCAAAACCCAGTTCTCCAACCACAGCAATTCCTGGATATCCCAACATACTGGAAAAGCAAGATGTGGATATAAAATCACACCTCATACTGCTGATAAAGGATCTTAAGAAGGACATAAATAGGTGGTTATCATCCTGAGTGAGGTAACCCAATCACAAAAGAACACAAATTATATGCACTCACTGATAAGTGGATATTAGCCCAGAAACTTAGAATACCCAAGATACAATTGCAAGACACATGAAACTCAAGAAGAAGAAAGACCAAAGTGTGGATACTTCATTCCTTCTTAGAATGGGGAACAACATACCCATGGAAGGAGTTACAAAGACAAAGTTCAGAGCTGAGACAAAAGGAAGGACCATCCAGAGACTGCCCCACCTGGAGATCCATCCCATAAACAACCACCAAACCCAGACATTACTGCATATGCCAGCAAGATTTTGCTGACAGGACCCTGATATAGCTGTCTCTTGTGAGGCTATGCCAGTGTCTGGCAAATATAGAAGTGGATTCTCACAGTCATCTATTGGATGGAACACAGGGCCCCCAATGAAGGACCTAGAGAAAGTAACCAAGGAGCTAAAGGAGTCTGCAACCCTATGGGAGGAACAACAATAGGAACTAATCAGTATCCCCCAGAGCTTGTGTCTCTAGTTGCATATGTCGCAGAGGATGGTCTAGTCAACAATCAGTGGGAGGAAAGGTCCTTGGTCTTGCAAAGATTATAAGCCCCAGTACAGGGTAATGCCAGGGCCAGGAAGCAGAAGTGGGTGGGCTGGGGAACAGAGCAGGGGGAGGGTATAGGGGACTTTGGGGGAGGAAACTAGGAAAGGGGATAGCATTTGAAATCTAAATGAAGAAAATATCTAATAAAAATAAAAATAGAATAGAATAAAACATTTTTAAAAAGGAAGGATATAAATAACTCCCTTAAAGAAATACAAGGAAAAAAATGGATAAACAGGTAGAAGGCCTTAAAAAGGAAACACAAAAAGCCTTAAAGAATAACAGGAGAACACAGGTAAACAGGAAGAAGCCCATAAAGAGGAAACACAAAAATCCCTTAAAGAATTATAGGAAAAAAATTAACAGATGAAGAAATTGAACAAAATCATCCAGGATCTAAAAATGGAAATAGAAACAAAAAAAATATATCAAAAGAGGAGACAACCCTGGAGTTAGAAAACCTAGGAAAGAGATCAGGAATCATAAATCATCAACAGAATACAAAAGATAGAATACAGAATTTTAGGGACAGAAAATACCATAGAAAACATTTTTAAAAACTATCAAAGAAAATGAAAAGGACAAAAAGTTTCTAACCTGAAGATATGGGCACAGGGGAAAAATTCCTGAACAGAACAGCAATGGCTTGTGCTGTAAGATCGAGAATTGACAAATGGGACCTAATGAAACTCCAAAGTTTCTGCAAGGCAAAAGACACCATCAATAAGACAAAAAGACCACCAACAGATTGGGAAAGGATCTTTACCTATCCTAAATCAGATAGGGGACTAAAATCCAACATATATAAAGAACTCAAGAAGGTGGACTTCAGAAAATCAAATAACCCCATTAAAAAATGGGGCTCAGAACTGAACAAAGAATTCTCACCTGAGGAATACCGAATGGCAGAGAAGCACCTGAAAAAATGTTCAACATCCTTAATCATCAGGGAAATGCAAATCAAAACAACCCTGAGATTCCACCTCACACCAGTCAGAATGGCTAAGATCAAAAATTCAGGTGACAGCAGATGCTGGCGAGGATGTGGAGAAAGAGGAACACTTCTCCATTGTTGGTGTGATTGCAGTCCTGTACAACCACTCTGGAAATCAGTCTGGTGGTTCCTCAGAAAATTGGACATAGTACTACCGGAGGATCCCGCAATACCTCTCCTGGGCATATATCCAGAAGATGCCCCAACTGGTAAGAAGGACACATGCTCCACTATGTTCATAGCAGCCTTATTTATAATAGCCAGAATCTGGAAAGAACCCAGATGCCCCTCAACAGAGGAATGGATACAGAAATTGTGGTACATCTACACAATGGAGTACTACTCAGCTATTAAAAAGAATGAATTTATGAAATTCCTAGCCAAACGGATGGACCTGGAGGGTATCATCCTGAGTGAGGTAACACATTCACAAAGGAACTCACACAATATGTACTCACTGATAAGTGGATATTAGCCCAAAACCTAGGATACCCAAGATATAAGATACAATTTGCTAAACACATGAAACTCAAGAAAAATGAAGACTGAAGTGAGGACACTATGCCCCTCCTTAGAAGTGGGAGCAAAACACCCATGGAAGGAGTTACAGAGACAAAGTTTGGAGCTGAGACGAAAGGATGGACCATGTAGATACTGCCATATCCAGGGACCCACCCCATAATCAGCATCCAAACGCTGACACCATTGCATACACTAGCAAGATTTTATCAAAAGGACCCAGATGTAGCTGTGTCTTGTGAGACTATGCCAGGGCCTAGCAAACACAGAAGTGGATGCTCACAGTCAGCTAATGGATGGATCACAGGGCTCTCAATGGAGGAGCTAGAGAAAGTACCCAAGGAGCTAAAGGGATCTGCAACCCTATAGGTAGAACAACATTATGAACTAACCAGTACCCCGGAGCTCTTGACTCTATGTATCAAAAGATGGCCTAGTCAGCCATCACTGCAAAGAGAGGCCCATTGGACACGCAAACTTTATATGCCCCAGTACAGGGGAATGCCAGGGCCAAAAAGGGGGAGTGGGTGGGTAGGGGAGTGGGGGTGGGTGGGTATGGGGGACTTTTAGTATAGCATTGGAAATGTAAATGAGCTAAATACCTAATAAAAAATGGGAAAAAAAAGTTTTAACCTAAACCATCCAGGAAATCCAGGACACAATGAGAAGACCAAACCTAAGGATAATAGGTATAGAAGAGAGTGAAGATTTCCAACATAAAGGGCCAGTAAATATCTTCAAGAAAATTATAGAAAACTTCCCCAACCTAAATAAAGAGATGCCCATGAACATACAAGAAGCCTACAGAACACCAAATAGATTGGATCAGAAAGAAATTCCTCCAGTAATGTAATAATCAAAACAGCAAATGCACAAAACAAAACAAAAATTAAAATATTAAGGGGAAAAGGTTAAGAAACATATAAACACAGACCTATCAAAATTACACCAGACTTCTGGCCAGAGACTGTGAAAGCCATAAGATCCTGGGCAGATATAATACAGATCCTAAGAGAACACAAATGCCAGCCCAGGCCACTATACCCAGAAAAACTCTCAGTTAACATAGATGGAGGAGCCAAAAACAAACTTACACAATATCTCTCCACAAATCCAGTCCTTCAAAGAATAATAGATGGAAAACTCCAACACAAGGAGGGAAACTACACCCTACAAAAAGCAAGAAAATAATCTTTTAACAAACCAAAAAGAAGATAGCCATAAAAAAAAAAAACATAATTCCAACTCTAACAAGAAAAATAATGGGAACTAACAATCATTTTACTTAATATCTCTTAACATCAAGAGACTCAATTCCCAAATACAAAGACATAGACTAACAGACTGGATATGTACTCAGTACCCAGAATTTTGCTGCATAGAGGTAATGTACCTCAGTGACAAAGACAGACACTATCTCAGAGTAAGAGGTTAGAAAACAATTTTCCAAGAAAATGGTCCCAAGAAACAAGCTGGAGTAGCCATTCTAATATCGAATGAAATCGAATTTCAAGAAAAAGTTATCAAAAAGGATAAGGAAGGACACTTCTACTGGTCAAAGGAAAAATCTACCAAGATAAACTGTCTGTTCTGAACATATGTGCTCCAAATACAAGGACACCCACATTCATAAAAGAAACTTTACTAAAGCTCATATATCGCACCCAACACAATAATAGTGGGAGACTTCAATACCCTACCCTCAGCAATGGACAGATCATGTTAACAGAAACTAAACAGAGACACAGTGAAACTAACAGAAATTATAAACCTAAAGGATCTAATAGCTATCTATTTGCTTTATCCCAAAGCAAAAGAATATACCTTCTTCTCAGAACCTCATGGTAGGTTTACCAAAATTGACCATGTAATTGGTCACAAAACAGGCCTCCACAGATATGAGAAGACTAAAATAATCGGAAGCCTCTTATCAGATCACCACGGACTAAGGCTTGTCTTAAATTCCAACAAAAACCACAGAAAACACACATATACGTGGAAGATGAACATGTGCTGCTCAATGATAGCTTGGACAAGGAAGAAGTAAAGAAAGAAATTAAATATTTTATAGAATTTAATGAAAATGAAGACACATCATACAAAAATTTATGGGACACAATGAAAGACGTGGTAAGATGAAAACTTATAGCTCTAACTGCCTCCAAAAAGAAAATGGAGAGAGCTTTCACTAGCAGATTGACAGCACACTTGAAAGCTGTAGAACAAAAAGAAGCTTATACACCCAAGAGGAGTAGATGGCAGGAAATAATCAAACTCAGGGCAGAAGTCAACCAAATGAAAATGGAAAAAAAAAAAACAAACAAACTATACCAGGAACTGGTTCTATGAGAAAATCGACAAGGCAGATAAACCTTTAGCAAGACTAACTAGAGGGCACAACGAAAGTATCCTAATTAACAAAATCAGAAATAAAAGGGAAGATATAACAACAGAAACCATGGAAATTCAAAAAATCACCAGATACTACTACAAAAGTTTACACTCAACAGGATCAGAAAATCTGGATGAAATGGACAATTTTCTAGACACAAACCAGGTGCCAAAGTTAAAACAGAATCAGATAAGCCATCTAAACATTTCCATCACCCCTAAAGAAATAGAATCAGTCATTAATAGTCTCCCAACTAAAAGAAAGCCCAGGACCAGATGGGTATAGAGGAGAATTCTATCAGACCTTTAAAGAAGACCTAATACCAATACTCTTCAAACTATTCCGCAAAATAGAAAAAGAAGGAACACTACCCAATTCATTCTATGAAGCCACAATAACACTTATATCTAAACCACACAGAGAGCAAACAAAGAAAGAGAACTTCAGACCAATGTCCCTTATGAACATTGATGCAAAAAATATTTAATTAAATTATTGCAAACTGAATCCAAAAACACATCAAAACAATCATTCATGACAACCAAGTAGACTTCATCCCAGAGATGCAGGGATGGTTCAATATACAGAAATCCAACATTATCCACGACATAATAAAACCCAAAGATAAAAACCACATGATCATTTCATTAGATGCTAGGAAAGAATTTGACAAAATTCAACACCCCTTCATGTTAAATGTCTCCAAAAGATCAGGAACTCAAGGCCCATATCTAAACATTGTAAAAGCAATATAAAGAAAATGAGTAGCAAACATCAAACTAAATGGAGAGAAACTTGAAGGAATTCCCCCAAAATTAGGGACCAAACAAGGCTTCCCACTTTATACCTATCTATTCAATACAGTACTTGAAGTTCTAGCTAGAGGAATTAGACAATAGGTTGAAGGGATACAAATTGGAAAGGAAGAGGTCAAAATATCACTATTTGCAGATGATATGATCATATACTTATGTGACCCCAAAAATTCTACCAGAGAACTTCTAACACTGATACACAACTTCAGCAAAGGGACTGGATATAAAATTGAGTTATCAAATAAATCAGGTGCCATCCTCTACTCAAAGGATAAACAGGCTGAGAAAGAAATTAGGGAAGCAACACCCTTTACAAAGATCACAAATAATAGTGCATACCGTGGTGTGACTCTAACCAAGCAAGGGAAAGATCTGTATGACAAGAATTTAAAGTCTCTGAAGAAAGAAATCAAGCATCTCAGAAGATGGAAAGATCTCCCGTGATCATGGTTTAGCAGGAATAATATAATAAAAATGGCCATCTTGCTGAAAGTAATCTACAGATTCAATTCAATCCCCATCAAAATTCCAACTAAATTCTTCATAGAGTTAGAAAGAGCAATTTACAAATTCATTTGGAATAACAAATAACCCAGAATAGGGAAATCTATTCTTAACAATAAAAGAACTTCTTGGGGAATCACCATTCCTGGCCTCAAGCTGTATTACGGGACAATAGTGATAAAGACTGTATAGTATTGGTACAGAGACAGGCAAGAAGATCAATGGAATAGAACTGAAGACCCAGAAACGAACCTGCACACATGGTCACTTCATCTTTGACGAGGGAGCTAAAACCATCCAGTAGAAAAAGACAGCATTTTTTGACAAGTAGTGCTGGTTGAACTGGCAGTCAGCTTGTAGAAAATTGCAAATCGAGTCATTCTTATCTACTTGTACAAAGCTAAAGTCCAAGTCAATTAAGGACCTCCACACAAAACCAGATACACTGAAACTAGTAGAAAAGAAAGTGGGGAATAGACTCTAACACATGGGCACAGGGGAAATTTTCCTGAACAGAACACCAATAGCTTATGCTCTAAGATCAACAATAGAGAAATGGGACCTCATAAAATTGCAAAGCTTCTGTAAAGCAAAGGACACTGTCAACAGGACAAAACAGCAACCAACAGATTTGGAAAAGTTCTCTGCAAATCCTAAATCCGATAGAAGGCTAATATTCAATATATACAAAGAAGTCAAGAAGTTAGACTCCAGAGAGCAAAATAGCCCTATTAAAAAATGGGGTACAGAGCTAAACAAAGAATTTGCAACTGAGGAATATCAAATGTCTGAGAAGCACCTAAAGAAATGTTCAACATCCTTAGTCATCAGGGAAATACAAATCAAAACAACCTTGAAATTCCACCTCACACCAGTCAGAATGGCTAAAATAAAAAATTCATGTGACAGCAGATGCTGGCGACAATGTGCAGAATGAGGAACACTCCCCCATTGCGGGTGGGATTACAAGCTGGTACAATCACTCTGGAAATAAGGTTGGACCTTCCTCAGAAAATTGGACATAGTAATACCTGAGGAACCAGCTATACCACCCCTGGGTATATAACCAGAAGATGCTTCAACATTTAATAAGGACACATGTTCCACTATGTTCATAGCAGCCTTATTCATAATATCCAGGAGCTGGAAAGAACCATGATGTCCTTCAACAAAGGAATGGACACAGAATATGTGGTACATTTACACAATGGATTACTATCAGCTATTAAAAATGATGAATTCATGAAATTCTTAGGCAAATGAATGGAACTAGAAAATATCATCCTGAGCAAGGTAACCCAGTCTCAAAAGAACACACATGGCATGTACTCACTGTTAAGTGTATATTAGCCCCAAAGCTCCAAAACCCAAGATACAATTCACAGACCACATGAAGCTCACGACGAAGAAAGACCAAAGTGTGGGTGCTTAGGTCCTTCTTAGAAAGGGGAACAAGCCCTTCCGGTCCGAGCACCACCTGGGTAGCTAGGGTGCACAGTCAGCTGACTACTGCCAGCTACCCACAACACCCACCAAGCAATCTTAAGACTTCTGGTGAGTGGAACACAGCATCTGCTCCAATCCAATTGTGCGGGACCTAAGACTGCATTAGTTAGGAAAGCAGAAAACCCTGTCTGAGCACAAGCCCCTTTCGGTCCGAGCAGCACCGGGGTAGCTAGGGCGCAGAGTCGGCTGACTACCGCCAGATACCCACAACACCAGCCATGCGATCTTAAGAATTCTGAGGATTGGGATCTGCCTGGCATGGGAACGCTTTGCCTGAGCATTGGCAGCAGACATCTCGGTTCCAGGACCCCACCGAGTGTATCCTGCACAGACTACTGGCCATTTTCCTGGCCAGAAGATAGGTATCTGCCTGGCGCGGGAGCGCTTTGCCTGAGCATTGGCAGCAGACATCTTAGTTCCAGGACCCTGCTCAGTGTACCCTGCACAGACATCTTGGTTCCAGGACCCCGCCAAGTGTATCCTGCACAGCTCCAGAGAATACCAGATGGCGAGAGGCAAACATAAGAATCCTACTAACAGAAATTAAGACCACTCACCATCATCAGAATGCAGCACTCCCACCCCACCTAGTCCTGGGCACCCCAACACAACCGAAAAGCTAGACCTGGATTTAAAAGCATATCTCATGAAGATGGAAGAGGACATCAAGAAGAACTTTAATAACTCACTTAAAGAAATACAGGAGAACACTGCTAAAGAGTTACAAGTCCTTAAAGAAAAACAGGAAAACACAACCCAACAGGTAGAAGTCCTTATAGAAAAACAGGAAAACACATCCAAACAGGTGATGGAAATGAACAAAACCATACTAGACATAAAAAGGGAAGTAGGCACAATAAAGAAAACCCAAAGTGAGGCAACGCTGAAGATAGAAACTCTAGGAAAGAAAGCTGGAACCATGATCAGCCAGCTTCCAAACGCTGACACCATTGCATACACTAGCAAGATTTTGCTGGAAGGACCCAGATATAGCTGTCTCTTGTGAGACTATGTCAGGGCCTAGCAAATACAGAAGTGGATGCTCACAGTCAGCTATTGAATGGACCACAGGGCCCCCAATGAAGGAACTAGAGAAAGCACCCAAGGAACTAAAGGGAACTGCAACCCTATAGGTGGAACAACAATATGAACTAAGCAGTACCCCGGAGCTCTTGTCTCTAGCTGCATATGTATCAAAAGATGGCCTAGTCAGCCATCACTGCAAAGAGAGGCCCATTGGACTTGCAAACTTTATATGCCCCAATACAGGGGAATGCCAGGGCCAAAAAGGGGGAGTGGGTGGGTAGGGGAGTGGGGGGGGGGTATGGGAACTTTTGGTATAGCATTGGAAATGTGAATGAGCTAAATACCTAATAAAAAATGGAAAAAAAAAAGAAAGCTGGAACCATAGATGCGAGCATCAGCAACAGAATACAAGAGATAGAAGAGAGAATCTCAGGTGCAGAAGATTCCATAGAGAACATTAGCACAACAATCAAAGAAAATACAAAATGCAGAAGGATCCTAACTCAAAACATCCAGGAAATACAGGACACAATGAGAAGACCAAACCTACGGATAATAGGAGTTGATGAGAATGAAGATTTTCAACTAAAAGGGCCAGCAAATATATTCAACAAAATTATAGAAGAAAACTTCCCAAACCTAAAGAAAGAAATGCCCATGAACATACAGGAAGCCGACAGAACTCCAAATAGACAGGACCAGAAAAGAAATTCCTCCCGACACATAATAATCAGAACAACAAATGCACTAAATAAAGATAGAATATTAAAAGCTGTAAGGGAGAAAGGTCAAGTAACATATAAAGGCAAGCCTATCAGATTTACACCAGACTTTTCACCAGAGACGATGAAAGCAAGAAGGGCCTGGACAGATGTTATACAGACACTAAGAGAACACAAATGCCAGCCCAGGCTACTATACCCAGCCAAACTCTCAATTATCATAGATGGAGAAACCAAAGTATTCCACGACAAAACAAAATTTACACATTATCTTTCCACGAATCCAGCCCTTCAAAGGATAATAACAGAAAAAAAACAATACAAGGACGGAAATCACGCCCTAGAAAAAGCAAGAAAGTAATCCCTCAACAAACCAAAAAGAAGAAAGCCACAAGAACAGAATGCCAACTCTAACAACAAAAATAAAAAGAAGCAACATTTACTTTTCCTTAATATCTCTTAATATCAATGGACTCAAATCCCCAATAAAAAGGCATATACTAACAGACTGGCTACACAAACAGGACCCAACATTCTGCTGCTTACAGGAAACCCAGCTCAGGGAAAAAGACAGACACTACCTCAGAGTGAAAGGCTGGAAAACAATTTTCCAAGCAAATGGTCTGAAAACAAGCTGGAGAAGCCATTCTAATATCGAATAAAATCGACTTCCAACCCAAAGTCATCAAAAAAGACAAGAAGGGACACTTCATATTCATCAAAGGTAAAATCCTCTAAGAGGAACTCTCAATCCTGAATATCTATGCTCCAAATGCAAGGGCAGCGACATTCATTAAAGACACATTAGTAAAGCTCAAAGCACACATTGCACCTCACACAATAATATTGGGAGACTTCAACACACCACTTTCATCAATGGACAGATGGTGGAAACAGAAACTAAACAGGGACACAGTGAACCTAACAGAAGTTATGAAACAAATGGACTTAACAGATATCTACAGAACATTTTATCCTAAAGCAAAAGGATTTACCTTCTTCTCAGCACCTCACGGGACCTTCTCCAAAATTGACCATATAATTGGTCACAAAACAGGCCTCAACAGATACAAAAATATTGAAATCGTCCCATGTATCCTATCAGACCACCATGGACTAAGGCTGATCTTCAATAACAACATAAATATTGGAAAGCCAACGTTCACGTGGAAACTGAACAACACTCTTCTCAATGACACCTTGGTCAAGGAAGGAATAAAGAAAGAAATTAAAGACTTTTTAGAGTTTAATGAAAATGAAGCCACAACATACCCAAACGTATGGGACAAAATGAAAGCATTTCTAAGAGGGAAACTCATAGCTCTGAGTGCCTCCGAAAAGAAACTTGAAAGAACACACACTAGCAGCTTGACAACACATCTAAAAGCTCTAGAAAAAGAAGGAAGAAAATTCACCCAAGAAGAGTAGATGGCAGGAAATAATCAAACTCAGGGGTGAAATCAACCAAGTGGAAACAAGAAGAACTATTCAAAGAATTAACCAAAAGAGGAGTTGGTTCTTTGAGAAAATCAACAAGACAGATAAACCCTTAGCTAGACTCACTAGAAGGCACAGGGACAATATCCTAATTAACAAAATCAGAAATGAAAAGGGAGACATAACAACAGATCCTGGAGAAATCCAAAACACCATCAGATCCTTCTACAAAAGGCTATACTCAACAAAACTGGAAAACCTGGATGAAATGGACAAATTTCTAGACAGATACCAGATACCAAAGTTAAATCAGGATCAAGTTAACGATCTAAACAGTCCCATAGCCCCTAAAGAAATAGAAGCTGTCATTAATAGTCTCCCAGCCAAAAAAAGCCCAGGACCAGATGGGTTTAGTGCAGAGTTCTACCAGACCTTCAAAGAAGATCTAATTCCAGTTCTGCATAAACTATTCCACAAAATAGAAGTAGATGGAACTCTACCCAACTCATTCTATGAAGCCACAATTACTCTGATACCTAAACCACAAAAAGACCCAACAAAGATAGAGAACTTCAGACTATATATCCTTTATGAATATAGTTGCAAAAATCCTCAATAAAATTCTCGCTAACCGAATCCAAGAACACATTAAAGCAATCATCCATCCTGACCAAGTAGGTTTTATTCCAGGGATGCAGGGATGGTTTAATATATGAAAATCCATCAATGTAATCCATTATATAAACAAACTCAAAGACAAAAACCACATGATCATCTCGTTAGATGCAGAAAAAGCATTTGACAAGATCCAACACCCATTCATGATAAAAGTTTTGGAAAGATCAGGAATTCAAGGCCCAAACCTAACCATAATAAAAGCAATCTACAGCAAACCAGTAGCCAACATCAAAGTAAATGGTGAGAAGATGGAAGCAATCCCACTAAAATCAGTGACTAGACAAGGCTGTCCACTCTCTCCATACCTATTCAACATTGTTCTTGAAGTCCTAGCCAGAGCAATTCGACAACAAAAGGAGATCAAGGGGAAAAGAGGAAGTCAAAATATCACTTTTTGCAGATGATATGATAGTATATATCAGTGACCCTAAAAATTCCACCAGAGAACTCCTAAAACTGATAAACAGCTTCTGTGAAGTAGCAGGATATAAAATTAACTCAAACAAGTCAATGGCCTTTCTCTACACAAAGAATAAACAGGCTGAGAAAGAAATTAGGGAAACAACACCCTTCTCAATAGTCACAAATAATATAAAATATCTTGGCGTGACTCTAACTAAGGAAGTGAAAGATCTGTGTGATAAAAACTTCAAGTCTCTGAAGAAAGAAATTAAAGAAGATCTCAGAATATGGAAAGATCTCCCATGCTCATGGATTGGCAGGATCAACATTGTAAAAATGGCTACCTTGCCAAAAGCAAGCTACAGATTCAATGCAATCCCCATCAAAATTCCAACTCAATTCTTCAACAAATTAGAAAGAGCAATCTGCAAATTTATCTGGAATAACAAAAAAACCTAGGATAGCAAAAACTCTTCTCAAGGATAAAATAACCTCTGGTGGAATCACCATCCCTGACCTAAAGCTTTACAACAGAGCAATTGTGATAAAAAAAAATGAATGGTACTGGTATAGTGACAGACAAGTAGACCAATGGAATGGAATGAAATGAACCCACACACCTATGGCCACTTGATCTTCGACAAGGGAGCTAAAACCATCCAGTGGAAGAAAGACAGCATTTTCAACAAATGGTGCTGGCACAACTGGTTGTTATCATGTAGAAGAATGCGAATCGATCCATTCCTATCTCCTTGTACTAAGGTCAAATCTAAGTGGATCAAGGAACTTCACATAAAACCAGAGACACTGAAACTTATAGAGGAGAAAGTGGGGTAAAGCCTTGATGATATGGGCACAGGGGAAAAATTCCTGAACAGAACAGCAATGGCTTGTGCTGTAAGATCGAGAATTGACAAATGGGACCTCATGAAACTGCAAAGCTTCTGCAAGGCAAAAGATACCGTCAATAAGACAAAAAGGCCACCAACAGATTGGGAAAAGATCTTTACCTATCCTAAATCAGATAGGGGACTAATATCCAATATATATAAAGAACTGAAGAGGGTGGACTCCAGAAAATCAAATAACCCCATTAAAAAATGGGGCTCCGAATTGAACAAAGAATTCTCACCTGAGGAATACCGAATGGCAGAGAAGCACCTGAAAAAATGTTCAACATCCTTAATCATCAGGGAAATGCAAATCAAAACAACCCTGAGATTCCACCTCACACCAGTCAGAATGGCTAAGATCCAAAATTCAGGTGACAGCAGATGCTGGCGTGGATGTGGAGAAATAGGAACACTCCTCCACTGTTGGTGGGATTGCAAGCTTTTACAACCACTCTGGAAATCAGTCTGGCGGTTCCTCAGAAAATTGGACATAGTACTACCAGAGGATCCAGCAATACCTCTTCTGGGCATATATCCAGAAGATGTCCCAACCGGTATGAAGGACACATGCTCCACTATGTTCATAGCAGCCTTAATTATAATAGCCAGAAGCTGGAAAGAACCCAGATGCCCCTCAACAGAGGAATGGATACAGAAAATGTGGTACATTTACACAAAGGAGTACTACTCAGCTATTTAAAAAAATGAATTTATGAAATTCCTAGGCAAATGGATGGAACTGGAGGGCATCATACTGAGTGAGGTAACCCAATCACAAAGGAACTCACACAATATGTACTCACTGATAAGTGGATACTAGCCCAAAACTTAGTATACCCAAGATATAAGATACAATTTGCCAAATGCATGAAACTCTAGAAGAATGAAGACCAAAGTGTGGACACTGTGCCCCTTCTTAGAATTGGGAACAAAACACCCATGGAAGGAGTTACAGAGACAAAGTTTGGAGCTGCGACAAAATGATGGACCATCTTGAGACTGCCTTATCAAGGGATCCACCCCATAATCAGCTTCCAAACGCTGACACCACTGCATACACTAGCAAGATTTTGCTGAAAGGACCCATATATAGCTGTCTCTTGTGAGACTAGGCAGGGGCCTAGCAAACACATAAGTGGATGCTCACAGTCAGCTATTGGATGGATCACAGGGCCCCCAATGGAGGAGCTAGAGAAAGTATCCAAGGAGCTAAAGAGATCTGCAATCCTGTAGGTGCAACAACATTATGAACTAACCAGTACCCTGGAGCTCTTGACTCTAGCTACATATGTATCAAAAGATGGCCTAGTCGGCCATCACTGGAAATAGAGGCCCATCGGACACACAAACTTTATATGCCCCAGTACAGGGGAATGCCAGGGCCAAAAAAAATGAGAATGGGTGGGTAGGGAAGTGGGGGGGAGGGTATGGGCGACTTTTGGGATAGCATTGGAAATGTCATTGAGGAAAATACGTAATAAAAATAAATAAATAAATAAATAAATAAATAAATAAATAAATAGAAAAAAAAAAAAAAGAAAGGGGAACCAAATATGCAAGAGAGAGCAAATATGGAGACAAAGTGCAGAGCAGAGACTGAAGGAATGTCCCACCTGGGGATTCATCCCAGATACATTCACCAAACTCTGACTCTATTTTGGATGCTAAGAAAGGCTTGCTGAAAGTAGCATGATATAACTGTCTCCTGGGAGGCTGTGCCAGAGGCAGATGCTCATAGCCAACCATTGGACTGAGCATAGGATCCCCAATGGAATTAGAGAAAGGACTGAAGGAATTGAAAGGGTTTGCAACCCCATAGAAAGAACAACAATATCAACCAACCAGACCCCCCAGAGCTACCAGGCACTAACCCATCAACCAAGGAGTACACATGGCTCTGGCTGCATATGTAGCAGAGGACAACCTTGTCAGGCATCAATGGGAGGAGAGTTCCTTCATTCTATGAAGGTTCCATAGATACTGCAGTATAGGGGAATTGAGGGCAGAGTGGATGGGTGGGTTAGGAACACCCTCATAGAAGCAGGGGGGAGAGGTATGGGATAGGGTGCTTCTGGGAGGGGACAAAACTGGGTAAGGGGATAAGACTTGAAATGTAAATAAATTTTAAGCAATAAATAAATATATAAAAATTTTAAAAATAACATTGAACATGATAGAAAAGAAATCTGGGAATGACTTTTAATGCATTTACACAAAAGACAACTTTCTACACAGAACACTAGTAGGGTAGGCACTAAAATCAACAATTAATAAATGGGACCTCACAAAAATGAAATACTTCTACATTCAAAGGGCACTACCAATTGGACAAAGTGGCAACCTACAAAATAGGAAACTATTTTTACCAACTCCATACCTGATAGAGAACTAATATCCAAAATACATAAAGAAATTTTAAAAACTAGTTATCAAAAACTAAATAATCTAATTTTAAAATGTTGTATATATGTAGCAGAAAAATTTTATTAGAAGAAACTCAACATGGCTGAAAATCACTTTTAAACATGCTAAGTATTATTAGCAGTTTAGAAAATGCAAATTAAAACTACTTTAAAATTCTGACATACAGTCGGGCATGGTGGCACATACCTTTAATCCCAGCACTTGGGAGGCAGAGACAGATGGATTTCTGAGTTCAAGGCCAGCCTTATCTACAGAGTGAGTTCCAGGACAGCCAGGGCTACACAGAGAAACCCTGTCTTGAAAAACAAAAAATAATAATAATAATAATCTGACATACACATGTCAAAATGGCTAAAATCAATAATCCCATTGAAAGCTCATGCTGTTGAGAGTGTGGAGCAAAGATATCAGTACTCCATTGTTGTTGGGAGTGCAAATTTACAGAGCAACTATGGAAATCAGTATGGCAGTTTCTCAGAAAGTTGAAGATTGATCTATAGCAAAATACAGCTATGCCACTTGTCTTAGTTAGGGTTTTCCTGCTGTGAACAGACACCATGACCAAGGCAACTCTTAAAAGGACAACATTTAACTGGGGCTGGCTAACAAGCTCAGAAATTCAGTCCAATATTATCAAGCCAGGAGTATAGCAGTGTCCAGTCAGACATGGGTCTGGAGAAACTAAGAGTTCCACCTCTTGTTCTGAAGGCAGCTAGCAGAAGACTAGCTTCTAGGTAACTAGGATAAGGGTATTAAAGCCCATGCCCACAGTTACACACTACTCCAACAAGGCCACACCTCCTAATAATGCCACTCCCTGGGTCAGGCATATACAAACTATTACACCACTCTTGAACATACACCCAAAGGATGTTCCTACAATAAAGACATTTGCACAATCATGTTTATTGATCATTTATTAATGATACCCAAAAACTGGTAATAAATATGACATCCCTCAACCAAAGAATAAAAATTTAAAATGGGGTACATTTACACAGTGAAGTATTATTCAGCTGTTACTATATGGCATCAGGAAATTTTCAGACAAATCATGGATATAGAAAAACTGTTTTGAGTGAAGTAACACAGACCCAGATAAAAATTGCATGTATTTCCTTATAAGTGGATAGCCACTATTAAGTAAATGATATCCAAGCTACAATCCACAGACACAGAGAGGATAGCTAAACAAGCCTAGAGGGAACACATAAATCTCCCTGGTATGGGGAAGTAGAATAACTTTAAAGTCAGACTTGTGGGTGGGTGGGTACGGGAATGGGAGGATCAGATGAGAAGAGAGGGAGATATGGTGGCAGCGACGGGGGGATTCAAAGAGAGACAGCTGGAATTAAGGGGCATTTGAGGAACAATATGGAAACCTAATGCAATGGAAACTTCCTAAAATATATGAAGGTGATCCTAATGATATCTCTTAACAATTAAGAATATGGAGTCTCCCGTGGACAGGGATGAAGACCACCCCCCACCCATGGGGCAAGAGTATTCCCAAATTCTTTACAGCTCCAAGCTCTACAGATTCTTCAAATATATCGAGAAAAGAGATGTTGCTAAAACTGTGTTAAAGGAACGAGGCCTGAAGAACATTCGCATGGGAATTGAAGGTTACCCTACCTGTAAAGAGAAGATTAAGAGGAGACCTGGAGGGCGGTATGAAGTCATCTACAAATATGTGCAGCGCCCTTTTATCCAGATGCCATGGGCAAAAAAGAGGAAGGAAAGAGTTGCCATGTGGATTTCCAGTGTGTTCGCAGCAAATCCCTCACTAATTTTGTGACTGCTGGAGAGGATGTCTTAGAAGACCAGGAGATAATAATGCATCACCCACCACTAGTAGATGAACTTGACCGCTTAAATGCTCCACTCTCTCAGATAGCTCCGAATGGCTTTCAAGATTAGGGACAAATGGCCTCTGCCCAGTTGTTGGAGCTCTTCTCTGTGTGGGTACCCCTAACCAGGCCTCCCCGCCCACCCGTGATTTCTCACCATTAGGAGATACCTCCTGTCTCCTTCCCTTCTGAGTTGTTATTGTGCCCTTTTCCGGGTCTGGCTCTGGCTGGGTGAAGAAGTTCTCTGGTAATTAGGCGGCCAGCTTTACCAGCCCTGGCAAACAAGCTTTTGGGTCTGGTGCTCTTAGTTGAATCTTTGCATTCAACTCCTGGTGCAGGAGAGGAAGTGAACTGTTGCCTCACATTCGGCACAGTAGCCCACTCTTACACCGGGTGAGTGGTTTTACATCAGACAAATTGCTTATTAGCAAAATGACCAAAACGTCAGAGGAGACAGTCTGTGCTGGGGTTGGGTGTGCCCACCTGAGGAGGTGCCGGGGCAGGTGAAAGGAATTCCCAGGAGCTCCAGCTCAGCTCTGCTTTTTACTAACATAGGAGCAAAACAACCCCCAAGATGGGCAGCCTGATGCTTCATTTGGAAGTGAAACTTGCAAATGAGGTGGCAGAATGGCTCCAGATTGGGTCAGCTGGACCATCCTCTGGTGGGAAGCCGCAGCGCCTGTCCATTAAACAGACCATTAGCTACTGGAACATGGTAAGAAAGTAATACTGTGGTCATCCCCAAAATCAGGTCCAGGCCTTGTTATTTTGTTTATCTGTTCACGCTTACATGTGTGGTAGATGGCAGTCCAGATCTTCCTCTGACATTTCCATGGCTGTTTGCAGAGTCAAGAGCCTGACAGCATGTCTGGAATTATTTTACTTCCCAGTAGAAGTTGACCTTTGAGTCCATCCTCCACCTTGGGCGGTGTGTAAACTGTTTGCTTCAAGCTCTTTAGAGAACACGTTGAGTTTCTTGAAGACTGCTCCCATAAGACCCTGAATAGCATAACTACTTGATGGCAATAAAATCAGGTTTTGGAAGCCCTCTCTCCAGTATTGAAGAACAAGTGTGTTCTTAAAACAGTGTTTTCTGTGCTTGTGGTATCACAATGGGAATTGGTGCAAGATCTTCCTTGCTCAGAAAAGAACCAAAGGGTAACTCCAGCTTGCGTGATGACTATTGGTGTGTCTGTGAGGCAGCATCCAGAATATGGGCTGAGGTTGTCTGTATCAAGAGTTTAGTTACTTCTGTGAAGTTGCTTGGCTTGTGTTTGAGGTCAGGTCTGGCTTTGATTTTGTTGGTGCTACATGGTTGCCTACCTGCAGCTGTCCAGCCCAGGCCCAGGGTCAGTGGTGCTTCCTGTTTCTCCATGGCCACAGGAATGATTACATATCTGTCAGGTGTGAGCACAGTCCTTTCTTTGTCCTTTGGAGTTGGTTCACTGGCTCTGGCGTTTTATGAACTAGGTCTTCACTCCAACACACCAGCCCATGGAGTTTGACTAGGAGGCAATCTAAAGGCCACTCCAGTGACACTGGGTGGTGGCAACTAAAGGAAAGACTGTGTGCAGACATAGGCTTCTTGTGGGGAGGGAAACTTTTTTTGTACCTCAGCCCCACCCTTAGCTACATTTCAGTGTCATTGTAGTTTGGTGTCTTGCCTACTGTTCTCGGGGTTGGGACACTTTTTCCTTTTGTTTTTGTTTTTTTGGGGTTTTTTGTTTGTTTGTTTGTTTGTTTGTTTGTTTTTGGTGTAGGGAAGAAATGAGATGGGGTTACAAAACAAGGTTTTTCTAGGTAGCCCTGGCTGTCCTGGAACTCACTTTGTAGGCCAGGCTGCCCTCAAACTCAAGAGATCCACCTGTCTTTGCCTCCAGTGCTAGGATTAAAGGTGTTCCCTGCCACTGCCTGGTTCCAATGATTCAGTGATGGGGCCTTGCAGAATCAAGGGCTAGATTGCAGTCATCTTTGGAGTTGATTACTGGCTATGTGAGAGAGAGGATTTTTCTCATAAAAAGATGGATTTGGGGCTCAGTGTCCTTTGTAAGTGCCTGAATAAGTAAGCTGGGCTATGTGCATAGAAAGTCTCATGAGAAAGGTGGCTTTACACCACAGAGTCTCTAATTATCTTACAAGATAAAGCTGACCCTGAGGCTTGACTCTACTGTGTACCCTTGCTGCAGCTTGTGTAGTTGACGAGGAGCACCTGCTGACACAGTATCAGAACGTAACAAATGGGGGTGAAGGCAGAATTGGAGGAAGATGGGGACTGGGTACAACAGCCAAAGCTATTTTAACCAGCATCTCAGGAGATACTGTGTAATGTCTCATCACAGGCCTGAGAGTGCTCTGCAGGAAATCCGGGAAGGGCCATTTTCTCAGAGGCTGTGTGTTAGAGAAAATAAATGTTCAGAGCACAGGCTTCAACTCAAGTGGAAAGTTTTAGTGGTGGCCATCAACAGCTTCTGAGGTGGGTGACACTGCTGCCTTCCCAGGAGGCAGGGCCACTCTGTGTCTGGTGGAATCATTCTGGAGAATTAGGTTTTCTCCTAAGGGCAAAATGTGTGTGGATTTTGCCTCTTACACTATATTTACTCTTGAAGTTGCACTTGTTCACCTACCAGTGTTTACGGAACCCTGTGTATGGGATGCTTTTTCCTATAATAAAGTATTTTTATTTGTAAAAAAAAAAAAAAAAAAGAATATGGAGTCTCAAATGATTATCTCTTGTCATAAAACAAGGCTTCCAGTTGCTGGCATGGGTTGCATTCAATTGAATTGTAGGCCATGCAAGTCCCATGGAAATCTCCAAACCCAGGATGAAGCTAAAGCAAAAGGTTGCTCTCCGCAAACTAACAAGAGGACCCCATTGCTAAGGACAGCACAAATAAATAACCCATGTAACATGGAGAAGTTGAGCTGGTGCCTACATGAAGCCTTAATCCCTAATTTGTCTTTTTTGGTGCAGGAAAAGAAAAAAATGTGGAAACTAACTCAGCTACAAAACTATTCCCACACTATTTGTCCTGCCTGAAAAATACAATAGGGCTGTAGTGGCCCAGAACTTCTGAGAATAACAAACCAATGTCTGATTTCCTTAAGAGTCACTTCACAAAAAGAAACCTATATCCAATGCTGATTGTGTAACCAGGAACCAGAGACTAAATAGCCAAAATATATAGAATGAATCCAAACAGGACTTCAAAAGCAAACTGTCTTAGTCAGGGTTTCTATTCCTGCACAAGCATCATGACCAAGAAGCAGGTTGGGGAGGAAAGGGTTTATTCAGCATACACTTCCATGTTGCTGTTCATCACCAAAGGAAGCAGGAGCTGATGCAGAGGCCATGGAGGGATGTTCCTTACTGGCTTGCTTCCCCTGGCTTGCTCAGCTTGCTTTCTTATAGAATCCAAGACTACCAGCCCAAGGATGCCACCACCCACAATGGGCCCTCCTGCTTTGATCGCTAATTGAGAAAATGCCTTACAGTTGGATCTCATGGAGGCACTTCCCCAACTGAAGCTCCTTTCTCTGTGATAACCCCAGCCTGTGTCAAGTTGACCCACAAAACCAGCCAGTACGCAAACAAAAAAAATCAATAAAATTATTCCTAATGATATTCTGCTATACTCATAGATCAGTGACTTATCCAGTCATCACTAGAGAGACTTCCTCTAGCAGAAGGTGGAAATAGAACAGATGCAGAGACACACAGCCAAACATTGTGCACACAGAGACTACTTAATCCACTGTGAAACATGGGCAGTGTTTCCCCGTCACTCTTCCTCACTGCACATGCAGAACTAGGAGGCACCGCTGTTAGATGAAATAGTTAAACACTGAATATTTTTGAGTATATGACAGGATGCATTTATTTCTATTCAAACACTGCAACATTTAAACAGCAGACTCAAAGTTTGGGGGCTCTCAAAATTGATTCCCATGTATTCTGATGACTGGCTATATATTTGAGCCACAACTTAAATCCTTGATGCCTTTGTATTTCTGTTTATTACATTGATGTCTGTTTTCCTTTGGAGACAGAGTCTCATTTTAGGTCCTGGTCTGTCCTTATACACACAATTATCCCAGCATTACAGACATGACTCACAATGGTGGCTGTACCTGAGTGGTAACTGACAATTTTCACCATAACTTTACTCCATTTTGTACCTTATCAATAAAGAAATGCCCCCACTCCTTTATAGGATGAAAGGAAGTGTCACTCATTTGTCACAGCCAGGCTGACTGGGAGACTGGTCTGTGAACTGACTGGGTTGGAGACCTCACATTGGTACTCTCCAGCATCCTCCTTCCTGACAGGATCTATGCTGAGTTGGCACTTTGTTGGGGATAGTGTCATCCTCTCTGTAAGCTGCAGACTCTGGTTATTGAAGATCCAATGGATGAAGATTCCAGTGTCAGCTGAGAGGCAGGTGAGGACCACAGAACTCTGTATTGTGACCGTGGTGTTGGTGACTCGAATGAAGGGCTGTGACACAGGCTCTGTAAAAATAGAGAGGACCAAATGACAGAAATTCTACAGAGAGATCAGCCATCCCCTCTGTAGTTCACACTTAAAGACTTTAAGGGGAGAAACTAGAACTGTAACTGGTAGGCATATCTTGTGCTTTTGATCTGCCACCCAGGATGTGTGACCTACATTCAGCCAGTATTTC
Organism: Mus musculus; assembly: GCF_000001635.26. NCBI lineage: Eukaryota > Metazoa > Chordata > Mammalia > Rodentia > Muridae > Mus > Mus musculus. The sequence goes on along the minus strand of NC_000073.6, from coordinate 17,681,234 downwards.
CTATGTCTCAGTTGTCCTGTAACAGAACACATTGTAAATAATCATTGCTTTGTCTGTGAGTTAAGCTTAGTTGTTAGCAGTCACCTGGGGTGGGAGAGCTGTTCAAGTAAGCAGTATCTTTTGCAAGTATCTAGGGATGAGAATTCCCTAGGCTGGACCCTTAACAATGTCTCAAGTAGTTACCTGCTCCTTTGTTTCTACCATGGAAACATTGACCTTCCTGTGAGTCTCCTAAGCCCATCAGAACAATTGGCTATGGCCCAGACACATGTCCACTGAGACTCAGGAGAAGGAGATGCAAAGGTGACCTATATAAATGTAGCTGTGGGAGCGATGCACAGCTGGTTCCACACTCTATGGGTTTTTAAGACTCAGTAAATACTTGTTCTCTGTCAACTCTAACAGGAAATAAAAACTAAGAAGTCACAAAATTTTTCCAGTGTCACTTTGAGTGAAAGTAGGGAAAGAGTTTTGGAGTCAGGGCTTCCTGGTGCTCTCTGTAGGGACCTCATGTCTTCCTCAGCCAGAGCCTGTCTGAGTCCCACAGGGTCTTTCATGGGTCCATGTTTATGGTGTGAGGCACAAGAGTCTGTATGATGTCTTTGAGGTGAATTATCCCACACACATTCTCTTCTGTGGAAGTGGACACTGGTGAGGGATTCTGATCTACTGTAGTTTTTCTACCTCATGTATGTCACACAGTAACTACTCAATCCCCACGGTGGAAACACAGTCCAGTGGGACAGAGAACAAGCACAACCCAGTTCTGACAGTTCAATGTAGGAATAAGTCAGACCCAGTAGCCAAAAGGTGTAGGGAGTCACTTACTGTTTACATATAATTGCACCTGTGCTTTTTCAATTTTGAAATCTCTGCTTAAAGTTTCTAGTATGTACATTCCTGCATCTTTCTCAGTGGCATTCTGGAGCAGGAGGAATCCATTGGTGTACACACGCTCTCTTCTTTTGAGTTCACTTCCACGTGTGGTGGAACTCATGGCTCTGCTGTATTCTGTGATTTTTAATATCTCAGCCCCATACACTGATTTGTACCAGGAAAAGGTTTGAAGATCTTTTGGCAGGTTATGAACCATGAAAAGAACACTTTCTCCTTCAACAGCATAGCGTGGCACTGGTTCAATCATGAGTTGAGAAGAGGTAAGGGGATTACAGCACGGAGAAAGGGAAGCTGGAAAGGAAAAAAATAAAATTCCATCACAAGTGATCTTTGTGCTTAATGGAAAGATGAGTATTTCTGTCCTGAGCATATAAATGTGACATTCTGCCTAGAGTTGCAAATGTAAATGTGTCTTGATCAAAGTCAGCAACGTGACTTTGTCCATTCTTTCAGTGCCCTTGAAAATGTCATTTCCTCTTCATGGAGGTGTCCCTTTAAGTGTCTACATGGCTGCTCCCACACTGCACTGTCAGCCACTGTATATATTCATGCACACTGTAGTTTGAGATGATGCCTCTACTGAAATATATGGGCCCAAGATTTCCACTTTTTGTTTTTTGTTTTTAGTTTGCTTTGTAGCTCCAGTCAACCCCTGATATCACCGTCTAGATGTCTTTACTGTTCTGCTCTGCTCTGTGTCCTACAGGCTGGATCTGAATGAGGAATGGTAGCAATCTGATCTTCAGACTAGGCTCAGGCCTTGGAAAAGGCTAGGGTATTGGGCTAGCTGGGTTTATATGAGCTAATAATAATGTAGAGTCCTTTTGAAAGACAAGGCTTCAATTGAAAATGCTACCACCAGGTGTGGGAGAAAGATGCATTCCAGCTACAACCTTTGCTGCCTGCAGCAGGCAGAGAGCTGACCCCAAAGGTCTAAAGAGCTGGAGAGCTGTCCCTGCCCCTCAAAGGTTCATTTGGGAGAACAGGCACTGCACTTCACCTGGACTGCATAGAAGAGCTGGTTCTAGTGGTGTGGGTGTGAATGTGGGAGTGGGTGTGGGTGAGCCAGCCCCCAAGGGATTAAGAGCAGAAGAGCTGACCCTGCCAGGGCAGTAATGAGAGCTTGACCTGGTGGTGTGGGTGAGGGAGAGCTGGTGGGATGACCAACTCAGCTACTACCCAGGCCCAGATCCAGGGCTTTGAGTTGGCCCACCACAACATCTATGAACTGCTAGAGCACATGAAGAAACCAGTGCTGCTGATCCAAGGCAGAAGGATACATGTGAGACAGGGCAACAACAGAATATCTGAAAGGAGTACCAGTGAAGAGCTAGTATTGATACTATAGCAGAATGTACAGACCTTAAACCAGAACAGTGACTCACTGCAACAAATATTTGCAAGTAAAGATGTGTAGACAAAAGGGTATACTATAGAACACTATAACACACTACAGTTTCCATGATGAGATTTTTTTCCTTTTTTTGTTTACTTTTGTTTTTGTTGTTGTTGCTGCTGTTGTTTTCTGTTGGAGGGGATTACAAGTGCAGAAGGCAGATATGAAGTGACAAGATGAGTGGGGTTGTGGCACATGATGTGAAGTTCACAAAGAATCAGTAAATAGTTGTTTTTCAAAGAAAATGCCACCACCAGAGTGGCCTATAGGCAAGCCTATAATTTATTTTTTAACTGGGGATTGATATGGGTGGATCAGTCTCTTACAGGCAGTTTTGCCTATGGGCTAGGGAATCTGGGTGATATAAAACAGCAAATTGAACATGACATGAGGACCAAGCCACTAAACAGGAATCCTTTATGGTGCCCACATCAGCTCCTGGATTTTGTTGAGGAAACTCATATGTTTGTAGTTAATAAATACCCAAATTTGACATAGACAGCCAAACAAAACAAACAAACAACGTTGTTCCCTATCACCTCTGAGAGAAAGTAGAAGTTTAATACCAAAACAATTCTCCCCAGGATCACTTTAGTCCAACCTTGGAAAGATGACAGGGTTCAGGGTTCCGTGGTGCTCACCTTTCCTTGAGGATGCCATGGTTTCCTCAAATGCCTGGCTAGAGTCCTAAGAGATTAGGAAGAGTCTTATACCATAGGTTGAGTTACTTTCCATCAAGGTCTTCCTTGATGGGGGTTGGGAGTCAGAGGACAAAGTCTGATCTACAGCCATTTATTTCTTACATATGTGTCTTGTACCAAGTGCTAAAAAATCAACATGGGAACACAGTGAAGACAGGAGGGAGGCACAGACTATGGCAGCCCTGTCTATTTAAGCCCCGCACTGCACTAAACTATCACAGAGAATTACTTACCGTCCACCTGGAGTTGTACATGTGCTAATTCTGTTTTCATATCTGTACTTAGAGTTCGTAGGGTGTATAATCCACTGTCCTTCCATGTCACATTGTAGAACATGAGGGATCCATTGCTGTATATTGTCTCTCTACCACTGTGTAAAGGCCCATGCACACTTAAATTTGTGTCTATTATGTGTCTTGCAACCTCAAGGTTCCTGGACACAATCATCCCTTTGTACCAGAAAAGGGATCGAAGATTCCCCTGGAGATTGTGAACAACTAGAAGAACACTTCCCCCTTCGGCAACTTTGGGTGGCACTGATTCAATAGTGAGCTGGGCAGAGGGGGAAAGAGGTCCACAAGTCCAGAAGAAGGCTAGAAGAGAAGAAAAAGATCCATCAATATTAGGACCATCTATTTGACTAAGTGCCAAGGACCAACCTCAGCTTGCAGAGGGATTCTAAGGAAAGAGTGTCTGAGAGCAGCAAAACAAATGACTCAAAGTCAAACTGTGGGTTACAAGCTGACAGTCTGTGTTCTTGAGACAGCTTTTCAAACTGTTTTCTCTATGTTCTGCTCAAGACATCTTTTTGTTGCTTTTCTAAAAACTCCCAGGATAGCTCATTACTTTAAGAGCAAAGATTATTCACTATCAATCCAATCATTCACTCCAGGTTCCATTTTGATTAGCCCAAAATCAGCATTCTTTGACCCTAGCCCATTGATTCTTAGAAAGAGACAGCAAGCAATTTTTTATGTTGCAAATTAATTCAGAAATCAGTCTGCCAGATTTGAAGCACAAACATTAAGCAAGCTTGGTGGGACCCCACCCTGAAATTACCATTCTTACCACCCCTGGGCCTGGACCACCCTCTGCCCCAGGCTGGCCTTGAACTCAGAAATTTGCCTGCCTTTGTAAGCACAAACAAATACTTACCTGTGTGGGATCTTGCCCTGCAAATGACATTCCCTAAATATCTTTTTTCCCTTCCATAGTATCATTCTGACAAGCTGACTTATAGTGCAGCTGGCTCTGTTCTTTTAGATTTGTGAAGCTCCTTATACAATTGTATCCTTATATTTTGCATAGTTGAGAAATTATATATTTTGAGCTCATGTTTTCAGAGTTCTTTCCCACATCCTTAAAGGCTATTCTGAAGGTTTCAGCATTTACCATTTTACTGAGATATAGACATACCCTCACCTCCCAAACTTAATGCTGCTTCTAATTATCATGGAGTTATTAACCTTAGCAAAGAGAATATTTTCCAATACCTTGGTAGAGAGAATAGTTCCTGAAGGAAGCACATGAAGTAATATATATGTATATAATATACACACACAAACAAGTCTTATACCCACATCAACACTCATAGAGGCTCATGACCTGCTAGCTCTGTTCCAGGGGTAGGAATACTGTCATGCCATCCCTGCCATGGCCATGTCAGACTTAGCAGCTAAGATGAGGCCCTGTGTCCTGAGCAGGTGTGTCTGTTGCTCAGCCAAAGTAGGTGGTATCTATGTGTCCTACACTGTGTCCCCATACAGTTTTCCTTTTCCCTGGATGGTGCCCTCTCCTCAGTTGTCAACTTATCTCTGGTTCTCTAGCATCCAATCCCTGCTCACATTTTGACTACATTGCTATTGGTGTGATGCCTGCACAAACTCTTTCCCATTCTCCTTGCTTCTTAATTCTCTGAATCTTTTTGTTGTTACCTTTATGTTCCTCTTTTGGTTCAGCTAATACCTGACTTTACCTTCTAGCTTTGTTTATAGGTCTTCCAGTCCTCTAGGACCAGGACACCCTAATAATGGTGCTTTGTCTTATTTTTTTTTTAATTCTTCAAAAAAAAACTCAGATACCTATGAAAAATGAATGAATGAATAATGAATAATCTATGGGCAGGACCTTGTATGCCCATAGATTTATTTAAGAAATCCATAGGTTTGGGGACATAGTATTGAATCATTCCATTTGCTTTAAGTTTTTACACTTTACATATTGTATTTACATGTGAGCAGGGGCACAACAGCAAGTATCAGTGTGGATGGGTGGGTACAAAGCACAGTACTTAGGTAGATGCCAGGGGACTTCTGTTCATTGGCCTCAACTTGTCAGACAATGAAGGAAATGCCTGTACCCTTTCAACCATGTCACAACACCAGCTTGATTTTTTTTTTATTTAACTTGTCAAACTGAGAAAATTAATCTTCAAAATATTGTGGTCTTGGTGATTAACTTTGTGTAAGAACAATGTGTCCCTGAGCCTTACTGTATCTTGTTCAATCACAACTTCCTGATGCTGAGCCTCTGTACCATTCTGTCTCTTCTTCTACAAACCCTGAGACTATTCTCATGTCTTGTGCCACTCAGGAGACTGAAGACAGTAAGTGAGTCCTCTCCTCTTACCCATTGTCAACTTGCATTTTCCTATCCTATGAGCAGGAACCTGTGATAGGTGGTGCACCCTTTGCAGAGCGATACAAGAGTGCCTCCCTATTCTCAGTAGCCTGATATGTCCTCCTTCTGTGGCACATCTACTACTGCATAGCTCACAAGTTTTTGTCTACTGCATAGATCACAAGTTTTTGTCCTTCCCCTTTCTGAACTGAACTTCCCAGGAAAGAACACCACTCATATTCCCATAGACTATAGGTGAATTTTTAATTTAAAAAAAAAAAACATTGTTTCGCCCCTCTCTTGTCATTTTGTTTCAGTTCCTCAGAACATGGAGTGAGCATCAAAACTGATGAGCATTCCCATGACCTAGAAGAATAGTGGATGGCCCTGGGGCTTCCCTCATGATCTTGGTCTGTCAACACCAAAAAGAAAACCCTGCACAACTGTGAAACACAAAAACTCAGCAGTGCATCCAGTATGCCCTGTGTCCTCAGTGATCTAGAAAGATGAAATTCGCTCTCAACATACTGACCAAGATGCCCACGGAGCTTCTAAGATAACATCTGAGTGATCATGGTGAAGGGGACAGATATATCCTCGCTGGAGTCACCAGTCAGGGTTCTAACCCAAGACAAAGACCTAGGAGCATATGTATAAGGAGCCATGGGTGTGTGGGAGGAGGCAACCTGATTCCTGGGAAGAGGCTGTGGAATCCTTCTTCTCAACATAAGATTTCATGACGATACTCCCACTTTGCCTGCATACTAAGCTGTGTAATGGCTCTGCCCATGTGCTCACTGGTATTTCTGAGATACCTTGGACTTCTCTCTAGTTGATTTCCCTTATCTATTCTATATTTACCAATGAAATACATAAAACAAAAACTTATTACCATCTCTTGGCAGTGTATCAGACACACTAAGCAGGCAAGAGGTATAAGAATTCTGTGTCCATGATTTCCAGGTCAATAGAAATATGGGTGGAATCAAGATACTAGGTAAGTTCCTGGTTCAGGTAAATAGTTTCCTGAATGTTGATTTTTTTTTATATTGATGCTGCCCACTGTTAACAACTGGTGGAACTGTAATTAACATCTTGGGAGCTATTCAGAGACACAGAACCTGTTTCTATTTGCATACAGGAGAGAATTCCCTGAACTGGAACCCAGAAAACAAACACTTGTCAGAAGACCAGTGTTGTCTGTCTCTTATGTTGATGACATGACCTTTCTGTGAAGTCACATAAATCCAAAATAGGTCATTAATGACCTGGGCACCTGTCCAGATAAGCTTTTCTGCTGAGTCACTGGAGATATCCAGGGGATCTAGCCTAACCATGACTTTTCTGGCATTGTACTGCTTGGTCCCACATACTACAAGACATTGACTACTTGATATTACTGTTCTCTGAAAACAAAAAATCAAAATCCAACCTCTGTAAAATGCTTTTCAGGACTATCAGGAGTTGAGTCTGAGATAGAGGTCTGGAGCCAAATATTCCTGGTTCTCTCATCTCTCTAAGTATGCTATGTATTTCTCAACCAGGCCTTATGTTCAGTGTCTAAAGGTCTTTCTCAAGTAGACATTCCTGACTGAGTTAACCAATATGCCTCCACTTGTCTCCAATGTGAAGTCAAATAAATGATTCTGATCTATTTCTACTATTTCTACATCACTTGTGTCTGCAACTAAATGCTCAAACCCAACATGGGGTCACAATGCAGAGGATAGATGAGCACATGCCTGGCCTGATAATTCTTTGTGTGTATCATAGAATGAACCCCATCCAGCACCCAGAGTTCACAAAGATGACTTACTGTACACGTGGAGGTATATGGATGTTGTGGATACAATTTTTCCATGTCTATTTAAGGTCCGTATAGTATAGAATCCTGTGTCCTTCTGGGTGACATTGTGAAGCAACAGGGATCCATTGCTGAACACTGTCTCTCTACCACTGTGTTCGGGCCCTTTCACACTGATGTTAGAGGCCAGTGCATACAATGCAATTCCGAGGTTCATATTTGTCACTCCTTTGAACCAGGCTATGGCTGTAAGATCCTCTGGCAGACTGTAAACAATAATAAGGACATTTTCTCCTTCAGCCACTTGTGGTGGCACTAATTCAATGGTGACTTGGACAGTGGTGGGCAGGAACCAAGAGGTTAAAAGAAAAGCTAAAAGGGAAGAGAGAGAAACCATCAATATTGTGCAGATGTGATAATAACTCAGCTTAGGGGTATGGGTAGGGGTATGCCCACTCTCTTTGATGGAGGTAGGAACATGATCTCTATTCCCTCAGAGTCTCTCACTGTACGATTAACTGTCTAAGTTTCAGGAAAAGACTCAGATACCAGTCCAAAAAGGAAAGAAAGGAGAAAAATAATGACATAGGGAAGAAAATAAGGAAGGATGGAAGGAGGGAGGGAAGGAGGGAAGGAAGGATGGAGGAAGGAAATGAAGAAAGGAAGGGAGGGAGGGGAGAGAAGGAAGGAGGAAGGGGAAAAGGGAGGGAAAGAGAGGAAGGGAGGGGAGAAAGGAGGGGGAAAATATGTTTCCATGGGTTTATCCATGGTTTCCAGGTTTGGAACTAATGACAATAATTATACTCAAGTGTTATTTAAATGTTTTTACATTTCCTTGTGTATTTGTATGTGTGTATTTTGTGAACACAGGAGTCTAGTATGTCTATTGCAGTTTCATTGTCCAATCCTGTGTAGAAGTCAGATAAAGTCCAGCAGGAGTCTGTTTTCTCTATTTACCATGTGGGACCTGAAGAGTGAATTCAGGTCATATCTCCACACATTGACACTGGCCTACCTGTGTTTGGTTTCAATTTGAAGAGTCATGTTGTCATGGTTGGAAATGTCAGTCCTCAGAACCTAACAGCCAATATGATTGACTTGAGTCTTTTTTTGTTTTACTCCTCACATTCTGACAACAGATATCTTTTAAGCTGCTGAGCCTCTGTTCCTCAAAATACTTTCTGCCCCATGACTACCAGCAAAAAACTCAAGTCTCATCTAATACTCCTATCCTTTTTAGGAGTTCCCTGCCTACCTCTGAGTTCCCCTCAACCGATCAGAGTTTTCTACCACCATCAGAGAGTTGATACCCTTACCTGTGAGCAGAAGACCCTGCCAGGGTGTACACCCTGGTAGAGAAGCACCAAGGACACCTCCATCTCTCTTCTCACTGTACTGTCCTTTCTTTGAGAAGAAGAACTTCCCGTCCAACACAGCACCAGCATTTGCTGTCATTCCTTCTTCTGATCTGAGTGTTCTCTCAGGCAGGAACACTTCCCAGAATCCCATGGCCTGTGGGTGGTGGACTCTATATCCACAGCACTGCTATGTCCCTTCCACTCTCAGTGATGTTCTGCATCCCTCTCAACTTTTTTCTCTTTATGTTTCTCCTCCAGGCAACATATTGAGCAACAATGCTGATAAGCATCACTTTGCTCTCAAAGAACTCATCACTGGCTGACTTCTGCTGTGATTTGGCTTTGGGTCTGTCATCATCAAAGTTTAAACTGAAATATTTTTTTAAAATATAAACACTAAATTAGTCCAACAGTTCTATTTGTTTACCATAACAGTCAACAACAACCAACCTTTCTTTTTCTATGATTTAAAAAACAAAAAAACAAAAAAACCTTCTAGTCTGCAACTCTACCCAGGGCAGATCAGGCTTTCCAACCCCCCTGCCCACACGCAGAAACAGCCTGACTCCCAGGAGATCTGCTGTAACCAGGATAATAGGAACCCACCCCCCCAAACCAGAGACAGCACTGTTTGCTTTGAAGAGGCCTGCTCTAACCCACCTCACAGAGATCTACCTTCCTACACAGAGGTACAGAATTCAGTCATAGACAGCAAGGCCAGTTAACACAAGAGATAAACAGATAGTTAGAGGCAAGTGCAAGAACATAAGCAACAGAAACTAATGCCACCTTGCAAGACCAAAACCCAGGACTCCTACCACAGCAAGCCCTGGATACCCTAACTCACCTAAAGAGCAAGATTCTGACCTAAAATCCCATACAATAGAGGTGTTAGGAAACACACCTCAGTAACAAAGACAGACATTACATCAGGCTGAATAAACAGCTGGAAAAAAATTCCATGAAAATGGTATCAAGAAACAAGATGGAGTAGTCATGTTTACCTATTTAAATATTTATTAATTTGTATTTATAAAAATAATACGTTAATTTATTTCACCAACAGATTACACAGTGAAACAAAGACCAAACTATTCTACATGTCACCAAATGTGCCCTATTCTGCCTCATATTGTGAATTTCAAACCATGACTGGTTTATCTTTTTTTTTTACTGAATATTTTCTTTATTTACATTTCAAATATTATCCCCTTTTGCCCCCTGGAAAGCCCTTATCCCATCTGCCCTCCCTTGCTTGTATGAGAGTGTTCCTCTACACACCCATTCCAACCTCCAATCCTTGGCATTCCCCTACACTGGGGAATTGAGCTTTGATAGAACCTCCTATCGATTCCTGACAAGGCCATTCACTGCCACATGTGGGGATAGAGCCATGGGTCACACTCCATGTGTACTCTTTGGTTGGTAGTTTAGTCCCTGGGAGTTCTGAGGGGTTGATATTTTTGTCCTTCCTATGGGGTTGAAAATCCCTTCAGTAGCTAGGCAGTGGTGGGGCATGCCTTTAATCCCAGCACTTGGGAGGCAGAGACAGGTGCATTTCTAAGTCCAAGGCCAGCCTGGTCTACAGAGTGAGTTCCAGGACAGCCAGGGCTACACAGAGAAACCCTGTCTCAAAAAAACTAAAAAAAGAAAAAAGAAAAGAAAAAAGAAAAGAAAAGAAGAAAATCCCTTCAGCTCCTTCAATCCTTTCTCTAACTCTTCCCCATGGGGACCCTGATCTCAGTCCAATGGTTGGCTTTGAGCCTCTCAGGAGACAGCTATATTAGGATCCTTTCAACAAACACTTGTTAGCATCCACAATACTGTCTGTGTTTGGTGACTGTATCTGGGATGACCTTTACTTCACTCTCTGCTCCATACTTTGTCTCTATTTACTCCCGTGAGTATTTTGTTCGCACACCTAAGAAGTACTTAAACATTCACACTTTTGTCTTCCTTCTTCTTGAGATTTATGTGGTCTGTGAATTGTATCTTGGGTATTCCGAGTTTTGAGCTAATATCCACTTAACAGTTAGTACATACCATGTGTGTTCTTTTGTGATTGGGTTAACTCATTCAGGATGATATTTTGCCTAAGAATTTCATGAAGTCATTGTTTTTAATAGCTGAGTAGTACTCCATTGTCTAAATGTACCACATTTTCTGTATCTGTTCCTCTGTTGAAGGACAGCTGGGTTCTTTCCAGCTTCTGGCTATTATGAATAAGGCTGCTATGAACATGGTAGAGCATGTGCGCTTGTTATATATTGGAGCATCTTTTGGGTATATGACCAGGAGTGCTTTTGCTGGGTCCTCAGGTAGTGCTATGTCCAATTTTCTGAGGAACCACCAGAATGATTTCCAGACTGGTTGTACCAGCTTGCAATCCTACCAACAAAGAGGAGTATTCTCTCTCCACATTCTTGCCAGCATCTCTTGTCACCTGAGTTTTTGGTCTTAGCCATTCTAATTGGTATGTGGTGGAATCTCAGGGTTGTTTTGATTGGTGTTTCCCTGATGACTAAGAATGTTGAACATTTCTTTAGGTGCTTTTAAGCCACTCGATATTCCTCAGCTGAGAATTCTTTGTTTAGTTCTGTACCCCATTTTAAATAGAGTTATTTGGTTTAGTGGAGTCCTTCTTAGAAGAGAGAACAAAATAGTCATGGGAGGAAATATAAAGACAAAGTGTAGAACAGAAACTGAAGAAAAGGCCATCCAGAGACTTCCCCACCTGGTGATCTGTCCTATAAAGAGTTAACAAACCCAGACACTATTATTGATTCCAACAGGTGCTTGCTAAAAGGCACCTGATATAGCTGTACCCTGAGAGGCTCTGCCAGACCCTGACAAATACAGAGGCAGATGTTTATAGCCAGCCATTGGACTGAGCATGAGGCCACCCAGAGATTGCCCCGCCTGAGGATTCATCCCCTATGCAGACACCAAACTCAAGACACTATTAAGGATGCCCACAAGTGCTTGCTGACAGGAGCCTGATATATCTGTCTCCTGAGAGGCTCTGCCAGAACAGAGCCTGAGCAAGACAGATGCAAATGCTTGCTGCCAACCATTGGACTGATCCAGGGTCCCCAATGGAAGAATTAGAGAAAGGACTGAAGGAACTGAAGGGATTTGCAACCCCATAGGAAGAACAACAATATCAACCAACCAGACCCCCAGAGTTCCCAGGGATTAAACCACCATCCAAAGAGTACACATTGAGTGTGACCCATGGCTCCAGCCCCATATATAGCAGAGGATGGCCTGTCAGGCATTAATGGGAGGAGAGGCCCTTGGTCCCATGAAGGCTCAATGCCCCAATGTAGTGGAATGCCAGGGTGTGGAGTTGGGAGTGTGTGGGGAAGAACACCCTCATAAAAGCAGGGAGAGGGGGCTATGATAGGAGGTTTCCAGATGGGAAACCAAGAAAGAAGATAACATTTAAATGTAAATAAAGAAAATATCCCATTAAAAAAGACCTCAGCAAATACAAGAAGATTAAAATAATCCCATGCATTCTATCAGCTCACCACAGACTAAGGCTAGCCTTCAATAACTATAAAACAACAGAAAGACCATATTCTTATCTGCTCAATGATAACTTGGTCAGGGAATAAATAAAGAAATTAAAGACTTTCTAAATTTTAACAAAAATGGAAACTCGTGGGCACAGAGAAAGCAGTACTAAGAGGGAAATTTATAGCACTTAATGGCCTCATTCAAACTCTAAAAATGTTTATTCTGTAATTACACATTTATTAGAGGCAATCAAAGTAATTGGCATACTGATACAAATAAAAACTAGCAATACTTTTGCTTATGTTTCTACTAAATGAAACATGTTTTTCATGTTATAACATAAAGCACATCACAGAGTTACTGTATAATCCTACAGAAAAAAATCATTAGAAGATCTAATCACACTCTAAAAGAGATGCCTTTTTAAAACACAAGGAGGTATATGAAGACTCCCACAGACAAATTGCATAAAGCTTTACTAACTTTAAATTTTTAAGTGCTAATGAAACAAGAACAACATCTGCTGAAAGGAATTTTTGGGGGGGGAAACATGCTGAATCAATTCAGCCTGTGTACTACAAGGATAATTTAACATCAGACTGGAAACCAGGAAAAATGTTGGGGTGGGGCTGCAGTTATGTTTCTGTTTCTACAGGAGATCTAGCATTGTGAATACTATTGAAAGTGTTGCAACTTTGTTCCTTGCTATGCTCTATGTGGTAGCTATACAAGTAACAGAGATCGATTGTACATATTGGATCTATATTTCTAATCCTCCAATTGTCATAGGAGTAAGTTGGAGGAGATGAGGATATTCGTATGGTAATGAATTTTCTTGGCTACCAGGTCCTTCTCACCTCGGAGGACCTGCTAAACCCTTGGAGAAATGTAAGGAAATCAAAATTTTACTGTGAGAGTGCAAGAAATTCGTATTTGTATAAGTAATGGAACTGAAGAATAAAGATAAAAAATTACTGAACTCTTCCTCACCCCAGAGCCCGACCCCTCCCATCTAGAGATTGTTCCCAGAACACTCCTGAACTCTTCAACCCAGAATGCATTCCTGAACTCCTCACCCTAGAGTTCGAACCCTCCCAACTAAAGACTGTTCCAAGAACATTTTTGAGATAAGGGCCTCCTGGAACAACCTCAGAATGAACCGGGTACATTGCCAAATAATAGGACATGACCCCTTAGTTACGTAGAATTCCCTTGGCAGAACCCCTTGTCCCTTGGCAGAACCCCTTAGTTATGCAAACTTGTACTTTCCCTGCCCCGCTCTCCCCCCTTGAGTTTTTCCTATATAAGCCTGTGAAAAATTTGGCTCGAGGTCGATTCTCCTCTACACCATACTAGGTGTATGAGTTTCGACCCCAGAGCTCTGGTCTATGTGCTTTCTTGCTGTTACTTTATTAAATCTTGCCCACTACAATTTGAGTTCGGTCTCAGTGTCTTCTTGGGTCCGCGGCTGTCCCGAGGCTTGAGTGAGGGTCTCCCTTCGGGGGTCTTTCATTTGGGGGCTCGTCCGGGATCAGCGCGACCACCCAGAGGTCCTAGACCCACTTTAAGGTAAGATTCTTTGACCTGTCTTGGTCTGGTGTCTGTGTTCTGTTTCTAAGTTTGGTGCGATCGCAGTTTCGGTTTTGCGGACGCTCAGTGAGACCGCGCTCCGAGAGGGAACGCGGGGTGGATAAGGATAGACGTGTCCAGGTGTCCACCGTCCGTTCGCCCTGGGAGACGTCCCAGGAGGAACAGGGGAGGACCAGGGACGCCTGGTGGACCCCTTTGGAGGCCAAGAGACCATCTGGGGTTGCGAGATCGTGGGTTCGAGTCCCACCTCGTGCCTTGTTGCGAGATCGTGGGTTCGAGTCCCACCTCGTGTTTTGTTGCGAGACCGTGGGTTCGAGTCCCACCTCGCGCCTTGTTGCGAGACCGTGGGTTCGAGTCCCACCTCGTGTTTTGTTACAGGATTGTGGGTTCGAGTCCCACCTCGTGCAGAGGGTCTCAATTGGCCAGCCTTGGAAAGGCCATCTGATTCTTTGAGTTGCTTGTGGTCGACGCGAAGTCGCCGCCGTTTTTGGTTTCTTTTTTGTCTTAGTCTTGTGTTAGCTCTTGTTGTGTCTACTATTATTCTAGAAATGGGACAATCTGTGTCCACTCCCCTTTCTCTAACTCTGGAGCATTGGAAGGAGGTGCAGGTCAGAGCCCACAACCAGTCGGTGGAGGTCAGAAAGGGTCCGTGGCAGACCTTTTGCGCCTCTGAGTGGCCGACGTTTGGAGTGGGCTGGCCACCAGAAGGTGCTTTTGACTTGTCACTAATCGCCGCCGTCAGGCGAGTTGTTTTTCAGGAGGAAGGGGGTCACCCTGATCAGATCCCCTATATTGTGACCTAGCAGAATCTCGTCCAATTCCCACCTCCGTGGGTCAAGCCTTGGACCCCAAATTCTTCGAAACTGACGGTCGCGGTTGCCCAGTCTGATGCAGCCGGAAAGTCCGGCCCGTCAGCACCCCCCAAGATTTATCCAGAGATTGACGACCTCCTCTGGATGGACTCCCAACCTCCCCCTTACCCCCTGCCCCAGCAGCCACCTGCAGCCGCCCCACCACAGGGACCAATAGCGAGAGGGGCTCAGGGACTGGCGGGGGGGACTCAGAGCCGCCGAGGCCGAAGCCCCGGGGAGGAAGGGGGGCCGGATTCAACAGTTGCCTTGCCACTTAGAGCACATGTGGGAGGGCCAGCGCCAGGACCTAATGATCTCATTCCTTTACAATACTGGCCTTTTTCCTCTTCTGATTTATATAATTGGAAAACTAACCACCCTCCCTTCTCAGAGAACCCCTCTGGGCTTACTGGGATCCTTGAGTCACTTATGTTCTCCCATCAACCCACTTGGGATGATTGTCAGCAGCTTTTGCAGGTTCTTTTCACCACAGAAGAAAGAGAAAGAATCCTGATGGAGGCGAGAAAAAATGTTCTAGGAGAGGACGGCACACCCACTGCCCTCCCTAACCTCGTGGACGAGGCTTTCCCCTTGAATCGCCCCAACTGGGACTACAACACCGCGGAAGGTAGGGGACGCCTCCTTGTCTATCGCCGGACTCTAGTGGCAGGTCTCAGAGGGGCCGCTAGACGGCCCACCAATTTGGCTAAGGTAAGAGAGGTCTTGCAGGGGCAGACTGAACCACCCTCAGTCTTCCTTGAGCGTCTCATGGAGGCATATAGGAGGTACACCCCTTTTGACCCCTCGTCAGAGGGGCAGAAAGCCGCTGTAGCCATGGCCTTCATTGGTCAGTCCGCTCCCGACATTAAGAAAAAGCTGCAAAGGCTGGATGGGCTCCAAGATCATACGCTCCAAGATTTAGTAAAAGAAGCAGAGAAAGTCTATCATAAGAGGGAAACAGAAGAAGAGAGGCAGGAGAGAGAGAAGAAAGAAATGGAGGAGAGGGAAAATAGACGGGATCGCCGTCAGGAGAGAAATTTGAGTAAAATTGTGGCCGCAGTTGTAAATGATAGACAGTCAGGAAAAGGTAAAACAGGGCTCCTGGGCAACAGGGCAGTGAAACCGCCAGGTGGCAGAAAGATACCACTGGAAAAAGACCAATGCGCCTATTGCAAAGAGAAAGGACACTGGGCTAGAGACTGCCCTAAAAACCGGGAGCGATCCAAGGTCCTGACCCTAGAAGATGATTAGGGAAGTCGGGGCTCAGACCCCCTCCCTGAGCCTAGGGTAACTTTGTCCGTGGAGGGGACCCCCGTCAACTTCCTGATAGACACCGGAGCAGAGCATTCAGTACTCACTAGCCCCCTAGGCAAGCTAGGCTCTAAAAAGACCATGGTGATTGGAGCCACTGGTAGTAAATTTTACCCCTGGATGACCGAACGAGCCCTACAGATAAACAAGAACATAGTGACCCACTCCTTCCTGGTGATACCTGAGTGTCCTGCTCCCCTCTTGGGGCGCGATCTGCTAACCAAACTAAAGGCTCAAGTCCAATTTACTTCAGAAGGCCCACAAGTAAGCTGGGGAAAAGCCCCCGTTGCCTGCCTTGTCCTCAACACAGAGGAAGAGTACCGGTTGCATGAAGAGCAACCCAAAAATGCAGTCTCTTCAGGCTGGCTAACTGCGTTCCCCAATGTCTGGGCAGAACAAGCAGGAATGGGGTTGGCTAAACAAGTGCCTCCGGTTGTGGTAGAACTTAAAGCTGATGCCACCCCCATCTCGGTAAGACAATACCCCATGAGCAAGGAAGCTAGGGAGGGCATCCGGCCTCATATCCAGAGGTTGCTAGACCAAGGAGTTTTAGTGGCCTCTCAGTCCCCCTGGAATACACCACTTCTGCCAGTTCGAAAACCAGGGACCAATGACTATCGCCCGGTGCAAGACCTCCGGGAAGTTAACAAAAGGGTCCTGGACATTCACCCCACAGTCCCGAACCCGTACAATTTATTAAGCTCTCTCCCACCCGAGAGAACATGGTATACAGTCCTGGACTTAAAAGATGCCTTCTTTTGCCTGCGCTTGCACCCTAAGAGTCAGCTCCTGTTTGCCTTTGAATGGAGGGACCCAGAGGGCGGACAGACTGGTCAACTAACCTGGACTAGGCTACCACAAGGGTTCAAAAATTCCCCCACCCTGTTTGACGAGGCCCTCCATCGGGATCTCGCGCCTTTTCGCGCTCGAAACCCTCAGCTTACCCTACTACAGTATGTGGATGATCTCTTGGTCGAGGCGGCCTCGAAGGAGCTGTGTCACCAGGGAACTGAGAGGCTCCTCACAGAACTGAGTGACTTGGGGTATCGAGTTTCGGCTAAAAAGGCACAAATCTGTCAAACTGAGGTAACCTACCTGGGGTATACCCTCCGAGGGGGTAAAAGATGGCTCACAGAAGCCCGGAAGAAGACTGTTATGATGATCCCATCGCCAACCACCCCACGGCAAGTACGTGAGTTTCTGGGGACTGCTGGCTTTTGTAGACTCTGGATTCCAGGCTTTGCAACCCTAGCGGCACCTCTATATCCTTTGACTAAAGAAGGGGTTCCTTTTGAGTGGAAAGAAGAGCACCAAAGAGCTTTTGAGGCTATCAAGTCGTCTCTAATGACTGCCCCCGCGCTAGCATTACCAGACTTGACTAAGCCTTTCGTCCTATATGTGGACGAGAGAGCGGGGTTAGCCAGGGGAGTGTTGACACAAGCACTGGGACCCTGGAAGAGACCTGTAGCCTATCTGTCAAAAAAATTAGATCCCGTTGCTAGTGGATGGCCCACATGTCTGAAAGCTATTGCAGCAGTAGCCCTGCTGATCAAAGATGCTGACAAATTGACAATGGGACAGCAGGTGACTGTTGTAGCCCCTCATGCCCTGGAAAGTATTGTGCGGCAGCCACCTGACAGATGGATGACAAATGCCCGAATGACACACTATCAGAGCCTGCTGCTAAATGAGCGTGTAACCTTTGCGCCCCCTGCCATCCTCAACCCAGCTACCCTTCTCCCTCTAACAAATGATTCCGTCCCAGTACATCAATGTACAGACATCCTCGCTGAAGAAACTGGGACCAGAAGGGACCTGACTGACCAACCCTGGCCTGGAGCTCCCAGTTGGTATACGGACGGCAGCAGTTTCCTGATAGAGGGGAAGCGAAAGGCTGGAGCTGCGGTGGTGGACGGGAAAAAGGTAATTTGGGCAAGCACTTTGCCTGAAGGAACATCGGCACAAAAGGCTGAACTTATAGCGCTTATACAAGCCCTCCGAGAGGCTAAAGGTAAGATCGTTAACATCTATACTGACAGCCGCTATGCTTTTGCTACCGCACACATCCATGGGGCCATCTACAGGCAGCGAGGGCTATTGACTTCGGCTGGTAAAGACATTAAAAACAAAGAAGAAATTCTGGCCCTGTTGGAAGCCATACATGCACCTAAGAAGGTAGCCATCATCCACTGCCCCGGCCACCAAAGAGGAGAAGACTTGGTGGCCAAGGGCAACCGAATGGCAGACTCAGTGGCAAAACAAGTTGCTCAAGGGGCCATGATCTTAACTGAAAAAGGTGATCCGCCCAAAAGCCCTGAGGATGAGAGGTATAACATAAAAGAGCTATTGTGGACCAGTGATCCCCTCCCATACTTTTTTGAAGGGAAAATAGAATTGACTCCCGAAGAAGGAATAAAATTTGTGAAAGGACTACACCAGTTCACCCACCTGGGAGTTGAAAAGATGATGAGACTAATTAAAAATTCCCGATACCAAGTCCCCAACCTGAAGTCAGTGGCTCAAAAGATTATAGACTCCTGCAAACCATGTGCATTCACTAATGCGACTAGAGCCTACAAAGAACCTGGAAAGAGACAACGGGGAGACCGTCCTGGAGTGTATTGGGAGGTAGATTTTACTGAAGTTAAACCTGGAATGTATGGTAACAAGTATCTGTTAGTATTTGTAGACACCTTTTCAGGATGGGTTGAGGCGTTTCCCACTAAAACTGAGACTGCCCAGATTGTGGCCAAGAAGATCCTTGAAGAAATCCTGCCAAGATTTGGAATCCCTAAGGTAATCGGGTCCGACAATGGACCAGCCTTTGTTGCCCAGGTAAGTCAGGGCTTGGCCACTCAGTTGGGCATCGATTGGAAATTACACTGTGCTTACCGCCCTCAAAGCTCAGGACAGGTAGAGAGGATGAATAGAACCTTAAAAGAGACCTTGACTAAATTAGCCATTGAGACCGGCGGGAAAGACTGGGTGGCTCTCCTCCCTCTTGCGCTCTTCTGAGCCCGAAACACCCCTGGACGTTTCGGGCTCACTCCTTTTGAAGTTCTGTATGGAGGACCTCCCCCCTTAATGGAAGCTGGTGGAACATTGGTTTCCGACTCTGAACCTGTCTTACCCTCCTCTTTGCTTATTCATTTAAAGGCCCTAGAAGTGATTAGGACCCAAATTTGGGACCAACTGAAGGCAGCCTATACCCCAGGGACAACCGCAGTACCCCACGGGTTCCGAGTTGGAGACAAAGTCTTGGTCAGACGGCATCGAACCGGCAGCCTCGAGCCACGGTGGAAGGGACCCTATTTGGTGTTACTGACAACCCCTACTGCGGTAAAAGTTGACGGGATTGCCTCCTGGATCCACGCCTCCCACGTCAAGAGGGCCGCCAGTCAAGATGAAGAAAACCACGAAGACAATTGGACAGTGGCAGCCACTGACAATCCTCTTAAGCTTCGTTTGCGCCGCAGGCGCCACCCTGAGCCTAGGGAACCACAACCCTCATGCTCCAATTCAACAGTCCTGGGAAGTGCTTAATGAGGAGGGAAACATTGTATGGGCAACCACTGCAGTCCATCCCCTCTGGACTTGGTGGCCTGATCTCACACCTGACATCTGTAAGTTAGCGGCAGGATCCCCCAATTGGGACCTCCCCGATCATACTGATCTTAGTAACCCACCCTCTGAACAGCGATGTGTCCCGGGCGGGATAGGGAACTCGTATGGATGTTCGGGGCAGTTCTACCGAGCTAATCTTAGAGCTGCACAATTTTATGTTTGCCCTGGTCAGGGTCGGAGCAAAAGGCTTCAACAAGAATGTGGGGGGGGCATCAGATTACTTTTGTGGTAAATGGACATGTGAAACGACAGGGGAAGCTTACTGGAAGCCCTCCTCTGACTGGGACCTAATCACGGTAAAACGAGGTAGTGGCTATGATAAATCAAACCAGGGAGAAAGAAACCCCTATAAATATCCAGAGAATGGGTGCACTTTTAAAAACAGCCCCCCAGGATCATGCAAAGGTAAATACTGCAACCCCCTACTTATAAAGTTCACCGAGAAAGGGAAACAACACCGTCTGAGTTGGCTTAAAGGAAATAGGTGGGGTTGGCGAGTATACATTCCACTAAGAGATCCTGGGTTCATTTTCACGATCAGACTGACAGTGAGAGACCCCGCGGTGACACTCGTAGGGCCCAACAAGGTCCTTATAGAACAGAGCCCCCCAGTCGTACCGGCTCCCCCAAAAGTCCCGGCCGTACCAGCTCCACCAACTCCACAGCCCAACACGGTGGTACCCTTCCTAGGGACTAATACTCCCCTCATAAAGCCTACCTTGGCTTCCCCACTGCCCCTAGATACAGAGAGCCGTCTGGTCAGTCTAGTCCAGGGAGCTTTTTTAGCTTTAAATAGGACTAACCCTAATATGACTCAATCATGCTGGTTATGCTATGCCTCTAGCCCCCCCTATTATGAAGGAATAGCTCAGATCAGGACTTATAATATTACTTCAGATCATTCTCAATGCCTTTGGGGAGAAAACAGAAAGTTGACTCTAGCAGCAGTTTCAGGAAGAGGGCTTTGTCTGGGCCAGGTACCTCAGGATAAAGGGCACCTCTGTAATCAGACCCAGAACATCCAGTCTAGCAAAAGTGGTCAGTATCTAGTGCCCCCCTTAGACACAGTGTGGGCTTGCAATACCGGTCTCACTCCTTGTGTGTCTATGTCTGTTTTTAATAGTTCCAAAGATTTCTGCATCTTGGTTCAGCTTATTCCTAGACTCCTGTATCATGATGATAGCTCCTTTTTAGACAAATTTGAGCATCGGGTCCGCTGGAGAAGAGAACCCGTTACCTTAACTTTGGCAGTTCTATTAGGATTGGGAGTAGCGGCTGGAGTAGGTACAGGAACCGCTGCCTTAATTAAGACCCCCCAATACTATGAAGAACTACGTGCAGCTATGGATGTTGATCTTAGAACTATAGAACAGTCTATAACCAAATTAGAAGAATCTTTAACTTCCCTGTCCGAAGTGGTGCTACAGAATAGAAGGGGATTAGACTTATTATTCCTTAAAGAAGGAGGACTCTGTGCTGCCCTAAAAGAAGAATGTTGTTTTTATGTTGACCATTCAGGAGTAATCAAAGATTCTATGGCCAAACTTAGAGAACGCCTAGATATACGTAAAAGAGAAAGAGAAAGCCAACAAGGATGGTTCGAAAGCTGGTTTAATAAGTCCCCTTGGCTCACCACTCTCCTCTCCACCATAGCAGGACCTTTAATTACACTTATGCTTTTGCTTACTTTTGGCCCCTGCATCCTTAATAAGTTGGTAGCTTTTATTAGAGAAAGGATAAATGCAGTACAAGTTATGGTACTAAGGCAACAATATCGGGTCCTCCAAGAGGTTGAAAACTCACTCTAAGATTAGAGATATTTTCTAAAAGGAGTGGGGAATGAAGAATAAAGATAAAAAATTACTGAACTCTTCCTCACCCCAGAGCCCGACCCCTCCCATCTAGAGATTGTTCCCAGAACACTCCTGAACTCTTCATCCCAGAATGCATTCCTGAACTCCTCACCCTAGAGTTCGAACCCTCCCAACTAAAGACTGTTCCAAGAACATTTTTGAGATAAGGGCCTCCTGGAACAACCTCAGAATGAACCGGGTACATTGCCAAATAATAGGACATGACCCCTTAGTTACGTAGAATTCCCTTGGCAGAACCCCTTGTCCCTTGGCAGAACCCCTTAGTTATGCAAACTTGTACTTTCCCTGCCCCGCTCTCCCCCCTTGAGTTTTTCCTATATAAGCCTGTGAAAAATTTGGCTCGAGGTCGATTCTCCTCTACACCATACTAGGTGTATGAGTTTCGACCCCAGAGCTCTGGTCTATGTGCTTTCTTGCTGTTACTTTATTAAATCTTGCCCGCTGCAATTTGAGTTCGGTCTCAGTGTCTTCTTGGGTCCGCGGCTGTCCCGAGGCTTGAGTGAGGGTCTCCCTTCGGGGGTCTTTCAGAACTCAGTCTCTAAATATAACTTTTCAAGTAGTTATCTGTAGTTAATACTACCCAGAATTTTCATAACTTTTATATGCTTTGGGCATCTGGCTTTAAGGGACAGGAGATTAACGGCACCTTATCCTAGTTCCATGCATCGGCTGTTTTGTGAAATGTGGGTTATCAACAAGGAATCGGACTGAATACACTGGCAAGGATGAAAATGTAAAAACCCTCAGGTGCCACGCACTCCAGTCAAGTCTGCTTGACAGACTGAAAAACCTGGAAGCACCCACAAGGAAGAATTTCACGGAAACTCACCTCCTGGAGCTTTGGCTTTCTCATTTACCCATATACTCATACCCTATTCCCGCGTTAGTCTGGTGTATGGATCCACATGCTCTCTTTTAGTATTATCTTATTATAAGTGCCTTTTAATATTGAATTCTGACATAGCTAAGCCTTCGCCAGTGTTCCAACATCCTAGGAAGTCCTTGAGCTGACCATGGGCTTGGAATTCAATGTGGCCTATTCAGTGACATTCAGAATTGCCTCTGGTATTACACTATCACTTAGAATAAAAGCCAAGTTGCTCCCATATACAGGAATTTACAATGGTTTAGGAAGTAGATCAGGCTGTGGTTTTAGGGCAATGCATTATTCATGAGATGGTTAGCTAGAGTGAAACTCCCTAATTAGAACCATGACTTGGGTGTGAAAGCCCTTGCCCTAGGAGTGTAAAGACCTCACACCTGGATTCTAAGGCTATAGCTGACCTTAGATAGGACTGACTTTGTCTCAGTTGTTTTATTACCAAGTTCCTGACAGTCTTTGTGTTTACATTCCTCTGTTTAGTGTGAGTCATTAAGCATCCCATAACCTCATTTGTACCTTGCTGATGTGTCACCTAACTTCCCTATTTTCTTCTGTATAAAAAGTTTGATGCTCAATTTGACAAATTACATTCAGATTCTACACAATCTCGCGTGTTGGTCTGCCTGTCACTCGCCAACTCCTTGCCCATCTGCACCCAGAGACCCGTTCCATGCAGACAAAGGGACCCAGAGGGTCTGCTGCACTCGGGTGCTTGTGAATATCTCTAAGGGAGATGTCATTGATTGGAACTATGGAAACTGGTTCTACTGTTAACGAACCTTTTCAATGTCATAGGGTTGGAATGACAAGTCCTTTCTTCCAATTTGACGTTTCTGTTCAGACTAATTTGTGGAAATTAGCAAGTGTCTTTCATACTCTTAAAGCATGGGAAGGAAGATTAAATGTTAATGAAGGTAAGAACACTTTGCCCTTTAGCTTAAATCAGAGTCACCTCCATGTAGCATGTGTACATTACTTTATTTGTTGCTGAAAGGGCCTGTACAATGGCACCCTAATAACTCTTGTATTACTTACAGACATTGTCCTCTTCATACCTGTGTTAATATAAGGATGCCTTTAAATGTCACTTCTGAAAGTTTGTACATCCTTAGGTCAAGGCCAAGCAATTTGGATACCAGTGAAGCTGTTGAGGCTATGACAAGACTCTCCAGCGATGGTTCTGGTGCAAAAGTTTGCTAAAAGAGTTTGAAAAAGAACTTGTTGGATGATTTGACTGATTATTGCCATACTTAGTGCCATTGCAGTTACAGATGGACAGGTGCTTTATAAAGAAATTCAAACTGCTGATTTTATTAAGCACTCAACAGAATTCTGGACTCAGCCGAATAAAACAGATAGTGAGATAGTTAAGGAAATAGCTGATTTGAAACAAGCTATAATAATAATAATGGAAGATCAGCTAAAAATGTTGAAGAAACAAAATTAAAATGTGATTAGAATATAACATCTTTTTCTATTAAATCTTTAAGGTTTAATGATATCATGTATGATGAGAAGGTAACCCTATTCTTCTCAAATGATTTATGATTTACAGCAAGAACTTAAAGAAACTTTCACACACACACACACACACACACACACACACACACACACACACACACACACACAAATTACAAGATATGACAGTAATGGATGCTATGGAAAGCCTTATAGATAACATCATTTAATCCAATGAATCGTTTTATGGAAACAGCCTACTATACACTCTGTCCTGTGCTTTACTCTTATGAAGAATGTTTTGCTGAAATTAGTAAGCTTAGGAAGGAAAGATACAAAAAGTTTGGTTCAAGTATAAAACATGCTCCAGGAAGTGGAATGAAGCTAAATCCTGTGTTCAGTGAGACAAATTAAAGATATTAAATGGCATAAAGAGAGTGGTGACCTTGGGGCAAGATCCCATCTAGCTAATCTTCAATCTTGTAAGAAGGAATTAAGGAAAAACTTAGATCCACGTATGGCAGCTCATACCTTTAATCCCAGCACTTATCTGCATAGCCATGCAGATCTCAGAGTTCAAGATCAGTCTAAACAGAAAGTTCTAAGACAGCCAAGCATAGATAATGAAGGAAATCATCCCCCAAAAAGCTAGTAAAGAAGTGTTTGAAAAGGGGAGCCATGTTCCAGGCCCAGAAAACTGCAGATTTTAGCAGATTGGTCATACAGTTCCGGCTTTAGAGTCAAGAATACAAGGGCTATGAAATCTACCTTTCTGACTAGGGAATACCAGAAAGGGCAGGCATATGGCAGGGATGTGAATGGAGGCACAGTGGAGCTTTTTTGTGAATCTATGAAAGGCCATTGTGTAGAACTGTGAAAGGGAAACCTGGATTTCCTTGGAGACTCCAAGAGGTTAGAGATGCTAGAGATGTGGGATACTTGCCAAGGAAAGCTAACAGGGAATGATACCAGTCCAACAGATAAAAGTTGTTACATCAACAATGCTGAAAGGAGTTGGAGATCTGAAGAAATTCAGAGTTTGGAGTTTGTCCAGGGGGTTTTTGGTCTTGCTTTTGTCCAGTATTTTCTCACTATGCTCCCTTCTATGGGGCAATGGGCTATGTACAGACATCCTGGACTCCAGTCGAGCTGAGGTCTTGAACCCCTGTAGGACCCGGTGGTGGTAATTTTCACCTACATGGGACAGAAGACATTCCCTCATGTCTCTCGGACCCCTGGCTCCTGTCAAAGTTACCACCCTCACAGCCCCCATAAGAGAAGCATGTGACTAGCAGTCATGTTGTCAATGTCCCAAGCTTCTGGCCTTCAGGCTAGACTCCTTCCCATGCTTACCTAGCAACAGCAAGATAACAAGCCCACTATAAGAGGGACTGTTTGGCCCCTCCTTGCTCTCTAAGCTCTCTCTTTCTCTCTAAGCTTTTACCTCTCTTTCTCCAAGCCTTCATCTTTCTTAATCTCTAGCTCCTTTTTTCTCTTCCCCTTCCCCATTCTCCTCCCTTTTCCCCTGCCTTTCTACAATAAAGCTCTAAAACCATAGACTGTCTCTGTTCATCAAAGCCTGGACTGAAGACACTCGCCTGTATGGGAACCACCCAGCGCCCCCCTCCTCTTTCCCCCTGACCACTCTTCCCATGTCTCCGGGACCTAGTGTCACTCTGGGGCCTCTATTCTGTTCTCAGCTCCTCTGCCATATCCAGTGTGGTATGCCAGAGACTGAAAAGCTGGTACCAGGTGTTGCCCCTTGTCTACCCAATGCCGTGTGGGGTCAGTGGCTTCACACAACCAGATGCCCACCCAGGGCCACGTGGAAAGGGTCCGGCAGTCCTCCAGAGTCTGCCTGCCCAGAGCTCCAGAACTCTGGCTGGTCGCGGGCACTCTCCTATACCCATGGCCCCACACCCTTGCACATGGTTTGTAATAGTATGTATATCCTGTGCCATTATATTTGGAAGTATGTGATCTATTTTTGATTTTGATATTATAGTGAATGACAACATAAAGATTGCATAACTGTCAGAAGACACTTTGAACTTTGGACTTCTAAACAGTCTTCAATCTGTGATAGACTATGGAGACTTTGAAGTTCGACTAAATACATTTAGTATTATGTTATGGCTATAAGCCTATGGAGTCTAGGGAGTGGAATGTGGTGGTTTAAATAGATATGGATCCCATAGAATCTTGTGTTTGAATGCTTAGTCCATAGGTACTAGCACTATTAGAAGGTATAGATTTAACTGGAGTAGGTGTGACCTTGTTGAAAGAAGTATGTCACTATCAAGGCATGGCTTGAGGTCTTCTATGCTCAAGCAATGCCCAGTGTGGCACACAGTCTCCTGCTGCCTGCTGATCAATATGTAGAACTCTTAGCTCCTGCAGCATCTTGTCTAGCTGGATGTTGCCATGTTTCCTGCCATGATAAAAATTGATCCAAATTCTGAAGATATAAACCAGCACCGATTAACTGTTTTCCTTTATAAGAGTTGTCCTGGCCGTGGTGTTTCTTCACAACAGTAAAACCCTAACAAAGACAGTTGCATCAACAGGATTTGTAGATATGTCTTTATTTCTGAAGACACCATACAATTTATAGGACTCAATCCTTGGAAGAATCTGGCTAGATATGACTTAGAAACCTCCTCAGTGAGGACTAGACCATATAATACTTGGAGGTTCTATGCAAGCTGACAACAGAGGAAAACAATCAATAGTCCTACCCAATTGTGATACCAACAAACTACAGTAAAGACCAGAATGGCAAGACAGCCCAAGAAGTGAAAGAATGGCACTTACTCATTGGAGGTAACCAACAGCTGTTTAATTTAGCAGATCTCAACTTTACTAATGTTATGAACATTTAATACAGTTCCTCATGCTGTGGGGACCCCATCTAAAAACTAACTTTTTACTATTTGATAATTTTAATGTTTGCTACCTTTATGAATCAAAATGTAAATATTTGATATTTAGGATAGCCTTAGTAGACCCCTGTGAAAGGGTTGTTTGAGCTTGGCAGTGGTGGCACACACCTTTAATCCCAGCACTTGGCAGAGGCAGAGGCAGAGGCAGATGGATTTCTGAGTTCGAGGTCAGCCTCATCTACAGAGTGAATTCCAGGACAGCCAGAGCTATACAGAGAAACCCTGTCTCAAAAAAGAAAAAAGAGAAAAAGAAAAAAAAGAAGGTTGTTTGACCCCAACTGACTTTGGTTGAAAACTGCTAGTCTCATTGAACAATAAGGCATGCTCCATAGGAAGAAAATCTTGCCTGGTGCTTAGGTGAAAACTCTGCTGTTTTGGAAGACTATCCATATGGACAAAAGCTTTTTCCATCCTACTAATCCGAAGTGATGAGATGTTCTTTGTGACCTCTGGGTACTAGACTGAGTACCCACACTGAGCTGGAATATTTCTACTTACTGTCAGTACTTTGTGGTTTGAATAGTTAGTGCAGGACACATCCAGTGTAAAGAAACTGCAACATCAGAACCTTTTGTCTGATTTACCTGGTTGAGAAGTGGGTGTGTTCAGGTAACCCAGTCAAAAGATCAGAATAAGCCCAGATTATGTAGATCACAAGATAAATATAGTCAAAGATACTGGGATGCAGGCATGATCTGCATGAGGGAACTGTGGAATCTAATGAGAGAGACAACCAACAGGTACTCCTGGATCCAAACCATTGTCCCAGACTCCTGGTGACTAGGGAGAGTATGGGCACTGTTGGAATCTGACCTGTTAGAGCTAACAGAGAAGAACAGTTTATTAGATGTATTAATCTCCTAGCTCATAAAATTGGTCAGTGCACTGCACAGTCACATGGGCATTTCCGTTTGAGTCTCAGCACGGAAAGCACAGATGCATAAGTGCCCAGGCCATCAACCAACTGTACTGGTAGACTTATGAGAATTCACATTATTGTCAAGGTCCCGAAGGGAAGGACAGAGGGCCTATGTCTTCCTGATGACTCCTGTCCTCGGGGATTAAGTCCAGTTAATTCTCACCTGCTGGCAAACAGTAACAGACATTGCTGATCTGGACAGCTGTCCTGTCCCAATGTCATATCCTTGTTCATACTTAAGACTATCTTAGACACTGCAACATTCATTCCCCTAGTGTGCTATAACTTGGAAACTGAGACATAGGAAAGATAGTGACCACATCAGGCTCACACAGGGCACATGTGACAGTTGTGAAGCACTAGCTATTGGTCTCTAGACAGGTACTCATTGTCTCCTGAGGCCTCCCCAGGTGTCTGTGAGGCAGGGAGGAGCTGATGGTAATCTTGGTCATCAGCAGCTTGAGGGAACATCTTGTGCAGGAAGTGAAAAAAAGACAATGAGATTTGACTCTAAAACTAAGCCATCCATCTCTGGGGAATTCTGTAGAACTCCAGAACTCCATAACCCATATACTGGACAGGAAATCATGTGTTTTCTGGTGTGCTGCTGCCACTCCTCCCGGAACACAATGGTCAAGGCTTTTTATCTTCACCATCCCCTCAGTATATTTTACATCTACCAGAGGGCTTGCTCTCTCTGCTCAGGGAGTCGCTGAATTCAAACAACTCTAGCATCTGTCTCTCATCTTACCATGTTATACTTTATAAAGAAATAATACTTGCAGAGATTGGCCCCATATCACTAATCAGAGGTCCCACAGGGAGCCATCTTCTCTCTATTATGTGCACAACACTGCTACCCAAGACTAACATCACAGGTGACAATTCTAACCCCAGGAGGTTGAGCACAGTAGCCATAAAGCATGAAACTGAGACTGAGAATACAGCCTTCTTATGAGGGATAAATAGTAAAAACATCTCAAAAGGTGACAGACTGAAGCCATGAGAAGGCAACTGGAATATCAGTTTACTCAATGTCTTGCCCTACACAGGCCCCTATGAGAAAGAAACCTGAGTCCTATCTGATATAACCCATTCAACCTGATCATGGGACCTAAGCCATTGTGGGTAGCACCATCCCTAGGTCGATGGCCCTTGATTGTATAAAGAGCTAGTTAAATACAAGCCAGCTAGGGAGATAGCCAGTGAATGAGCCAGCAAGCAACATGTTTGCTGCCTTGATTTCCTCTAATGCTAAAACATTACTCAGATACAGAAGAGAAATGAACCCTGAACTCTCTCCTAAGTGGCTTTTGCTCATTTTTTTCAATCACAACAAAACAAAGAAGTATACAACAGTGTATAGGGAAAAGCAGAGGACACATCTATTTGAATGAATAGTTTCTGTACTCAAGAACAAATCTATGCAGAACCTTGCAAAAAGAAGAATGGATTTAAACACCAGAGATGGGCCAGAAAGTAAATGTGCATTTACTACTACGTTAGTGTCTTATCCTTTGGGTATAAAGATATATGTCCTAGTACTGGCCTCTGATAAATTTATGTCACTTTTCTACTGGGAGTAAATAAATCCCACCTTGCCAAAGCACAGAGAACGAAGAGCAGACTGGATGCTAAGCTGGGTCTTTGTGTCTCTATAGCTGTCTGTCTTTGGTGCTGACTAACCCAAGGCCAGGACATAGAAGGTATCTACCCTGGAATGAGCTGTTGTTCTCTGAGGGCATGGGGATGTTGCTCAACCCTGTTTCTCAATGTGTTGCTTGAAGGAGAAACATAAAGGAAGTTGAGAGGGATGTGGGGCAGGACTCAGACTGGAAGGGATAGAGCAGTGCCTTGGACACAGAACCCACCACACACAACCTTTTATATTCTGGAAGTGATCCTGCCTGAGAGGACACTCAGCTTACAAGGAGAAAGGACAACAGAGCCTACTGCTGTGTAGCTCTTGTCCTCAGAAGCAAGACGTCACAGTGAAAATAGAGATGAAGGTGTCCTCTGTGCTTCACTGCCAGGGATGTGCCCCAAGTCAGGGGTTTCTGCTCACAAGTAAGGGTGGCCATTCTTGCTGTGGGGGTGGAGAGGAACTCAGATGTATGCTGGAGTCTCCTAAGAAGGACAGAAGCCCAAAATGAGACTCAAGGATGCTGTTTGTTTTCATGACACAAAAGGTACAGTGAGGGACAGAGGCTCAGCAGGCAGAAGCTCTCAGTTGAAAGGAGGTGCTGAAAATAGAAGAAAAACCTCAAATGTTCCATATCCACAGTCAATTACATTGGCTTTCTGAAGACTACTGTTCCCAATCATGACAGGGTTACTCTCCAAATAGACATCAAACAGGGCTGGGACAGTGAGAGGGCTCAGTTTGTGGAGACATGCAAAGTGAATTCAATCTTCAGCTCCCACATGGGAGATGGAAAGATGAAACTTTTGCTGGCTCTTTACCCTCATCACAGATATTGTGGCATGTACAGGCACATGCTGACACTGGAGACATGTACCTCTACACAAATTTCCAACAAACACCTTCACACAGGCACACTAAGACACCTCCCTTCAAAAATAGACATATATACTACATAAGAAAATGTAAAAGTATTTAAATTTCACTTGAGTATAATTACTGTCATTAGCTCCAAACCTGGGAACTATGTAGATAAACCAGGGAGACACACATAGTTCCGTTCTTGCTTCCTTCCTGCTTTCCACTTTCTTTACTTTATCCACTGATGTTTGAGTCTTTTCCAGAAACTGTAGTATCAAAAAAATCCTTGTCCTTAAAAGACCCTGGTTTTAGTAAAACAAAAGTTAGAATATCTGGAAGATGATGTAAGGGTTTGACTTTTGCACAAAAGGAACAGAGAACAAAATTCAGAAAGTAAGGACCCCCCTAGGAGAGAAAGTCAGAGAGGCATCCTCCCACAAAATATGTTAATACTAAGTGGGGAGACAAATGAGCAGAGAATTCCATAGAGTTGAAAACACAGTGTGAGACTCTGACATAACGGAACTCATGTCACTCACCTCCAATAAGAAGGGTTGATACATCCCTCTGCAACACCTAAGCCAGGTGATGATCACACCTGCTCAATACTAATGGTTTCTCTCTCTTTCCCATTTAGCTTTCCTTTTAACCTACTGGCACCTGTCTACCTCTTCCCAAGTCACCATTGAATTAGTGCCACCCCAAGTGGTTGAAGGAGAAGATGTCCTATTCCTTGTCCACAAAATGCCAGAAAATCTTATGTCCTTAGGCTGGTTCAAAGGGAAGACAGTTATAAATTGTGGAATTTTAATTTATGCAACAAACACAAAAGTAACTGTGATGGGGCCCAGGTACAGTTCTAGAGAGTCCTTGTACAGAAATGGGTCCCTGTTGATCCACAATGTCACCCAAAAGGATATAGGATTCTACACCCTATGAACCTTAAATAGCCATGGAGATACTATGTCAACATCCACATTCCTCCACGTGAACCGTAAGTGATTCTTTGTGAATTCTGGATATTGGGTGGTCGTCATCCACTGACATACACAGAAGTGTCCAGCCTGGCCTATGCCTACCTCTACTCTACATTGTATCCCATATTGGTGTTTGAGCATTTACTTCAGGACACAACAGCAATAGATCAGAATCTTTCATTTGACTTGAGCTTGAAGTAAAATGGACACATGCTGGATAACTCAGCCAAAAATATCAATTGCTGTCTAGACTGTTGTGTTCTTAAGAAGAATATGTCCTTGAGAAAGACCTTGAGGGAATCAGAGTTGGGCATGATTGAGGAAAAGTGGGATCCTCACAGTGAGCTGAGAACCAGTAAGACCTATCTCAAGACTACTGTCCCAAACTCAACTTCTAATGGCTCTGAGAAGCATTTTACAAAGGTTGAGTTTTGATTTCCTGTTAGCAGAGAACAGTTGTTTTGAGTAGTCAGTGTCTTCTGCTTTGCCTTTCACAAGGCTTTTGCACTGCCATGAGAGCCACCATTAGGCTAGTACAACTGGGCATCTCTAGTGACTCAGCAGGGAGAGCAGAGCTGAATAGGTATCATCAACTAACTGTCCTGATAGGCTTATGAGACTTGAAGGTAAGTCTGTGTCTCTAAAAAGGGGGACAGAATACACAGGTACTTCTGAGAAGTGTTTGTCCTCAGGGATCCAACTCAGAGAATTCTCTCCTGCAGGCTAATTGAACAAACTTCTGTTTATGGAACAGTTACCCAAACATGAGGTACAGTTTCCTCAGTTCTCACCAGGGGACAGCATAATGACACTCAGTCAACAGTCAAGGTATTTTCCTGAACCAGAAATTTACCTAGTAGCTGAGTTCCGTCCAATTTTCTATCAGCATGGAGTTCTCAGACCTACTGTCTGTTTAATTTATCTGCTACACTGACAAAGAATCAAACTCAAATTGGGTGGGGTGGGTGTGGGGAGGATACAGCATTGTCCTTTGATGTGTTTTCCAATTAAAATATATGATAACCAAGGAGAATCCATTGAACAGAGGTCCAAGACATCTCAGAAAGTTCAGGGAGCTCATGGGCAGATCTACTACACAGTTCAGCAAGTAGAGGGATTGGAGGAATTCTCTTGATATCTTGCACAGGATAAAAAAAAGCTTAACCTTTTTCCAAGAGTCAGGTGATCTCCACCTGAAGAACATCCTAAGCCTTTGTCCTGGGACATAACCCTGACTAGTGACTCCAGTGAGAATAGGTGTGTCCTCTTACCCACACTGATTCAGGTGGTCCTTTTGGAGCCTACGGACATCCCTGTCAATGTCCATCTTTCAAGCACATTGAGAACACAAAACAGACTGAGTGCATAGCTGAGTTGCTGTTACACAGTTGTGCAAAATTTCCCTTTTGGGTGCTAACTGACTAGAGCCAGGACATAGCAGTGATAAACTTCAGGGTCATCTATTATCTCAAGTCACAGGGATGGTCATCAATCTTGGTGCTAACTCTGTGTTCTGGATAACTGAAACAAAAGAAGGGGGAGCGACATATCAGTGTTTTTATAGAGCAATATCCTCAGGCCATATGAGGGTGTTGCTCTATAACACTCTCAGGGATGATCTTGCCTCAGAAGAGGCTCAGCTCAAAGAGTGGAAGCACAAGACAACTGGGGAGTGGTGCTGGAGCAGACATGCCACAGAAGGACAGATCAAGCCACAGAGTCAGGGGGGCACCCTTTTATGCTGTGCAAAGGGTGAACACCTGTCAGGGGCTCATGCCCACAGGTGAGGAAACCACACTTCATAAAGTATGAGAGGAGAAGACTCATCTACTCTCTGGAGTCTCCTAAGAGGCCTGTGGACCTTAGTGGAGTCTCAGGGTGTAGAGGGGAGAGGAAAACATAGAGGTTAGAGGATCAGAAGCAGCAGGAGGGTCTTGATGAATGAGAAGAAGTAAGTTGATGGAAAGATTGTTTTACCCAAAGTTAATCAGCATGAAGACTGATGTGCTCAGCTCTTACATCCCAAATAAAAAACCCAGGTGGTGTTGATTAGTGACATGATTGAATAAATATATGCATTTGCTTCATATTCTGATAAGCTGAGATCAATGAATAGAAGTCTCTGAACTCCACATAAGTAGTATATTCTGCACCCACCTACCCACACTGAACTAGTCCTTATATATTTTCAAAGTAACACACAAATATAATTTGTAAGTAAGTGTAAAAAACTCAAAGCAAGTGGAATGATCCATTACTGTGTCCCCAAACCTAGGATTTTCTTAGGAAAATCCATTGGCATACCAAGTCTTGCAACATGGTTCATTTGTTCATTCTCCACATTTGTCTGAGTTTTTTTCTAAATAGCATTTTTTCATTATTAAAAAAATCATGGTGCACATTATGCCCAGTCCCAGTAGACAGAAAGACAGATCAGTAAAGAAAGTAAAGGTGACATAAGGTGTTGACTGGAACTACAAGACAAACACAACAACAACAAGCAGCAACAACAAGCAGAGAGTCAAGATTCATGGTCTGTAGGGGAAGAAACTAGGAGGCATAACCCAAACAGCAAACAGCATTGAATGGTGAGCCAGGGCCATGTTGATACCTGAAGAGAGCACAACAAACAATGAAAAATAAAAATGCAGGCACACAAAGTTGAATAGGAAGAGAGACACCTAGGGTGAGTAATGTACACACCTGCTCAGGACAGAGTCTCATTATACCAAAATACAAAGGTCCCAATTAATCAAATCTGTCTCTTCACTTCTAGGCTTCCTTTGGAACTGTGGGCACCTTGTTGCCTCTGGTCAACCCAGTATTGAAACATTGCCACCTATTGTTCCTGATGGGAAAGATGTTTTTGTACAGGTTCGCAATCTCCCAGAGAATATTCTAGGCTTTGCATGGTTCAGAGGAATGACCCAGGTCAGGAAACATCTGATTGCCCGATACATAATTGTAGTGGCTATTCCTGGTTGTCAACTTGACAATATTTGGAATGAACTACAATCCGGAATTGGAAGGCTCACCAGTGACCCTTATCTGGAGGCTTGGAGATCCTTATCTGGATCTTGGTTTGAAGATCTTGAGCCATAGTGGCTATGGATTCCAGAAGATTGAATCTCCGAGTTTAAGGAACACACCCTTAATCTGGGCTACGCCTTTCATCTGGGATTAAAGGTGTGGTGGAACACACCTTTAATCTGGGCTCCACCTTCTGCTGGAGACAATATAAGGACATTGGAAGAAGGGAGTCTAGCTCGAGCCCTTGCTCCTTCGCCTGCTTGCTGCGTGAGACTGAGTAACTGCTAGATCCTTGGACTTCCATTCACAGCTGCGACTGAACCATTGTTGGGAATTGGGCTGCCGACTGTAAGTCATCAATAAATTCCTTTACTATTTAGAAATTATCCATAAGTTCTGTGACTCTAGAGAACCCTGACTAATACAGAAGTTGGTACCAGGAGTGGTTCTAGAGTAACAGAAGTACAAGGATGAATCTTTTAAAATTCTGGAATTGGCTTGTTGATCCACCAGCACTTTCAACTATTGAAACCTCTACAGATTCTCTCCCTCCTGGGAGCTCAGAGAATTTTGAAGACCCATGGTTGAAACTATATTCCGAACTTAAAGAAGCTAATGCCCTTGATTTTCTTAATGAATTAGGTGATTCAGTGCACAAAGCTTTCTACAAGATGGGGAAAAAATCGAAAAATGATTTTACTGGCTGGCTGCTCTTAGTATCTGTGGAAAAAATGATGAATGAAAGGAAGGAGTTGTGTGATAAAATCGAAAGGCTCCAGACACAAGTAAACGATCTAAAAGTTGCTAAGTGTGTCCTTGAGGAGAATCTTCTCTCTTGTAGCAATAGAGCTCAAGTTGCAGAAAATCAAACGGAAACTCTCATTGTAAGATTGGCTGAACTACAGCGAAAATTCAAGTCTCAGCCTCAGAGTGTGTCGACAGTTAAAGTAAGGGCTCTAATTGGCAAAGAATGGGATCCTACAACATGGGATGGGGATGTGTGGGAAGACCATGTTGAAGCTGAGAATTTTGAATCCTCAGATTCTCAAGGGTTTGCCCCACCTGAGGAAGTAGTACCCTCAGCCCCACCTCTTGAAATAATGCCTTCCCCACATGAGGAAATTAATTTTGCAGAGTCTGCTCACGGCCCACCAATAGTTTCTTCTAGACCTGTAACCAGACTCAAAGCAAAACAGGCTCCTAGAGGGGAGGTAGAAAGTGTAGTCCATGAGGAAATTCGCTACACTACTAAGGAGCTTAATGAGTTTGCTAATTCATTCAAGCAGAAACCTGGTGAATATGTGTGGGAATGGATTTTAAGGGTGTGGGATAAGGGTGGAAGGAACATAAAACTAGAGCAGGCTGAGTTTATTGACATGGGTCCTCTGAGTAGAGATTCTAGGTTTAATACGGAAGCTCGCATAGTTAAAAAAGGTGTCAAAAGTTTGTTTGAATGGTTGGCTGAGGTGTTTATCAAAAGATGGCCTACTGGAAATGACTTGGAGATGCCTGATATTCCGTGGCTTAGTGTTGATGAAGGGATTTTAAGACTTAGGGAAATTGCAATGCTAGAGTGGATATATTGTGTAAAGCATAATTGTCCACAATGGGAAGGTCCAGAAGATATGCCTTTCACTAGCTCTATAAGACGCAAATTGGTGAGAGGGGCACCAGCACATTTGAAGGGTTTTGTTCTTTCCCTTTTCCTTGTGCCAGATCTTAGCATTGGAGATGCTTCTGCTCAATTAGATGAATTAAATTCACTGGGTTTAGTTGGATTCCGAGGTAACAAGGGCCAGGTGGCAGCATTGAATCGCCCGAGACAAGGTGATTCTAGTTATTATAATGGACAGCGTAGACAAAAGAATGTTTATAATAACATACCCAGTAATAGTCAGCACAGGAGAGGTGAAATTTATAATGGCATGACTCGGTTGGACCTTTGGTACTGGCTAACCAATCATGGTGTTTCCAGGAATGAAATACATAGGAAGCCTACTGCATATTTGTTTGATCTGTATAAGCAGAAAAATTCTCAAACAAATGAAAGAAAGGCTACATTAGATCGTGGTAAACAGCCAAATGAAAGAAAGGCTACATTAGATCGTGGTAAACAGCAATCTCGGCCAGTGAATCAATTTCCAGACTTGAGACAGTTTGCAGATCCAGAACCCCTTGAATGAAGGGGTGGCCAGGTTCCGCTGAGGAAGGATCTTGATAAGACACCCAAAGGTTTTGCTGTTACCCTTTCTCCAATTCTTCCCCAGAGGGACCTACGGCCTTTTACAAGGGTAACTGTACACTGGGGAAAAGGAAATAATCAGACTTTTCGGGGTCTGCTGGATACTGGTTCTGAATTGACACTGATCCCAGGGGATCCCAAGAAACATTGTGGCCCTCCAGTTAAAGTAGGGGCTTATGGAGGGCAGGTGATTAATGGAGTTTTGACTGATGTCCGACTCACAGTAGGTCCAATAGGTCCCCGGACACATCCTGTGGTGATTTCCCCAGTTCCAGAATGTATAATTGGGATAGATATACTCAGAAATTGGCAGAATTCTCATATTGGTTCCCTGAACTGTAGAGTGAGGGCTATTATGGTTGGAAAGGCCAAATGGAAGCCTTTAGAGTTGCCTCTGCCAAAGAAAATAGTGAATCAAAAACAGTATCGTATTCCTGGAGGAATTGCAGAAATTACTGCCACTATCAAGGACTTGAAAGATGCAGGGGTGGTGGTTCCCACCACATCTCCGTTTAACTCTCCTATCTGGCCAGTGCAGAAAACAGATGGATCATGGAGAATGACAGTTGATTATCGAAAACTAAATCAGGTGGTAACTCCAATTGCAGCTGCTGTACCAGATATAGTTTCGTTACTTGAGCAAATTAACACATCTCCTGGCACCTGGTATGCGGCTATTGATCTGGCAAATGCCTTCTTCTCAGTACCTGTCCATAAGGACCACCAGAAGCAATTTGCTTTCAGTTGGCAAGGCCAACAGTATACCTTCACAGTTTTGCCTCAAGGATATATTAACTCTCCTGCCCTGTGTCATAATTTAGTTAGAAGGGATCTTGATCGTTTGGATCTTCCACAAAATATCACATTGGTGCACTATATTGATGACATTATGCTGATTGGATCAAGTGAGCAGGAAGTAGCAACCACTTTGGACTCATTGGTAACACATATGCGTATCAGAGGATGGGAAATAAATCCAACCAAAATTCAAGGACCATCTACCTCAGTGAAATTCTTAGGAGTCCAGTGGTGTGGGGCATGCAGAGATATTCCTTCTAAGGTGAAAGATAAGTTATTGCACCTGGCCCCTCCTACAACCAAGAAAGAAGCACAACGTTTAGTGGGTCTATTTGGATTCTGGAGACAACACATCCCTCACTTGGGTGTGTTACTTAGGCCTATTTACCAAGTGACTCGGAAAGCTGCTAGCTTTGTGTGGGGCCTGGAACAGGAGAAGGCCCTTCAACAGGTCCAGGCTGCTGTGCAGGCTGCTCTACCACTTGGACCATATGACCCAGCAGACCCGATGGTACTTGAGGTGTCTGTGGCTGATAGAGATGCTGTTTGGAGCCTCTGGCAGGCCCCTATAGGTGAATCACAGAAAAGACCTTTGGGATTTTGGAGCAAAGCTCTACCATCATCTGCAGACAACTATTCTCCCTTTGAAAAACAGCTCTTGGCCTGCTATTGGGCCTTAGTGGAAACTGAACGTCTGACAATAGGACACCAAGTCACTATGCGACCTGAACTACCCATCATGAGCTGGGTACTATCAGACCCTGCAAGTCATAAAGTGGGACGTGCACAGCAGCAGTCTATTATCAAATGGAAGTGGTATATACGTGATCGGGCCAGAGCAGGTCCTGAAGGCACAAGCAAGTTACATGAAGAAGTTGCTCAAATGCCTATGGTTTCTACTCCTGTTACAATGCCATCTGCTGCCAAGCATGCACCTATAGCCTCATGGGGTGTTCCCTATGATCAACTGACCGAAGAGGAGAAGACTAGAGCCTGGTTTACTGATGGCTCTGCACGTTATGCAGGCACCACCCAGAAGTGGACAGCTGCAGCATTACAACCCCTTTCTGGGACAACCTTGAAAGACACAGGTGAAGGGAAATCTTCACAGTGGGCAGAACTTCGGGCAGTACACATGGTATTACAGTTTGTTTGCAAGAAGAAATGGCCAGATGTACGATTATACACTGACTCATGGGCTGTAGCCAATGGATTGGCTGGATGGTCAGGGACTTGGAAAGATCACAATTGGAAAATTGGTGAGAAAGACATCTGGGGAAGAAGTATGTGGATAGATCTCTCCAAATGGGCAAAGGATGTGAAGATATTTGTGTCCCATGTAAATGCTCACCAAAAGGTGACTTCAGCTGAGGAGGAGTTCAATAATCAAGTGGATAAGATGACCCGTTCTGTGGACAATCAGCCTCTCTCCCCAGCCATCCCTGTCATTGCTCAATGGGCACATGAACAAAGTGGCCATGGTGGTCGAGATGGAGGTTATGCTTGGGCTCAGCAACATGGGCTTCCACTCACCAAGGCTGACCTGGCTACAGCTGCTGCTGATTGCCAGATCTGCCAACAGCAGAAACCAACACTGAGCCCCAGATATGGCACCATTCCTCGAGGTGACCAGCCAGCAACCTGGTGGCAGGTTGACTACATTGGACCACTTCCTTCGTGGAAAGGACAGCGTTTTGTTCTTACTGGAGTAGATACTTATTCTGGTTATGGATTTGCCTTTCCTGCACGTAATGCCTCTGCTAAAACCACCATTCACGGACTGACAGAATGCCTCATCTATCGTCATGGTATTCCACACAGTATTGCTTCTGACCAAGGAACTCATTTCACAGCCAGAGAAGTACGACAGTGGGCTCACGATCATGGAATTCACTGGTCTTACCACATTCCCCATCATCCTGAAGCAGCTGGGCTGATAGAAAGATGGAATGGCCTTTTGAAGACGCAGTTACAGCGCCAATTAGGTGGTAACAGCTTGGAAGGCTGGGGCAGAGTTCTTCAGAAGGCAGTATATGCTTTGAATCAGCGCTCGATATATGGTACAGTTTCACCCATAGCCAGGATTCATGGGTCCAGGAATCAAGGGGTGGAAAACGGAATAGTTCCACTTACTATCACTCCTAGTGACCCTCTAGGAAAATTTTTGCTTCCTGTCCCCATAACTCTAGGTTCTGCTGGCTTAGAAGTTTTGGCTCCAGAGAGGGGAGTGCTCCTACCAGGAGCTACAACAAACATTTCATTGAACTGGAAGCTCAGACTTCCCCCTGGTCATTTTGGGCTTCTAATGCCCTTAAACCAACAGGCTAAAAAAGGAATAACAGTGTTAGGAGGGGTGATAGATCCAGATTACCATGGGGAAATTGGATTACCTCTTCACAATGGTGGTAAGCAAGATTATGTCTGGAGTGTAGGAGATCCCTTAGGGCGTCTCTTAGTACTACCATGTCCTGTGATTAAAGTCAATGGGAAACTACAACAGCCTAATCCAAGCAGGATGACAAAGGATGCAGACCCATCAGGAATGAAGGTATGGGTCAATCCTCCAGGAAAAGAGCCAAGACCTGCTGAGGTGCTGGCTGAAGGAGAAGGAAATACAGAGTGGGTAGTAGAGGAAGGTAGTTATAAATACCAATTAAGGCCACGTAACCAGTTGCAGAAACGAGGATTATAAAGTAATATGAATGCCCATTGTAAATTTACTAATGCGTTAGCGATTGTACGAGGGATAGTTATATCATGTTAGGCATATTTACAACCTTGTTATTGTTTCATGTGAACATGAGATATTATTTGTGTCAAGTTGACAAGGGGTGGATTGTAGTGGCTATTCCTGGTTGTCAACTTGACAATATTTGGAATGAACTACAATCCGGAATTGGAAGGCTCACCAGTGACCCTTATCTGGAGGCTTGGAGATCCTTATCTGGATCTTGGTTTGAAGATCTTGAGCCATAGTGGCTATGGATTCCAGAAGATTGAATCTCCGAGTTTAAGGAACACACCCTTAATCTGGGCTACGCCTTTCATCTGGGATTAAAGGTGTGGTGGAACACACCTTTAATCTGGGCTCCACCTTCTGCTGGAGACAATATAAGGACATTGGAAGAAGGGAGTCTAGCTCGAGCCCTTGCTCCTTCGCCTGCTTGCTGCGTGAGACTGAGTAACTGCTAGATCCTTGGACTTCCATTCACAGCTGCGACTGAACCATTGTTGGGAATTGGGCTGCCGACTGTAAGTCATCAATAAATTCCTTTACTATTTAGAAATTATCCATAAGTTCTGTGACTCTAGAGAACCCTGACTAATACAATAATAGATGAAAAAATGAAAAGTTTTTCATTTGGGCCTGCATACAGTGGTAGAGAGAGACTGTATACTGATGGATCCCTGCTGATCAAAAATGTCACTCAGAAGGATGCTGGATTGTACACCTTAGCAATTCTGGGTACAGATATGAAGAGTGAAGAAGGACATGTAGAAATCCAGGTGGAGAGTAAGTGATTTCCTATAATGCTTTCCTGTAATCATTCATTATTATGTGGGGCTTAGATTACAGGACTGTCATGCCTACCCTACACCTCCCTCCTCTCTATACCATGTCCCCATGTGAAGGTTTGAGCACTTAGTGCCAGACAAACATGGAGAGACAAATGGCCATAGATCACACTCCATCTTCTGACTCCACCTGCATCAAGAGACACCTTGATGCTAGCTCAGCCTAAGATGTTAGGTTCTGCCCAATCTCCTGGGGCTCTAAACTAGGAAATGCAAACACTGTCATCTTTCAAAGGATGGACTAAAGCAACCCAGGGGAACATATTTACAGTCCTCCATTCTTCTTCTCAAAGCTGATAGGGAACAATGGTTTTTGGTCGGTTGGTTGCTTGGTTGCTTGGTTGCTTGGTTGCTTGGTTTGGTTTGGTTTTTTATTTTGTTTGTTTGGTTGGTTGGTTTTTGGTGTCCATTTCAAATTGAGATATTGATTACCCCCAAATTGAGATTATCATAAATACAATCCAGTAACTGGTGCAGAGACCATGGAAGAGTACTGTTTATCTGCTTGATTATTTTGGCTTGTTCAACCTGCCCTCTTATATCACCT
Organism: Mus musculus; assembly: GCF_000001635.26. Classification (NCBI taxonomy): domain Eukaryota; kingdom Metazoa; phylum Chordata; class Mammalia; order Rodentia; family Muridae; genus Mus; species Mus musculus. The sequence continues at coordinate 17,639,812 of NC_000073.6, read as the reverse complement.
AGGACCCCTACCCCATGGATGGAACTGTTTGTAGTGGTACAGACACTCCCATATCAATCTGCAATTTAAAAAATATACTACCAACTTGCCCATGGTCCAATACATTGGTAGTGTTTTCAACTGAAGCCTTGTCTTTCAAAAGGACTCTACATGTGCCAATTGATATAAACCATTCAAACTAATCCTACAGCCTCTTCCAAGATCTTAGCTTACCCTGAATATCAGATTGCTCCTGGCCCTTACACAACTCCACTCCTGTGGGCTGCCAGGAAGAGCAGCAAGAACACCTAAAAGGTGAAATCAGGAATTAACTAGAAACACAAGAGAAACTAAGAAAATGAAACAAACAAACAGAAAGTGAAAATTCAAGACCTATAGCCATCAGAAGAGGCATCACCTCACACCCTAGCACGTATAAGTCTGTGTAGTGCCTGACTGTGCAGCAAGGAAGAAGCCGTGTACACATCCAAGGCGCACCTCCATGCAGAGGGAACAATTTTAAGGGGCTCTTAGGGAATGTAGGAAATTGTGTTGCTCACCTTGTTTAAGTGGGATAGATACGCCCTCACCTGCCTCTCTAAGCTAAGTTAATGATCCATCTGCTCAGGATGGAGGCAATTAGATTTACACCAAGAACAGTGAGCTACATGTGATGGCTTTTTTCTCCCTTCCAGGTCTTGTTTTTCAGTGCTGCAACTCTCTGACTTCTGCCAAATTCATTGTTGAGTCTGTGCCAAGGTATGCTGTTGAAGGGGGAAGTATTCTCCTTGTTCATTATCTACCAGAAGAGCTGAGATCCTTCTCCTGGTACTACTCAATATATACGGTCCCAGCCTTTAAAATTGTAGACTACCATGTAATAAGGAAAATCACCACCTGGAGTGATGCATACAGAGGAAGAGGAATGTTGTACGCTCCAGGATGTCACTGAGGAAGATGCAAGAATGTACACATTAGAAATTTTAAATACAAATAACAAGGTTAAAAGAGCACACGTGCAGTTTTATGTAAACAGTAAGTGACTCTAAACGACCTCTGGCTTCTGGGTATGAATTATCCTACTTCATATGCTGGACTGTCAGGGTTGGATTATGCCTGTTCTCCCTCCTGCTGCATTGTCTCCATACTGGGGTTTAGGCACTTACAGTAGGACTCATGCTGGGTAGACTAACTGGAGTCAATTAGAATCCCTTACAGGTATCTACCTCCACAGAGAACATGTGTGGGATAACTTAGCATGAGGGCATCAGCCTCAGAGCAGACTCTTGGTGTTCTCACCATGCACATGGCCCCAATAGAGACCTTGGGGGAGTCTGCCAGGCACTGGATGAGGGAGCTTTGGGGTCTTCACAGAGAGCACTAGGAGGCCCCCTGCTCCAAAATTTTGCCTCTGGCTGGACTCTAGGTAACACTGGGGAGCTTTTTTCTCAATGATTGGTTTTGACAAAGAATATGGTTTTACTGACAGTCCAAGTTCCATAGGGTGTGGGACCAATTGTGACTCCTATGACAGTTGCAGTTTTGTAGGTCACCTGTACATTCCTTCTCCTGAGTCTCAGTGGACAGGTGCCAGGACAAAAGCCAACTGTTCTGATGGACTTAAGAGACTTACAGGAATTTCTGGGTCCCCAAGGGAGGGAGATAGGTGACAGTTCTTCAGGTAGCTCATTGTCCTCATGGGTCCAGCATGAAGAATTTTCTTCCTCCATTAAATAGTAATATGTACTGCCAATTTGAGCAGCTCCTTTATCCTAAGATCAGCCCATTGCTCATACCTAATCTTAGCTCCAGGCACAGTATTGATCATTTATCATGTGCTATGTTATATGGAAACTGAGACATAGAAAACACAATGGGTGAATTAGGGGCACACAAGCCATGGGTGCCTGCTAAAAAGCACAAGATACTTCTATGGTCACAGCTCTAACTCTCCCCCTTGGAAACTTTTTAAAGTATTCAGTAAAGTGGGGCTAGTGGAGCTCTCTGACTGATTATTGTCATTTGGTCCCCTTCTGTTTTTTCACAGAGATGGTGACAGACCCCTTCATTCGAATCACCAACAGCACAGTCGATGCACACAGATCTGTGACCTTCTCCTGTGTTTCACCTGACATTGGACTCTCCTTTCGTTGGTTCTTTAATAACCACAATCTGCAGCCTACAGATAGGATAAAGCTGTCTCCATCAAAGTGTGGAGTCAGAATTGATGATGTCAGATTTGAGGATGTTGGAGTGTACCATTGTTTGGTCATGAACCGAGCTGGTATAGGAGTGGCCAGTCTTCCAGTCAGATGGCCTTGATGAATGAGCACCCCCTCCTCTCATCCTACAATAAAATGGCAGCATTTCTTTATTGATGTGATAAAACATGGAAGAAACGTATGTGGTGAAAATGATCAGTTACTACTCAGGTACAGCCTGCATGGTGAGACATGCTTGTGATCCTGGGATACATATGTGTATAAGAATGAGGCAGGATTTAAAGTTAGACTATCTCCAAAGGAAAACAAAGACATCAATATAGTAAACAGAAACACAAAGGCATCAACAGCACAAGCTGCGGATCAAATATATAGCCAATCCTCAGAATCCATGGAAACTAATTTCAGGAGCACCTGAACTTTTGGGTGCTTTGTATCTGCTTTGAAAATCATACAGTGCTTGAATAGAGATAAATGCATCCTTTATATGCTACCTTGACTTCCTGATTGGGCCTCAGTGGGAAAGAATATGCCTAGTCCCACTGGGAATAGATGCCCCAGGGTGGAGTGGTACCCAAAGGGGGAGGCTCCCCTTCTATGAGGAGAAGGGCAGGGGCAATTGAGGGAGAGTTTGTAAGGGTAGCACTGGGAGGAGCAGGGGGCTGTAATTGGGATGTTAAGTGAAATTTTTAAAAGAAAAAAAAGACTCCTACTGATCACAAACAGGCTTGTGTTCAATATGGGCCAATTGTCTCTTTTCCCTTGTCTCTCCTTTATTCTATTTCTTCAGATGGTTTCATTCCTTCTGGCTGAAGGATCTTAGCAAAGGCTTGTCTTACTGGGGTGAATATTTACTCTGGAAGACTATTTACTCAAAAAGATGTCAACACGAAACTATTAGAAATCAACAAAATAATGTGCCCATGAGTTGTGAAATGTTAGTATTTCCTTATTAATCAATACTGGCTTGACTACAGTGAATTTTTGTCATCTGCATCGGCCTGATGTCTGAGTTTTGTAGATCTAAATGGACCCCATAACATAGGACTTTGTCTTAGTCACGGCTACTATTCCTGCACAAACATCATGACCAAGAAACAAGTTGGGGAGGAAAGGGTTTATTCCAATTATATTTCCACATTGCTGTGCATCACCAAAGGATTTCAGGACTGGAACTCAAGCAGGTCAGGAAGCAGGAGCTGATACAGAGGCCATGAAGGGATGTTTCTTATGGGCCTGCTTCCCCTGGATTCCTCAGCTTGTTTTCTTGTAGAACCCAAGACTACCAGCCCAGGGATGGCACTGCCCCCTTGATCACTAACTGAGAAAATGTCTTACAGCTGAATCTCATGGAGGCATTTCCTCAACTGAGTCTTCTTTCTCTGTGATAACTCCAGCTTGTGTCAAGTTGGCACACAAAACCAACCAGTATGGACTTAAAAGCTTTTTAATAAGATACTGAAGCACATTTCTATACATTCATATACAGGAACATATATTGCAAGAAATTTAGTGTCAATTTAAGAGTCATCCAGGAAATGTTGGTTTTAAGACATGAAGAGATCATTAAGCAGGCTAGAGTCTAGAATACAAGCTATGTATGCTTTTAAGGGTAGAGCCAAAGGAGTAGCCTGAACCCCAAAAGTTTATAAATGAAACCCATATATGGAGCTATACATTGTTTGCACTACTAGAGTTTGGTTTTGTCTTGGCCAGATTATGGTTGTGCCCTGGCTCATCCCTATTGGGGGGAAAAAGGTATTTTACTTTTAATATTGTAGAAGCACATAGTTGGGAGACTTTAAACTTTTTTAAGAGGAAATTTCAGAGTTTTTATTAAAGCCTTTAAATAAAAATACTAAATAATTTTAATGGTCCACTTTTACATTTATATTTATGAAGCTATGGAACATTCTAAATTTATATAAGATTGTACTCATCCAGCGGCCATGGATGAACCTGAAAGTGGGCTGGAAATGAAAAAGGAACAGGGTGTGAGAGAAGAGCCAAGACAAAGATTCTGATCCGGGCTCAAAGTTCAATATTGAGCTCTGTATGTATATAGGGAGAGCACACAGACCCATCCTTTATTTCAGCTGCATTATGTTGCTTTGTTTCAGCTGGATTATGTTGCAAAGCAGCTAAAAATTGCAGGTGTGGCAAGGCAGAATACTCCACCTAGGTCAGCAGAAAACCACATAGGTCATTAAGGTCCAACTGTGGTAAACACTTAAGGTCTATTTAGCCTGCTCAAGGCTAGGGGAAGTGCACATAAGATATTCATTATAAAGACTCTATTGCTATGTAACCTTAAAAACTAAATGGAAAGCTAAAAATCATGGCCACAGTTATGGACATAAAACATTAAATACCAGAAACTGTGGTGTTCCTTTTTTTAATTAATAACTTTATTTATTCAATTTACATCCTAATATCAGACCCACTCTACTCCCAGTGCCCCCTGACAACTCTTCCTCCCAACTTCCTGTTCCTTCTGCTCTGAGAAGCAGGAGTCCCATTGACATCTATCGACATCTATCCACCACACATCAGTCATTGCAGGGCTAAGCACATCCTCTCTCACTGAGGACAGGCAAGGTGGACCAGATGAGGTACAGGATCCACAGGCAGGCAATAAATTCAGGGACAGCCCCTGCTCCAGTTGGAGGGAGAATAAGATGACGACCAAGATGTGCATCTACTACACATGTGTGAGAAGCCTATGTCCAATCCATGGTCACTCTTTGGTAGGTGGCTCAGTCCCTGGGACAGTTGACACTGTTGTTCCTCCTCTGAAGTCTCTGTCCACTTTCACTCTCTTAATCCTTCCCCTGACTCTTCCATAAAACTTTCCCTGTGCCATCTAATGTTTGACTATGTGTCTCTGCATCTTTTTCCATTGGTTGCTTGGTGGAGCCTCTCAGAGGACAGTTATGTTAGGATCCTCTCTGCAAACACAACAGAGTATCATTAATAGTTCTTGCCCATGGAATGGGTCTCAATTTGGGGCAGTCACTGGCTGGCCATTCTCTCCATCTCTACTTTATCTTTGTCCCTGCACATCTTGTAGGTAGGGCCATTTTAGCTCCAAGGTATGGAGGGTGGGTTGTTGTCCTGTAGCTTTAGAAAATGGCCACTTTAGGATCATATGCCCCACTGCTAAGGGTCTCAGCTAGAGTCATCCCCATAGCCATCCTGGGGACTCTTCTGTCCTAGGTATCTGGCACTTCCGTGAGGAACCCCCATCCCCCGCTTATGCTACCACCAATTTCTCTCTCTTCCCCTCTGCTCTGCCTACTATTGATCTGCCATCTCATACTCTATTCTCCTCCCCTCTCCCACCCAGTTCACTCCCTCCATCCACCTCCAATATCTATTTAATTTCTCCTGAGAAAGATTCAACCATTCTCCGTTGGAGCCTCCTTCGTATTTGGGTTCTTAGAGTCTCTAGATTGTAGCATGATAATCCAGTACTTTAGAGCTAATATCCATTTTTGAATATATACCATACATGCATTTTGGGGTCTGCATTACCTCACTCGGGATGGTATTTTCTCAATACATCCATTTGCCTGCAAAATTAATGGTGTCCTTGTATTTAATACCTGAGTAGTATTCCATTGTGTAAATGAACCACATTTTCTTTATCTATTCTTCAATTGAAAGACTTCTAAGTTATTTCTAGTTTCTGGCCATTATAAATAAAACTGCTATGAGCATAGTTGAGCAAGTACCTTTATGATATGGTGGAACATCTTTGGGGTATTTACACAAGATTGGTATAGATTGGTCATGAGGTAGAACTATTCCCAGTTGTCTGAAAAAAAAATAAACACCAAATTTATTCACAAAATGGTTGTATACGTTTTCACTGACAGCAGCAATGGAGGAGTTTCTCTTGCTCCACATCTTCACTGGCATGTGGTATCTCTTGATTTTTTTTTAAATCTTAGCCATTCTAGCAAATATAAAATGTAATCAGAGTTGTTTGATTTATGTTTTCCCAATGGCAAAAGACATTGAATATTTTTAAGTGCTTCTTAGAAATCATACTGCATGCTAGAAAAGCCTTTGACAAAAACCGACACCCCTTCATGTTACAAGTCTTGAAGAGATAAAGAATATACTGTGCATACCTAAAGACAAAAAGGCAATATACAACAATACAATAGCCAGTAACAAACTAAATGGAGAGAAACTTCAAGTGATCCCACTAAAACCAGGAGCAAAACAAACCTCTCTACTCTGTCTCCATCTCTTCAGTACAGTGATTGAAGTTTTAGACAGAACAATAAGTCAACTAAAAGAAATAAAGGGTAAACAAACTGGAAAGAATGTAATCAAAGTATCACTATTTGCAGATGATATGATAGTATTCATAAGTTACCCCACAATTTATACCAGGGAACTCCTACAGCTGCTAAACGCCTTCAGTAATATGGCTGGATACAAAACTAACTCAAAGAAATCAGTAGTCCTACTTTATACTAAAAATAAATGGTCTGAGAAATAAGTGACGAGAATAAAACATGCTTTTTAAAAGTATATTTATTTATAATTAGATATTTTCTTTATTTACATTTCAAATGTTATCGCTTTTCCTAGTTTCCCCTATGAAAATCCTCTATCTTCTGGCCCCCTCTTGCTGCTCCCCAGCCCACACACTCCCCCTTCCTGGCCCTGGCATTCCCCTATACTGGGGCATAGAACTTTCACAGGACCAAGAGCCTCTCTTCCCATTGATGGTCGACTAGGCCTTCCTCTGCTACATAAGAACCTAGTGCCATGAGTCCCACCATGTGTTTTTTTTTGATTGGTGGTTTAGTCCCAGGGAGCTCTGGGAGTACTGGTTAGTTCATATTGTTGTTCCTCCTATGTGGCTGCAAACCCCTTTAGCTCCTGGGGTACTTTCTCTAGCTCCTTCTTTGAGGACACTGTGCTCTTTCCAACGGATGGCTGTGCGCATCCACTTCTGTATTTGTCAGGCACTGACAGAGCCTTTAAGGAGACAGCTATATCAGGCTCCTGTAAGCAAGCTCTTGTTGGCATCCACAATAGTGTTGGGTTGTGGTGGTTGTATATGGGACGAATCCCCAGGTGGGGCAGTCTCTAAATGGTCATTCCTTCAGTCTCTGCTCCACACTTTGTCTCTGTAACTCCTTCCATGGATATTTTGTTTCCACTTCTAAGAAGGATGGAAGTATCAACCCTTTGGTATTCCTTATTAAGTTTCATGTGTTTTACAAATTGTATCTTGGGTATTCTGAGCTTCTGGGCTACTATCTACATATCAGTGAGTGCATATCATGTGTGTTCTTTTGTGATTGAGTTACCTCACTTGGGATGTTATCCTGCACATCCATCCATTTGGCTAAGAATTTCATAAATTCATTGTTTTTAATAGCTGAGTAGTACTCCATTGTGTAAATGTACCACATTTTCTGTATCCATTCCTCTGTTGAGGGACATCTGAGTTCTTCCAGCTTAGCTATTATAAATAAGGCTACTATGAACATAATGGAGCATGTGTCCTTATTAAAAGTTGGAACATCAACTGAGTATATGTCCAGGAGTGGTATTGCTGGATCAGATGGTAGTACTATGTCTAAGGTTGTGAGAACCACCAAACTGATTTCCAGAGTGGTTGTATGAGCTTGCAATCCCACCAGCAATGGAGAAATGTTTCTCTTTCTCCACATCCTCTCCAGCATCTGTTATCACCTGACTTTTTCATCTTAGCAATTCTGACTGATGTGAGGTGGAATTACAAGGTTATTTTAATTTGCATTTTCCTGATGATTAAGGATGTTAAACATTTTTTAGGTGCTTCTCAGCCATTCAATATTCCTCAGTTGAGAATTCTTTGTTTAGCTCTGTACCACATTTTTAATGATGTTATTTGGTTTTCTGAAGTATGACTTCTTGAGTTATTTGTATATTTAGATGTTAGTCCCCTATAGGGTTTAGAATTGGTAAAGATCTTTTCCAAATTGGATGGTTGCTGTTTTGTCTTATTGAGAGTGTCCTTTGCCTTACAGAAGCTTTGCAATTTTATTAGGTTACATTTGTCGATTCTTGATCTTACAGCACAAGCCATTGCTGTTCTATTCAGGAATATTTCCCCTGTGCCCATATGTTCTAGGTTTTCCATACTTTCTCATCTATAAGTTTCAGTGTCTCTGGTTTTATGTATACTTCCTTGAACTACTTAGACTTGAGCTTTGTACAAGGAGATAAGAATGGATCAATTCACATTCTTCTACATGATAACCACCAGTTGAGGCTACACCATTTGTTGAAAATACTATCTTTTTCCACTGGATGATTTTACCTTCTGTGTCAAAGATCAAGTGACAATAGGTGTGTGGGTTCATTTCTGGGTCTTCATTTTTTTTCCACTGATCTACCTGTCTGTTACTGTACCAATACCATACACTTTTTATTACAATTGCTCTGTAGGACAGCTTTAGGTCAGAGATGGTGATTCCACCAGAGGTTCTTTTATTGTTGAGAATAGTTTTTGCTATCCTAGGTTTTTTGTTATTCCAGATGAATTTGCAAATTGTTCTTTCTAACTCTGTAAAGAATTGAGTTGGAATTTTGATGGGGATTGCATTGAATCTGTAGATTGCTTTCGGCAGGATAGCCATTTTCACTATATTGATCCTGCCAATCCATGAGCATGGGAGATCTTTCCATCTTCTGAGATCTTCAATATTTTTCTTCAAAGACTTGAAGTTCTTATCATGCAGCTCTATCATTGTGGTGCAATGTGTGTCTTGAGCTTTACTAAAGATTTTTTTTGGTTTTTTTTTTAATGAATGTGGATGTTCTTGCATTTGGAGCATAGTTGTTCAAAATTGAGAGTTCATCTTGGTAGATTTTAACTTGATGAGTATGAAGTGTCTCACTTTGTCTTTTTTGATAACTTTAGGTTGAAAGTCAATTTTATTCTATATTAGAATGGCTACTCCAGCTTATTTCTTCTGACCATTTGCTTGGAAAATTGTTTTCCAGCCTTTTACTCTGAGGTAGTGTCTGTCTTTGTCCCTGAGTTGAATTTTCTGTTTGCAACAAAATGATGGGTCCTGTTTATATAGCCAGTCTGTTAGTCTATGTCTTTTTACTGGGGAATTTAGTCCATTGATATTAAGAGATATTAACAAAAATCATTCTGTAACTGCTGCCTGTAATTTTTGTTGTTAGAGTTGGAATTATGTTTGTGTGCTTGTCTTCTTTTGGGTTTCTTGAAAGACAAACTTTCTTGCTTTTTCTAGGGCATAGTTTCTCTCCTTGTGTTGGAGTTTTCCCTTTATTATCCTCTGAATGGCGGAAGATTTGGAAAGATATTTGTGTACATTTGGTTTTGTCATAGAATACTTTATTTTCTCCATCTATGGTAATTGAGATTTTTGCTGCGTATAGTAGCCTGGGCTGGCATTTGTGTTCTCTTGGGGTCTGTATAACATCTGTCTAGGATCTTCTGGCAGGGAAGGTGCACAGAGGACTGATGATCAGTTCCACCTCCTGGCTGCAGATATAGGCCCATAAGACCCTTTCCCAGAAGCTCTGTTGCTTCTGCACCCTGTGCTTTCCTGAGTGGACTTGCCTTATAGAGACACCAGAGTGAAAATGGTGATCTCATCTGAGTCCCAGGGTCAGAGCACTCCCTGGAGGTAAGCTCTCCTCTGGCATGGAAGGTGCACAGAGGACTCAAAATAACACTCTTTCCATAAGCCAGGAATAATATAAAATATATTGGTATAACTCTAACCAAGCACATGAAATACATGTATGACAAGAATTTCAACCTCTGAAGAAAGAAATTAAAGAATATATAAGAAAATGCTCATGAATAGGTAGGATTGAAAGAGTGAAATTACCCATCTTATCAAAAACAATCTACAGATTCAATGCATTCCTGATCAAAATTCCAACACAATACTTTATAGATCTAGAAAGAAAATTTTAAACTCCATATGGAAAACAAAAAAACCCAGGATAGTCAAAACAATCCTGAACAATAAAAGAACTTATAGAGGAATCACCATCCCTGATCTCAAGTTGTAATACAGAACAACTTGGTAGTGATAAAAACTGAATGGTATTGACATAAATACAGACAGGTAGATCAAAGCAATTGACTTAAAGACCTACAAATAAACCCACATACCCATGGAACACTTGATATAAAAAAAATAGAATAAACAATGCAATGGAAATGGACAGGATTTTCATTTTAGTGTTATTTATTGGATATTTTATTTATTTACATTTCAAATGTTAACCCCTTTTCCTATTTCCCCTCCAGAAATCCCCTATGCCATCCCTCCTTCCCCTACTTCTATGAGAGTGCTCCCCACCAATCCACCCACTCCCACATCCCCACCCTGGCATTTCCCTACTCTGGGGCATAATGCCTTCACTGGACTAAGGGCCTCTCCTGCCATTCATGTAAGACAAAGACATCCTCTGCTCCATATACAAATAAAGCCATGGGTCCCTCCATCTGTTCTCTTTGGTTGGTGGTTTAGTTCCTTAAAGCTATGGGGGGGGGTCTGGTTGGTTGATATTGTTTTTTTTCTTATTGGGTTGAAACCCCTTCATCTCCTTCAGTCCTTCCTCTACCTCTTCCATTGGGGACACTGGATCAGTCCAATAGGTGGCAGCGAACATTCGCATCTGTCTTGGTCAGGCTCTGTTCTGGCAGAGCCCCTCAGGAAACAGATAGATTAGGCTCCTGCCTGCAAGCATGACTTGGCATCAGCAATAGTGTCTGGATTTGGTATATGGGATACATCCCCAGGTGGGACTGTCTCTGGATGGCCTTTCCTTCAGTTTCTTCTCCACGTTTTGTCTCTGTATTACCTTTAGACAGGAGCAATTCTGAGTTAAAAATTTGGAGATGAGTGGGTGGCTCCATTCCCCCATCCAGGGCCTTGATTAACCTCTGGATAAGTTCTCCATCCCGTTTCTTGTGTATTTCAGCTAATCTCATTCCAATTCGGTCCTGGGAGCCTTTTGCTTTGCATCTAGGACAGGCTGGTGGATATCCCCACTTCCTCATCCTCCATAGCTCCACACCTCAATTCAAATTCGTAATCCTCTGAGGAACCCCCAGACTGACTTCCAAAGTGGTTGTACAAGCTTGCAATCCCACCATCAGTGGAGGAGTGTTCCTCTTTTTCCACATCCTCGACAGCATCTGCTGTCACCTGAATTTTTGAACTTAGCCATTCTGAATGATGTGATGTGGAATCTCAATGTTGTTTTAATTTGCATTTCCCTGATGTTTAAGGATGTTGAACATTTTTTCAGGTGCTTCTCAGCCATTTTGTATTCCTCAGTTGAGAATTCTTTGTTTAGCTCTGGACTCCATTTTTAATGGAGTTATTTGAATTTCTGGAGTCCAGCTTCTTGAGCTCTTTGTATATATTGGATATTAGTCCCCTATCAGACTTAGGTTGGTAAAAATCCTTTCCCACTCTGTTGGTGACCTTTCTGTCTTATTGACAGTGTCTTTTGCCTTACAGAAGCTTTGCAGTTTTATGAGGTCCCATTTGTCAATTCTTGGTCTTAAAGCAAAAGCCATTGCTGTTCTGTTTAGGAATTTTTCCCCTGTGCCCATATCCTCAAGGCTTTTCTCTACTTTATCCTCTATTAATTTCAAGTGTCTCTGGCCTTATGTGGAGGTTTCTCAGAAAATTGGACATATTACTACTGGAAGATCCAGCAATACTTCTCCTGGGCATATACCGAGAAGAAGTTCCAACTGATAATAACACATGCTCCACTATGTTCATAGCAGCCTTCTTTATAATAGCCAGAAGCTGGAATGAACCCAGATGTCCCTCAACAGAAGAATGGATACAGAAAATGTGGTACATTTAAAAAATGGAGTACTACTCAGCTATTAAAAACAATGGATTTATGAAATTCTTGGGCAAATGGATGTATCTGGAGAATATCATCCTTACTGAGGTAACCCAATCACAAAAGAACTCACATGATATGCACTCACTGATATGTGGATATTAGCCAGAAACATAGAACACCCAAGATACAATTTGCAAAACACAAGAAAATCAAGAAGAGGGAAGACCAATGGGTAGATACTTCATTCCTCCTTAGAATAGGGAACAAAATACCCATGAAAGGAGTTACAGAGACAACGTTTGTAGGTAAGACAAAAGGATGGACTATACAGAGACCACCCCACCCAGGGATCCATCCCATAATCAGCCACCAGACTCAGACACGATTGCATATACCAGAAAGATTTTGCTGAAGGGACCCTGTCATAGCTGTCTCGTATGAGGCTATGCCAGTGCCTGGCAAATACAGAAGTGGATGCTCACAGTCATCTATAAGATTGAACACAGAACCCCCAATGGAGAAGCTAGAGAAAGCACCCAAGGAGCTGAAGGGGACTGTAATCCTATAGGTGTAACAACAGTATGAACTAACCAGTACCCCCAGAGCTCGTATCTCTAGCTGCATATGTAGCAGAAGATGGCCTAGTTGGCCATCACTGGGAAGAGAGGCTCCTTGGTATTGCAAACTTTATATGCCCCAGTTCAGGGGAGTGCCAGGTCCAAGAAGCAGGAGTGGGTGGGTAGGGGAGCAGGGCAGAGGGAGGATATAGGGAACTTTTGGGATAGCATTTGAAATGTATATTAAGAAAATATCTAATAAAAAGAAAGAGAACAAATTCCTGATCCTCTGCTTATCATCCCCATACCCTCCCATACCTGATCCTGCCCACCTTAAACCTCTCCCCTGCCTATATTCCTTCCAAGTCCCTACGACCCTCTAGCTACTGTGAGAATTTTGTTCCCTTTTCTAAGAACTGGAGCATCCACATTTTGGTCCTTCTTCTTCTTCAGCTTCACATGGTCTGTGAATTTTATCTTGAGTATTCTGAACTGTGGGGTGAATATCCACTTATAAGTGAATGCATACCATGTGCATCCTATTGTAACTTGATTACCTCACTGAAGATGATATTTTCTAGTTCCATCCATTTGCCTAAGGTTTCACGAAGTCATTGCTTTTAACACCTGAGTAGTAATCTACTATGTAAATATACCACATTTTCTGTATCCATTCCTCTATCGAGGGACATCTAGGTTTTCCAGCTTCTGGTTATTATAAATAAGGCTGCTATGAACATAGTGGAGCATGTTTCCTTGTGACATGTTGGAGCATCTTTTGAGTATATTCCCAGGAATGGTATGCCTGGGTCCTCAGGTAGTGCTATAACCAGTTTTCAATGGAACCGCCAGACTTATTTCCACAATGGTTGTACCACCTTGCAATCCCACCAGCAATGGGGGAGTATTGCTCTTTCTCCACATACATCCCAGAGTCTTCTGTCACCTGAGTTTTTGATCTTAGACATTCTGACTGGTATGAGGTGGGATCTCAGGGTTATTTTGATGTGCATTTTCTGGATGACTAAGGGTGTTGAACATTTCTTTAGATGCTTCTCAACCATTCCATATTCCCCAGTTGAGAATTCTTTGTTTAGTTCTATAAACAAAGAGGATGATATTTTCTAGTTCCATCTAGATGTCCCTCAGTAGAGGAATGGATACAGAAATTTTGGTATATTTACATAGTAGATTACTACTCAGGTGTTAAAAACAATGACTTCATGACACCTTAGGCAAATGGATGGAACTAGAAAATATCATCCTCGTTGTTTATAGAACTAAACAAAGGTCCTTGACCCACTTGGACTTGAGCTTTTTACAAGGAGATAAAAATGGATTAATTTGCATTCTTCTACATGCCAACTGCCAGTTGAGCCAGCACCACTTGTTGAAAATGCTTTTTTCCAATGGATGGTTTTAGCTTCTTTTGACAAAGATCAAATGACCATATGTGTAGGGGTTAATTTTTGGTCTTCAATTCTATTCTGTTGATCTCCCTGCCTGTCTCTGTATCAATACCATGTAGTTTTTATCACTATTGCCCTATAATACAGCATGAGGTCAGGGATAGTGATTCCCCCAGAAGTTATTTTATTGTTGAGAATAGTTATCTCTATCTTGGGTTTTATATATATATATTTTTTAATTAGGTATTTTCATCATTTACATTTCCAATGCTATCCCAAAAGTCGCCCATATCCTCCCCCCCAACCCCCTACCCACCCACTCCCACTTTTTGACCCTGGAATTCCCCTGTACTGGGGCATATAAAGTTTGCATATCCAATGGGCCTCTCTTTCCAGTGATGGCCGACTAGGCCATCTTTTGATACATATGCAGCTAGAGTCAAGAACTTAGGGATACTGGTTAGTTCATAATGTTGTTCCACCTATAGGGTTGCAGATCCCTTTAGCTCCTTGGGTACTTTCTCTAGCTCCTACATAGGGGGCCCTGTGATCCATCCAATAGCTGACTGTGAGCATCCATTTATGTGTTTGCTAGGCCCCAGCAAAAACATGTGCATTTGTGAGGTGCAATGTGTGCTTTGAGCTTTACTAAAGTTTCTTTAATGAATGTGGCTGCCCTTGCATTTGGAACAGATATATTCAGAATTGAGAGTTCCTCTTGGAGGATTTTACCTTTGATGAGTATGAAGTGTCCCTCCTTGTCTTTTTTGATAACTTTGGGTTGGAAGTTGATTTTATTCAATATTAGAATGGCTACTCCAGCTTGTTTCTTCAGACCATTTGCTTGGAAAATTGTTTTCCAGCCTTTCACTCTGAGGTAGTGTCTGTCTTTTTCCCTGAGATGGGTTTCCTGTAAGCAGCAGAATGTTGGGTCCTGTTTGTGTAGCCAGTCTGTTAGTCTATGTCTTCTAATTGGGGAATTGAGTCCATTGATATTAAGAGATATTAAGGAAAAGTAATTGTTGCTTCCTTTTATTTTTGTTGTTAGAGTTGGCATTCTGTTCTTGTGGCTGTCTTCTTTTGGTTTCTTGAGGGATTACTTTCTTGCTTTTTCTAGGGCGTGATTTCCATCCTTGTATTGGTTTTTTTCTGTTATTATCCTTTGAAGGGCTGGATTCGTGGAAAGATGATGTGTGTATCTTGGGTTTTTTGTTATTCCTAATGAATTTGCAAATTACTCTTTTTAATTCTGTGAAGAATTGAGTTCGAATTTTGATGTGTATTGCATTGAATCTGTAGATTGCTTTCAGCAAGAGAGCCATTTTTACTATATTAATCCTGCCGAGCAATCATCATGGGAGCTCTTTCCATCTTCTGAGATCTTCTTCAATTTCTTTCTTCAGAGACTTGAAGTTCTTATCATACAGATCTTTTACATGCTTCGTTGTGGTCACACCAAGATACATTATATTTTTTGTGACAATTGTGAAGGGTGTTTTCCCCTAATTTCTTTCCCAGCCTGTTTATCCTTTGAGTAGAGGAAGGCTACTGATTTGTTTGAGTTAATTTTGGATCCAGCCACTTTGGTAAAATTGTATTAGCAGATTTAGTAGTTCTCTGGTGGAATTTTGGGGTCACTTATGCATAGTATCATATCATCTGCAAATAGTGATATTTTGACTCTTCATTTACAATTTGACCTCCATTTGTTGTCTCATAGCTCTAGCTAGGACTTTGAATACTATATTAAATAGGTAGGGAGAGAATTGACAACCTTGTCTAGTCTCTGCTTTTAGTGGGATTGCTTTAAGTTTCTCTCCTTTTTGTTTGATGTTAAATACTAGTTTGTTGTATATTGCTTTTTTATATGTTTAGATTAGGGCCTTGAATTCTTGATGTTTCCAAGACTTTTATCCTAAAGGACAGGTTGAATTTTGTTCAATGCTTTTTCAACCTTTATTTTTGCCATCTACTCCTCTTGGATGTATATGCTTCTTTTTATGCTTCTTTTTATTCTAGAGCTTTTGCTGTGCTCTCAAGCTGCTAGTGCATGCTATTTCCAGTTTCTTTTTGGAGGCACTCAGAGCTATGAGTTTTCCTCTTAGGACTACTTTCATTGTATCCCACAAATTTAGGTATTATGTGCCTTCATTTTCATTAAATTATAAAAAGTCTCTAATTTATTTCTTTATTTCTTCCTTGACCAAGTTATCATTGAGTAGAATGTTGTTCAGCTACCAGATGTATGTGGGTTTTTTGATGTTTTTGTTGTTATTGAAGAACAGCCTTAGTCAGTGGTATTTGATAGAATGCATGGTATTATTTTAATCTTCTTGTGCCTGTTGAGGCCTGTTTTTTGACTGATTATATGGTCAGTTTTGGAGAAGGTACCATGAGGTCACCATAAGGTGCTGAAAAGAAGATAGATTCTTTTGTTTTAGGATGAAATTTTCTGTAGATATCTGTTAAATCCATTTGGTTCATAACTTCTGTTAGTTTCACCGGGTCTCTGTTTAGTTTCTGTTAATATGATCTGTCCATTGATGAGAGTGGGGTGTTGAAGTTTCCCACTATTTTCGTGTGAGGTGCTGTGGGGCATTGGGCTATACACAGATGGCCTGGCTTCCACTTGAGGCTAAATCTTGAAACCTGGGACCCAGTGGTGATAATTCACCTACATGTGATGGAAAGAGTTTTCTCATGTCTCCTGGAACTCTGTCTCCTGTCAAAGTTACTGCCTCCTCAGGCCCCCAAGAGAAACATGGTTTTTAGTCTTGTAGGCAATGTCCTAAGCTTCTGACCTTCAGGCTAAACTCCTCCCCAGTTACCTAGAAACAGTAAGATAAAGCAGCCCACTATAAGAGGGGCTGTTTGGCCCCTCCCCCCTCTCTCTCTCTCTCTCTCTCTCTCTCTCTCTCTCTCTCTCTCTCTCTCTCTCTCTCACACACACACACACACAAACCTTTTCTCTTTCCCCCTGCCTTTCTATAACAAAGCTCTAAAATCATAGACTGTCTCTGTTCATCAAGGACCACTGCTCTTACTCTTGCCTGTGTGGGAGCCTTTCTCCCTAAGCCCTCACTCCCATAACCCCAGGACCCCTGGTTTCAGGGGCTGCCCCTTATGCACCCCCAATCGAGTGGGGTCAGTGGCTTAGATGCCCATGCAGAGCCAAATGGAAAGCATGTGGAAGCCCTCCCATGTCTGCCTGCCTAGAGCATAGGAGAAACTCTGGCTGGAGTTGGGCTATCTACCCTTCCCCCTCCTTCCCCTACCCCTTTTAGTTCCCACAAGGTACAGTGTGTAATTTGAGATTTTGTAATGTTTCTTTTATGAATGTGGGTGCCACCACATTTGGTGCATAGATGATCAGAATTGAGAGTTCATCTTGGTAGATTTTTTCCTTTGACTCATATGAAGTGTCCATCCTTATCTTTTTTGATAATTTTATGTTGAATGTCAATTTTATTCAAAATTAAAATGGCTACTCCAGCTTGGGAAAATTGTGTTCTAGCCCTTTACTATGAGGTAGTTTCTGTCTTTGTCACTGACATGCATTTCCAGTATGAAGCAAAATGCTGGGTCCTGTTTATGTATCCAGTCTTTTAGTCTATGTCTTTTTATTGGGGAATTGGTTCCATTGATGTTAAGAAACATTAAGGAAGAGTGATTGTTGCTTACTGTTATTTTTGTTGTTAAAAGGTGAAATTCTGTTTCTTTGTCTGTCTTCTTTTGTGTTTGTTGAAAGAAGGTTACTTTCTTGCTTTTTTTCTAGGGCATAGTTTCCCTAGTTGTATCAGAGTTTTCCATTTATTATCCTTTTTAGGGTAGGATTTGTGGAAAGATATTTTGTACATTTGGTTTTGTCATGGAATATACTGTTTTCTCCATCTAGAGCAATTGAGAATTTTGCTGGGTGTAGTAGTCTGGACTGCCATTTGTGTTCTCTTAGGGTCTGTATGACATCTGCCCAGGATCTTCTGGCTTTTAGAGTCTCTGATGAGAAGACTGGTGTAATTGATAGGTCTGCCTTTGATTGCTACTTGACCTTTTGCCCCTTACTGCTTTTAATATTCCTTCTTTGTTTAGTGCATTTGGTGTTTTGATTATTATGGGATGGGAGGAATTTCTTTTCTGGTCAAGTCTACTTGGAGTTTTGTAGGCTTCTTGTATGTTCATGGGCATCTCTTTCTTTAGGTTAGGGAAGTTTTCTTCTATAATTTTGTTGAAGACATTTACTGCCTTTAAGTTGGGAATCTTTACTCTGTTCTAAATCTTCTATTCTTACGTTTGGCTTTCTTTTTTTCTTTTTTCTTTCTTTTTTTTTTGTTTTGTTTTGTTTTTGAGAACATATATTTTAGCAAAAAAAAAATAGTTTTTAAGATAGGGTCTCCTGTAGCTAATGCTGGTCTCTATTTTGGTATGTAGTCAAGAATGACCTTGAATTCCTGATCCTCCTGCATCTATATCCCAAGTGATGGACCAGAGGCAAGCATGAGCACATTGGTCAGCAAATGCTGTTATTCCCAACAGCACCTGTTAACACTCAGTTAGAAAGTGGTATTCATCCTATTAGGTCACAGGAATGTAACAAACAAACAAACAAACAAACAAACAATTCATACAATCAGTAACGGTGGTACTCCCAAGACTTAGGAAAGCAAAGGGAAGCCTTGAGGGGTTTGGTGGAGGGAACCCTCTCACATTTTCTTGAGTAAGGGTTGGAGATATCTGTAATGTCAAGACAAACTAACTCCACTCTGCTGAGTGATAAAAGACAGAAAAGGTCATTTGGAAATGGGACCCAAGGGACAAGATTAGCAGAGCCATGATCTATAAGCAGCAGAAGTCTTAGATGGCAGCCATTCCACTGCCTTGGGAGACCTGAACACAGGGCTATGAGATGACCTCACTGTACAGTTCTCGAACGAGGACTTGGTTGACCATAAAGACCATTCAGTACTTTCTAAACATTCTTTAACTACTTCAGAAGACAACAGCAATGCATACACAGTAAGATAGTCATAGAAATGTTCACATTCACGGGGAAACACAACCTTGGATGAAATAAGAATTAAGCTGTCTTTTAAGGAACTGGTTAGAACCTCCTTAAGGAGCATTACAATTCCTATTTTATACCAGCCCCGGGTCAGAATTCCTATGGTGCATCAGTTTTGATGGAAGGTCATAAACCACTCAACAATTGCTGTCTCAGAGTTCCCTGTCTAGTTGCCTATATTTTTAACATATTATCCAAATCATAAAAACAAATAAAACACTGTAACTTCACCCAAGGAATAGAATGGCTACACAGACCCTTCTGGTAGAATGCAAGTTCAAGTTCTCTGCTTCATGGCAAGGTAGGGAACAAGGGATACTTCTGCCCCAGTTCAACACACAGAATAATTTGGTTTGAGATTTTAAGACATAAGGCATTTTTAACATCTCCTGTAAGATGTTAACCAGAGAAACACAGTCGCCATGCCATTGGGGTGTACTCAGATCACCTCTGGGTTTCTTCTCACTGCTTCTGTGTGGCTACTGGAGTGTGACAAAGTTTCCACATTTCTCTTCCAGGTCTTTCTACGTGTTGTGCTTCTTCTGAGTCAGCAAATGGTTTCTCCCAACAGTCCTAAGGTTTACAAATTCAGTAAGTGATTCTGAAACACTTACTGACCATCCTTAGTGCAAGAAGGAACGAGAAGAGGAAACACTATGGACCGACCTCAGAGCACTTGGCTTGTGCCTACTTCAGTCAAAATACTGCTGAGCTGACTGGCACTGGAATCAAGGGAACATGGATGTTGAGAGCTCAGCTACTGTTTAAGAGGCTTTGCCCAGAAACATCATAATGGTTTCAGTTTTTCTCCAAAGACTACATCCACTTCCCACCATCAGTGTCTTGAGAGCCTTGGAATTAAAAAGGAATAGTCACATGACTTCCTGACAGTTAGAATCCATCCAGTTCTGACTAGTCAAATTTGACTTGGGTGTTCAGACTGTTTCTTCCTCTCAGAGTGGGAGATGGAAGGGAATCAACCACCCTGTTTCTGCTGTCAACACTGCACCAGGGCTTTCAGCGCATTTCCCAAGATGTTCTGCTTGCCTCTACTTTCTTCACTATTTATCAGTCATAATGAGCTGACAACTCCTTTCTACACTTCAACTAAGCTGTACAGCAAGGTCTGCAAGGGTAGATCCAATGTTTCTACATTTATTTACAAATATCATTCAAATGGACTCTAATTGAATCTACAGGTTTAAATCCATTGGCTAAAAACATATTACATATTATAAACATGGCAATATTTAATATAGTATCTATTCTGAAATATTTTCATGTTCATGATCACATTTGTTATACCTAAAATTGAATGAATACACTTTAAATAACTATTAGCAATGGCTGCTCACTTTATGGTTGAGGACTGGGGGCTAGGGCTACATTTTATTATCTCAGAAAAATCTTCAAGGTAAAATTAAAGCTTATATTTGATTGTCTCAGCATATCCTTTTTTGTATCTGGATTTAAAATGAAGACTGACACAGGAAATAGCTAGGGCCCCTTCTAATTTACAATATTTTTAAAAATCAGTTTAAGATTCTGAGAGAAAGTGTCTGTTGTGAATTTAAAAAATAAATAAATAAATAAAACAAAACAAACAAAACAAACAAAAACCACCTTTCAAAATAAACTTAATGAAAGAAGTGTTTGAGAAGGTTGGCTGGAGATTCATTGGCCATCAGTCTTCTTAGACTGCAGCTGTCGCTTCCAGGCCTCATTCAAATAAACTAGTCATTTGTAATTGAGGAGGAGGAGGAGAAGGAAGTTCAGCACATATGTGGTGATGTAGATGATGCAAAACTCCTTCAGCACAAAGTACAGAATGTAGGCCAGGTACAAAGATATCACAGACACAATGGAAGAGGTCGTGAGGCCCAGAGCTGCATCTGCACTGGCTGTCATGCCAAGTAATAACTGTAGTATATAAAATATAAGTCCAAAGACACTGTTTGGCTGGTTTAATACACTATCTTTTCCAAAAATGGAACCCCAAAGACGAAATACTCGACCCCATCTGGAGGCTAGGGCGGCGGAGCACTTCACCCAGGGTCCCAGGTCTCAGAGGGCCAGGTAAGCTCCGGTTCCCTCTCCTTCTCTTGCTCCACACGATAGGAGTAGATGGAGAGCAGGATTCTGGTGGTGGTGGCGCACACTGTATACCGGGCCACCCGTTGCCACAACCAAGGCACCTGCACAGACACTGTCAGCAGGACTTGCGCGTGTCAGAGACCATCCCGTGAGAAAGTGAGCCCTTCACAATCTCCCTAACAGGCCAAATGGCCTCGTGCTAAGAGCTGGTTATCACCCCCTTCCTCCTTATTCCCTTCCTGGCACCTGAGGCTGTAAAAGCTGAATTATAGTCCTCTCTTCCCTATCTTTTCCTGAGTTCCCATGACATCCAAGGACATGAGTTACACCTGAGCCCAGCTTGACACCCAAGGCTGTCAAGGAGGATCCATGTTCCGGAGATAAGATGCAAAGTTCCCGCTGCCTGGCGCCTGACTTTGGACTCCATGTCAGCAGATGCCCACTTCTTTGTTCTTTGTATAATTCTCCCTTGACCCCTCCTCTATTCCCCATGATGTATGCTTTAAAAAGAAGGCACCTCAGCATAATAAAGGAGACCTTGATAGGTACAATCTTCTTGGTCTCCTATTTCTCTTTCTTTTCCTCCCATCTCCTTCCAGGTTTGTGGTCCCCCTTGCACCCACAAATAACTAAATCCTGCGGGATGGGATAAGTGGCAACCGACGTGAGGGCGAGGTCCGGATCGTAATCCTATCGGTGGAGGTTCCAGAGAAGTTTGTCACTTCCCCAAGAATTTAGAAGTAGTGAAGGACCCCTTCCACTGCTCACGGAAGAGCGAAAAGTCCTTGGTGAGTTGAGTCATCTCCACTTCAGGTTATGGGAAATAAGCTATCTAAAGAGGTAGTCATCATCAAAGGTTTAAAGATAGCTCTCAGGGAAAGAGGAGTACTAGTTAAAAAGAAAGGCTAGATAGACTTTTTATTTTCATAGTCCAGGTATATCCATGGTTTATTATAGATGAAGCAGAGATACATTATAAAAAATGGTGAAAGGTAGGTAGAGATTTAAATGATAAACTAGCTAATGAGGGTCCCTATGCAGTCCGTACAACCATCTTTTCTTATTGAGGAGTAACTATCAGAAGCAGCCACTGTGCCTCCTCTCCCTTCTCTGGCAGAATTCCCAGAAGAAAGAGATAAAGAATTAGAGTCTGAACATGAGAGAGAGAAAATAAGTTTCAGAAAAGCGGTTATCCCCTGTTTGGGATCTTTTAGCAAAAAAGAGAGAAAATGAAGATAAGCTATTTCAGAGCTCTCTTAGGGACAGAAGGAAAACGGGAGACTTCCTTCTTCCTCTCTGTCTCCTATGGAGATATTCTTAGCTCTGGTTAGGATATCTGAGTCCCTTTGAGACATCAAGTTCTATTCCCTCTGTCTATTGTCTGTTTTAGGTGCACCAAATTGTCCATATGTCTGTCTATTTATGTTTGTTTTTTGTTTTGTTGTTTGAATGATTGTTGTTCTGTGTTTCATGCTGAAAAAAAAATGGTTAAAACTTTATGTGCTGGCTGTCCATCCTTTGATTTAGTTTAACTTGTTTAAAAAGCAATCTCAGTTTGCACAGCAGAAACTGGTAAGTTATGTGACACTGTGACTGGGAGTCAAAGTACAGCTGAAAAATCCCTGCTGGGAGCCAATTGCAAAGGGAGCTCTTAAAGGGACAGGCAGCATTTTGCTTGTAAAAGAAAGCCTAAATTTGGGGACTCGGGGTTAGAGTCATTCTAAACGACATGCAGCATGAATAAACCCAGGAAAACAGGTCTTTAAAGATACTTCAAAATAGGGATAATCTTTGGGCCAGGACTCTGACAGAGTGCTCAGAGTGAGAAAAAGTTTGCATTTAGGTTGAAGCTGAGCTCAGAGGGGAGCAGCCTCAGCAAAGCTTGTGTGGCACTTCTTTTGTTTCACAAACCATGACTAGGGAAATCCCTGGGACTTCAGCTCTCCCTCCCTTTCTTTTAGCTGAAAGAGCCTTGTTACAGACCTAGCCAGATGTTTTTCTAAATAAAGTTTAAATTCAAAGTTTATAAAAGGTCAATCAGGCTGTAGAATTTAGCAAGACATTGCGATTTGACTTGCCTACTTTATATAAAGTTATAGTGTACAGAGTTTGCTTATATGTATAAGTGTCTGTTCCTTGTTCTAAACAGCCCTTCTATGAGAGAAAGTATACGTGAATTGAATCACATGCTTATTCTTTCGTGTTTTCTCCTGCTTCAACAAAGATAATTAAATTGTGTGCTGTAGATGGTGTTTTAAAATTTTGAACAATCAAACTTTAAGTTGTGTATTAATAGTCAATATTATATCTCAGAGCTTGCAATTGCTTAAAATTGTTCACTCCTCAGAGGCTACTAATTCTCTAGCTTACCATTGCTTATGCAACTTATAAAAAAATACTGTTCCTTAAAGAAAACTGTTTTTGGACAGTTAAGAAATTGTCCTGGGTTGCCTGGAAAAGACCCCCAAGATTTGCTTTTGTGTTATAGAGGTTTACATAAAGCTTTAACTGATAAAAATTAGAGATAGCTCCTAAAAAGATACAAACTCAGGATCCTTATAATTATTTGGGTTTTAGACTTACTGATCAAGCTGCTTTTCTCTAGAAGATAGTTATTCGCAGAGAAAACTTAAGGACTTTCTCTTATTTCTGATTAATAAATATATAAATTATACACATGTGACTATAACTTTTTTCTTTTTTTAATTAATATTTTTACTACATATTTTCCTCAATTACATTTCCAATGCAATCCCAAAAGTCCCCCATGCCCTCCCCCACCCCACTTCCCTACCCACTCATTCCCATTTTTTTTTTTTTGGCCCTGGCGTTCCCCTGTACTGGGGCATATACAGTTTGCGTGTCCAGTGGGCCTCTCTTTCCAGTGATGGCCGACTAAGCCATCTTTTGATACATATGCAGCTAGAGTCAAGAGCTCAGGGGTACTGGTTAGTTCATAATGTTGTTCCACCTATAGGGTTGCAGATCCCTTTAGCTCCTTGGGTACTTTCTCTAGCTCCTCCATTGGGAGTCCTGTGATCCATCCAATAGCTGACTGTGAGCATCCACTTCTGTGTTTGCTAGGCCCCGGCATAGTCTCACAAAAGACAGCTACATCTGGGTCCTTTCGATAAAATCTTGCTAGTGTATGCAATGGTGTCAGCGTTTGGAAGCTGATTATGGGGTGGATGCCTGGATATGGCAGTCTCTAGATGGTCCATCCTTTCGTCTCAGCTCCAAACTTTGTCTCTGTAACTCCTTCCATGGGTGTTTTGTTCCCAATTCTAAGGAGGGGCATAGTGTCCACATTTCAGTCTTCATTCTTCTTGAGTTTCATGTGTTTAGCAAATTGTATCTTATGTCTAGGGTGAAGTAGCTGGATATAAAATTAACTCAAACAAGTCAATGGCCTTTCTCTACACAAAGGATAAACAGGCTGAGAAAGAAACTAGGGAAACAACACCCTTCTCAATAGTCACAAATAATATAAAATATCTTGGCGTGACTCTAACTAATGAAGTGAAAGATCTGTATGATAAAAACTTCAAGTCTCTGAAGGAAGAAATTAAAGAAGATCTCAGAAGATGGAAAGATCTCCCATGCTCATGGATTGGCAGGATCAACATTGTAAAAATGGCTATCTTGCCAAAAGCAACCTACAGATTCAATGCAATCCCCATCAAAATTCCAACTCAATTCTTCAACGAATTAGAAAGGGTAATCTGCAAATTCATCTGGAATAACAAAAAACCTAGAATAGCAAAAATTCTTCTCAAGGATAAAAGAACCTCAGGTGGAATCACCATGCCTGACCTAAAGCTTTACTACAGAGCAATTGTGATAAAAACTGCATGGTACTGGTATACTGACAGACAAGTAGACCAATGGAATAGAATTGAAGACCCAGAAATGAACCCACACACCTATGGTCACTTGATCTTCTACAAGGGAGCTAAAGCCATCCAGTGGAAGAAAGACAGCATTTTCAACAAATGGTGCTGGCACAACTGGTTGTTATCATGTAAAAGAATGTGAATCAATCCATACCTTTCTCTTTGTACTAAGGTCAAATCTAAGTGGATCAAGGAACTTCACATAAAACCAGAGACACTGAAACTTATAGAGCAGAAAGTGGGGAAAAGCTTTGAAGATATGGGCACAGGGGAAAAATTACTGAATAGAACAGCAATGGCTTGTGCTGTAAGATCGAGAATTGACAAATGGGACCTCATGAAACACCAAAGCTTCTGCAAGGCAAAAGACACTGTCAATAAGACAAAAAGACCACCAACAGATTGGGAAAGGATCTTTACCTATCCTAAATCAGATAGGGGACTAATATCCAACATATATAAAGAACTCAAGAAGGTGGACTTCAGAAAATCAAATAACCCCATTAAAAAATGAGGCTCAGAACTGAACAAAGAATTCTCACCTGAGGAATACCGAATGGCAGAGAAGCACCTGAAAAAAATGTTCAACATCCTTAATCATCAGGGAAATGCAAATCAAAACAACCCTGAGATTCCACCTCACACCAGTCAGAATGGCTAAGATCAAAAATTCAGGTTACAGCAGATGCTGGCAAGGATGTGGAGAAAGAGGAACACTCCTCCATTGTTGGTGGGATTGAAGGCTTGTACAACCACTCTGGAAATCAGTCTGGCAGTTCCTCAGAAAATTGGACATAGTTGTACCGGAGGATCCAGCAATACCTCTCCTGGGCATATATCCAGAAGATGTCCCAACTGGTAAGAAGGACACATGCTCCACTATGTTCATAGCAGCCTTATTTATAATAGCCAGAAGCTGGAAAGAACCCAGATGCCCCTCAACAGAGCAATGGATACAGAAAATGTGGTACATTTACACAATGGAGTACTACTCAACTATTAAAAAGAATGAATTTATGAAATTCCTAGGCAACTGGATGGACCTGGAGGGCATCATCCTGAGTGAGGTAACACATTCACAAAGGAACTCACACAATATGTACTCACTGATAAGTGAATATTAGCCCAAAACCTAGGATACCCAAGATATAAGATACAATTGACTATAATAACTTTTCAAGCATTCTAGTTACAATCGCTCTTCAAGAGAAACAATTGAAAGTGTAATTAGTCACTGTTCATGTTATATTAAAACCGACTATAACAGTCCAGTATTTAAGTGGTTTTGTCAACAATTTCATAATTATCAAAGACAAGATATTATAAAACTTTTAAAACTTTATCTTCTTAAAAAAATTATACCCCCGTGCACATTATTTAAATCATACTTTTATTTTTAAGAACTTTGAAATTTAGATGTCAAAGAACTTAATAAATGCCTCATAGTACCTTAAAACTAGACATAATTATGTCTAAGAGAGACGAAAAAGATCCACTCGTTGACTCATGGCATGATCCTGAACAGAAGGTTATTATGGGGAAAAGGGGGAGGTGTTTCTGTTTTTTCCACAGAATGCTACAAAATCATGCTAGCTTCCAGAATGATTCGTGTGACAGACTGATCTGTGAGTTCATGAGTGCCCTGGCAGTGATGACAAGAAAGCTGTGTTGAGAGCACAGAGAAAGAGAAATCAGAGAGAGCAGCCACTTGCAAACAAGATAAAGAAACTTCCTATCTTCGCCATGAGCTACAGCAAGGAGAGCCAACCTGGTGTCAATTTGAGGACAACTATAAATGAGGACTCATGAGGCAGAGAGACTGCTACAGTGTATTTAACAAGATTTCATCAGAGACACTGTTTTTTGGCCATTCAGGCCAACTCCCCTATAGCTGTAAAAGCTTTTGTACCTTACCTATATGCTCTATTGTTAGATAATTTTAAGAGTTAAGATCACCAATCTTGACAAGTCTTTTCATATTCATTGTAATTGTTGTCAATTAACTAATTGTGTAGATCCTAATTTAGATAAAGAATCTACTGTTATGATTTTGTTAAAGAGACCTGCTTGTATTTTGCTGCCTGTTAGAATTAGGAAATGATCCTTAATTTAAAAAATCCAGGAATGCAAACTTAGAGAAGGTCAAATGAGCAATTTTAAGATTTACTGCTTTAGTCCCGATTTTAACTTCAATATCTACCACTGCTTTAGATCAACAGCTGTATACTGGTCATTTTGTTAATGATATGCATAAGAATATTAGCAACTTATTGTAGATAAAAAATTGGAGGCAAAGGTTAATGTCTTAGAAGTAATGGTCTCAACAATAAGACAGGATATAACAAATATTAAGGCTACAAAGACAGAAATTTCAGGTATTATAAAAATGTTGTTTTTATTCTGACAAGACTGGCTTAGTTCAAGATAGCATAGACAAAGTTAGAGCTAGTTTAGAAGAGAGAAAACATAACAGAGTGAAACAAGAATATTGGTATAAAAATTGTTTTTCTACTTCTCCTTGGGTCACCACCTTACTTCCCAGCCTTTAGAGGCCTTTCATGGCTATTTTACTGCTTTTGTCTTTTGGCCCCTGAGCCTTTAGAAAATTAACCAGTTTTGTTAAGTCACAGATTGAAGCTGCTTTAAGTAAGCCGGTTACAGTCCACTACCATCAGCTGGATATCCAGTATTCAGACGAAGAAGATCCTCCTCCAACCGAGGCAGAAACAATGACTCGTCTCCAATTTTCTACCCTTGCTGCTAATGCAGAGTCCCCTTGGTTCCTCAGGCTTTGGAGACAATGGGGACGAAAAAGGGTGACCTCCAGCTTCTAGTATAGCCACAAATTGTGGTGTTACAATTGGCATAAGTCTTATAGAGGCCTTACTGAGTCTGAGGTTGACCATTCTCCTACGGGAGCTGCACAGAACTCAGAACTGTGCATGCTGGTTTGTGATAAATGTGAATCCGGTATGGGCCCAGCATGGGTGTAAACTAAGTATTGCAGGGGAAGGTCCATATAGACCATTTCTGAGTTCCCTGAGAGACAAACTCAGTTTAGATGGAGGTTGGTATCTAGTTTCAGCTACAAGTAAAGAATTTTTCTAAGGCTCTGCCTCCCCTCCCCAAAAGATACCAAGAACCACAAGTGTGGGTCTATGACAGCACCCACGGGAGGAATCGGGTCAATGTCCCCCCAAGCCATGGTAATGCCTGCTCATCCAAAGATGAGAAGATTATTTGATCACCTCAGTTAAGTGTTGTAGCCTCCCCTCCCCCAACCTTAGGGTTCCACTGTATACACCTGGATGGAGCTTGCTGGCTCAATCGTTCTGCCACGCCCACTGCTGGAACCTGCCGCCTTGCTGTTCGGAGCCATACACGCGGTCACCCTGCTATTGGTCCCCGGGACTATTTGGCGGGAATCGCTCCCCCCCCCCTCTCCTTCATAACTGCGTGCTGATATAGTAAAATTGAGCCTTGATCAGAATGCCTGTCTTAGCTGCATTTCTTTCTCTCATCGCCTAGCCCCTCTTCTATTCCAGGTTTCCAAAATGCCTTTCCAGGCTAGAACCCAGGCTGTGATCTGCTGGCCGGATACAACAAAGTGTGTCCTTATTAAATTTAATTCAGAAGGGGGAGATGTCAGAGACCATCCCGTGAGAAAGTGAGCCCTCCACAATCTCCCTAACAGGCCAAATGGCCTCGTGCTAAGAGCTGGTTATCACTCCATTCCTCCTTATTCCCTTCCTGGCACCTGAGGCTGTAAAAGCTGAATTATAGTCCCCTCTTCCCTATCTCTTCCTGAGTTCCCATGACATCCAAGGACAAGAGTTACGCCTGAGACCAGCTTGACACCCAAGGCTGTCAAGGAGGATCGATGTTCCGGAGATAAGATGCAAAGTTCCCGCTGCCTGGCGCCTGACTTCGGCCCCCATGTCAGCAGATGCCCACTTCTTTGTTCTTTGTATAATTCTCCCTCAACCCCTCCCCTATTCCCTGTGATGTATGCTTTAAAAAGAAGGCACCTCAGCATAATAAACGAGACCTTGATAGGTACCATCTTCTTGGTCTCCTATTTCTCTTTCTTTTCCTCCCATCTCCTTCAAGGTTTGCGGTCCCCCTCGCACCCAAGAATAACTGAATCCCACAGGACGGGATAGGCAAGGCCATCTTCCCCCCTCTGCCACCAGGACCTCCTCTCTTTGTCTCCACCTCAGATGCCCGCTCCAGCCACAACCACTACCACATTTGGCTTTCTTATGTCCTGGATTTCCTGGATGTTTTAGGTTAGAAGCTTTTTGCATTTTGCATTTTCTTTGACTGCTGTGTCAATGTTCTCTATGGTATCTTCTGCACCTAGGATTCTCTTTTCTATTTCTTCTATTGTGTTTGTGATGCTTGCATCTATAACTCTTGATCTCTTTCCTATGTTTTCTATCTCCAGAGTTGTCTCGATTTGTGATTTCTTTATTCTTTATATTTCCATTTTTACATTCTGGATGGTTTTGTTCAATTCCTTCACCTGTTTGGTTGTATTTTCCTGTAATTCTTTAAGGGGCTTTTATGTTTCTCTTTAAAGGCTTCTACCTGTTTAACTGTGTTCTCTTATATTTCTTTAAGGGAGTTATATGTGTCCTTCTTAAAGTCCTCTGTCATCCTCATGAGATGTGATTTTTAAATCACAGTCTTGCTTTTCTGGTGTTCTTAAAGAGGAAACAGAAAAATCCCTTAAATAATTACAGGGAAACACAACCAAACGGGTAATGGAACTGAACAAAACCATCCAAGATGTAAAAATAAAGGTAGAAACAATAAAGAAAACCCAAAGGGAGATAACACTGAAGATAGAAATTCTAGGAAAGAAATCGGGAGTCACAGATGCAAGCATCACCAACAGAATACAAGAGATGGAAGAGAGAATCTCAGATGCAGAAGATTCCAAACAGAACATGGACACAAGAATCAAAGAAAACGCAAAATCAAAAAGATCCAGCTAAGATGAAAGGATGGACCATCCACAGACTGCACCACCTGGAGGTCCATCCCATAATCAGCTACCAAATGCAGACACTATTGCATATGCCAGCAAGATTTTGCTAAAAGGACCCTGATATAGCTGTCTTCTGGGAGACTTTACCAGTGCCTGGCAAATACAGAAGTGGATGCTCACAGTCATCTATAGGATAGAACACAGGGCCTCCCAAGTAGGAACTAGAGAAAATACCCAAGAGCTGAAGGGGTCTGCAACCCTATAGGTGGAACAACAATATGAACTAATCAGTAACCCCAGAACTCATGTCTCTAGCTGCATATGTAGCAGAAGATGGCCTAGCTGGCCATCATTGGGAAGAGAGACTCCTTGGTCTAGTAAACTTTATATGCCCCAAAACAGCTGAAAACCAGGGCCAAGAACTGGGAGGGAGTGGGTAGGGGAGCAGGGCAGGGGGGAGGGTATAGAGGATCTTTGGGATAGCATTGAAATGTAAATGAAGAAAATATCTAATAAAAAATAAAATAAAATAAAATAAAATAAAATAAAAGATACTAACACAAAATATCCAGGAAATCCAGGACACAATGGGAAAACCAAGCCTACAAATAATAGGAGTAGATGAAAATAAGAATTTTAAACTTAAAGGGAAAGTAAACATCTTCAACAAAATTATAGAAGAAAAACTTCCCTAACCTAAAGAAAGAGATGCCCATGAACATACAAGAAGCCTACAGAACTCCAAATAGACAGTAACAGAAAAGAAATTCTTCCTGACACATAATAATCAGAACAACAAATGCACTGAATAAAGATAGAATATTAGAAGCAATAAGGTTAAAAGGTCAAGTAACATGTAAAAGCAGGCCTATTAGAATTACACCAGACTTCTCACCAGAGACTATGAAAGCCAGAAGATCCTGAACACATGTTATGCAGACCCTAGGAGAACACAAATTCCAGCCCAGGCTGATATACCCAGCAAAACTCTCAATTACCATAGATGAAGAAACCAAGGTATTCCATGGCAAAGCCAAATTCACACAATATCTTTCCAGGAATTCAGACCTTCAAAGGATAATAAAGGGAAAACTCCACACAAGGACAGAAATTACACCCTAGAAAAAGCAAGAAAGTAATCCTTCAACAAACCTAAAAGAAGACAGGCACAAGAATAGAACCCCAACTCTAACAACGAAATAATGGAAGCAATAATTACTTTTCCTTAGTATCTTTCAATATCAGTAGACTTAAATACCCAATAAAAAAACATAGACTAACAGACTGGCTACACAAACAGGACCCAACATTTTGCTACATACCAGAAACCCAGCTCAGGGACAAAGACAGACACTACCTCAAAGTGAAAGGCTGGAAATCAATTTCCAGTGTAAATGGTATGAAAAACAAGCTGGAGTAGCCATTCTAATATTGAAGAAAATTGACTTCCAAAGTTTTCAAAAAAGACAAGGAGGGGCACTTCATAATCATCAAAGGTAAAATTTTCCAAGATGAACTCTCAATTCTGAATATCTATGCTCCAAATGCAAGGGCAGCCACATTCATTAAGGAAACTTTAGTGAAGCTCAAAGAACACTTTGCACCTCACACAATAATAGTGGGAGACTTCAACACCCCATTCTCATCATTGGACAGATCATGGAAACAGAAACCAAACAGAGACACAGTGAAACTAACAGAAGTTATTAAAGAAATGGATTTAACAGATATCTACAGAACATTTTATCCTAAAACAAAAGGATATACCTTCTTCTTAGCACCTCATGGTACCTTCTCCAAAACTGACCATACAATTGGTCAAAAAACAGGCCTCAAAAGATACAAAAATATTGAAATTATCCGATGCATCCTATCAGATCAACATGGACTAAGGTTGATCTTAAATAACACAAATAATAGAAAGCCAACATTCACATGAAAGTTGAATAACACTCTACTCAGTGATACCTAGGTCAAAGAAGAAACAAAGAAATTAAAGACTTTTAGAGATTAATGAAAATGAAGCCACAACATACCCAAACTTATGGGACACAATGAAAGCATCCTGAGAATAAAACTCATATTTTTGAGTGCTCCCAAAAAGAACCTAGACAGAGCATAGACTAGCAGCTTGACAGCACACCTAAAAGGAAGAAAATTCACCCAAGGGGAGTAGATGACAGTAAACAGTCAAACTCGGGGCTGAAATCAAACAAGTGAAAACAAAAAGAACTATTCAAAGAATCAACCACACTGGGAGCTGGTTCATTGAGAATACCAACAAGATAGATGAACCCTTAGCCAAACTAACTTGAGGGCACAGGAACAGTATTCTATTTAATAATATCAGAAATGAAAAGGAAGACAGAGCAACATAACATGAAGAAATCCAAAACATCATCAGATCCTACTACAAAAGGCTATACTCAACAAAACTAGAAAACCTGGATGAAATGGACAATTTTCTAGACAGATACCAGGTACCAAAATTAAATCAGGATCAAATTAATGGTCTAAACAGTCCCATTTCCCCTAAAGGAATAGAAGCAGTCATTAATAGTCTCCCAACTAAAAAGAGCCCAGGACCAGATGGGTTTAGTGCAGAGTTCTATCAGACCTTCAAAGGAGACCTAATTCCAACTCTTCTCAAACTATTCCACAAAAGAGAAACATAATGTACTCTACGCAATTCATTCTATGAAGCCACAATTACTCTGATATGTAAACCACACGAAGATCCAACAAAGAAAGAGAACTTCAGACCAACTTATGAATATCAATGCAAAAATATTCAATAAAATCATTGCAAACTGAATCCAAGAAAACATCAAAATGATCATCCATCATAATCAAGTAGGCTTCATCCCAGGGATGCAGGGATGGTTTAATATACTGAAATCCAGCAACATAATCCACTATGTAAACAAACTCAAAGACAAAAACCACATGATCATATCGTTAGATGCTTAGATAGCATTTGACAAACATCCAATACCCCTTGATGATAAAAGTCTGGAAAAGTTCAGGAATTCAAGGCCCATACCGAAACATAATAAAAGCAATATACAACAAACCAGTAGCCAACATCAAAGTAAATGGAGAAAAGCTGGAAGCAATCCCACTAAAATCAGGGTCTAGACAAGGCTGCCCACTTTCTCCTTATCTATTCAATATAGTACTTGAAGGCCTAGCCAGAGCAATTCGACAACAAAAGGAAATCAAGTTGATACAAATTGGAAAGGAAGAGGTTAAAAAACCACTATTTGCAGATGATATGATAGTATACATAAGTGACCCTAAAAATTCCACCAGAGGACTCCTAAACCTGACAAACAGTTTCATTGCAGTAGCTGGATATAAAAGTAACTCAAACAAATGAGTGGCCTTTCTCTAAACAAAGGTTAAACAGGGTGAGAAAGAAATTAGGGAAACAACATCCTTTACAATAGTTACAAATAATATAAAATACCTTGATGTGACTCTAACTAAGGAAGTGAAAGATCTGTATGATAGAACTTCAAGTCTCTGAAGAAAGAAATCAAAGATCTCAGAAGATGGAAAGATCTCCCATGCTCATGGATTGGCAGGATCAAATGGCTATCTTGCTGAAAGCAATCTACAGATTCAATGCAATGCCCATCAATATTCCAACTCAATTCTTCCCTGAGTTAGAAAGGGAAATTTGCAAATTCATCTGGATCTGCAACCCTATAGGTAGAACAACATTATAAACTAAATATATATATATATATATATATATGGAGAGAGAGAGAGAGAGAGAGAGAGAGAGAGAGAGAGAGAGAGAGAGAGAGAGAACTTCAAGCCTCTGAAGAAAGATATTGAAGATCTCAGAAGATGGAAAGATCTCCCATGCTCATGGATTGGCAGGATCAATATAGTGAAAATGGCTATCCTGCCAAAAGCAATCTACAGATTCAATGCAATCCACATCAAAATTTCAACTCAATTCATCACAGAGTTAGAAAGAAAAATTTGCAAATTCATCTGGAATAACAAAATACCTAGGACAGCAAAAACTATTCTCAACAATAAAAGAACCTCTGGGGCAATCACCATGCCTGAACTCAAGCTTTACTACAGAGCAATTGTGATAAAAACTGCATGTTACAAGAACAGCAAGAAACAGGTAGATCTATGGAATAGAATTGAAGATCCAGAAAAGAACCCATACATGTATGGGCACTTGATCTTTGACAAGAGAGTCAAAACCATCCAGTGGAAAAAAAGACAGCATTGTGTTGGCACAACTGGCAGTTACCATGTAGAAGAATGTGAATTGATCCATTCTTATCTCCTTGCACAAAGCTCAAGTCTAAGTGGATCAAACATCTACACATAAAACCAGAGACACTGAAATTTATAGAGGAGAAAGTGAGGAAAAGCCTCGAAGATATGGGCACAGGGAAAAATTCCTGAACATAACAGCAACGGCTTATGCTGTAAGATCAAAAATAGATATATGGGACCTATAAAATCTCAAAGCTTCTGTAAGGCAAAAGACACTGTCAATAAGATAAAAAGGCCACCAAAAGAGTAGGAAAGGATTTTTACCAATCCTAATTCTGATAGAGGACTAATATCAAATATATAAAAAGAACTCAAGAAGCTGCACTCCAGAAATTCAAATAACCCCAACAAAAATGGGGTACAGGGCTAAACAAAGAATTGTCAACTGAGCAATATCAAATGGGTGAGAAGTACGTAAATAAATGTTCAACATCCTTAATCATCAGGGAAATGCAAATCAAAACAACCCTGAGATTCCACCTCACACTAGTCAGAATGGCTAACATCAAAAATTTAGGTGACAACAAATACTGGCAAGCATGTGGAGAAAGAGGGACATTCCTCCATTGTTGGTGGGATTGCAAGCTGGTACAACCACTCTGTAAATCAGTCTGGTGGTTCCTCAGAAAACTGGACATAGTACTATCAGAAGATCCAGAAACAGCTCTCCTTGGCATATACCCAGAAGATGTTCCAACTAGTAATAAGGACACATGCTCCACTATGTTCATAGCAGCCCTATTTGTAATAGCCAGAAGCTGGAAAGAATCCAGATGTCCCTCAACAGAAGAATGGATACAGAAAATGTGGTACATTTACACAATGGAGTACTACTCAGCTATTAAAAGCAATGGATTTATGAAATTCATGGACAAATGGGTGTATCTGGAGAATATCATTCTTAGTGAGGTAACCCAATCACAAAAGAACTCATTAGATATGGACTCACTGATAAGTGGATATTAGCCCAGAAACATAGAACACCCAAGATACAATTTGCAAAACACAAGAAAATCAAGAAGAGGGAAGACCAATGGGAGGATTCTTCATTCCTCCTTAGAATAGGGAACAAAATACAAACAAAAGGAGTTACAGAGACAAATTTGGAGCTAAGATAAAAGGATGGACTATCCAGAGACTACCCCACCCGGGGATACATCCCATAGTCAACCACCAAACCCAGACACTATTGTATATGCCAGAAAGATTTTGATGAAGAGACCCTGTTATAGCTGTCTTGTATGAGGCTATGCCAGTGCCTGGCAAATACATAAATGGATGCTCACAGTCATCAATAAGATGGAAAACAGGGTCCCCAATGGAGAAACTAGAGAAAGCATCCAAGGAGCTGAAAGGGTCTGCAACCCTATAGGTGGAACAACAATATGAACTAACCAGTACCCCCAGAGCTCGTATCTCTAGCTGCATATGTAGTAGAAGATGGCCTAGTTGGCCACCACTGGGAAGAGAGGCTCCTTGGTATTGCAAACTTTATATGCCCCAGTACAGGGTAATGCCAGGGCCAAGAAGCTGGAGTGGGTGGGTAGGGGAGCAAGGAGGAGGGAGGGTATAGGGAACTTTCAGGATAGCATTTGAAATGTATATAAAAAATATCTAGTAGAAAGAAAGAAAGAAAGAGAGAGAGAGAGAGAGAGAGAGAGAGAGAGAGAGAGAGAGAGAGAGAAGGAAGGAAGGAAGGAAGGAAGGAAGGAAGGAAGGAAGGAAGGAAGGAAGGAAGGAAGGAAGGAAGAAAAAATGGGGGAAAAAGAAATACACTTTACAATGATTCTCAATTTAACTTGAGTCAGATGCATAATAAGCTTACAGGAATATGGTTATATAATAATTTAAGTATTGATTATTAATGTTTACTTGATAAAATATTAACAATTCAAAGTTCAAATATAGATAAATTACCCTTCTCCATTGCTGCACAAAACCTGGCAAAGTCTTTGGTCATTGTTTTTCTGTCTCTAACAGGACTTCTAAACTGGGGTACAAAAGAATGTCTCTTTAAAATGTTGCTAGCTATACTGGAAAGCATAATAGACTTGAGACTGATTTGCTACTTGGTGTCTACTTTAAAGACTGACTTGCATACCCTGAAATTAAAAATATAAGAGGACAAACTTCAAGGAACCATGGAACTGGACTGGTCTAGCTGTCTTGAGAGGCATGCATCATTTGCTTTTCAGATTAGAGTCCACATCTCCTGGGACACTATATACCATTCAGTTCCTGAGAAACCGAGGCATTCCCTCAGGCAGTGAAGCATCCAGGCCACCTTGTGTTTCTCTATATTATCTTAGAAGTCAGCAAAGCATATAGTTTGACAGGGGAATTGGTCTTAGATATTAATCTTGTATACCCTGTATAGACTGTAGGTGTCAGTCTGTCCTGTCAACTACAATTGTATCAATCCTGGCAATCAACATTATGCTCTGTTTCAGATAAGGCTATTAAAAGTCTAATGGCTCTCAATAAAATTGGTAGAGTCTCATTCTTAATGTGGCCCCTCCAAACAGAACCTGATTAAATCCTTGGCCATCCATAACAGGTAACCTTGACCCAGTAAGTAGGCAGGGGCACTTACAGTATATGGGACAGGCAGGTTTGAACCAGAACCATTGCTTTGTCCTGACCTCTAATACCTTGTCATACATAGATCAGGACTATGCAGAGATGTTTCCTGAAATGCAAGTTACTAGTTTCTTTCTGCTGTTTTCGTCCTACTTTTATAAAATATTGGTTGCATGTATAACCACAAGGAATCCTGATGCCCACAAAACTCAGAAGAATATATTAGACCCCCTGGAACTAGAATAAAAGGCCCTGTGTTAGATGTAGAAGCTACTGAGGGGGTGGGGATAAAGCAAAGCCCTGTCCTTGACCTTCCAGGATGAATGACAGCAGAAAATGAGAGAACACATAATTTCCTGTCTAATATGAGAGCTGGGAAACCTAGAATTTCGCAAAATTCTACAGAGGTAGGTTGCTTAGTTCTAGAGTTAAATCTATTTGTTTGCCCTTACTGGACCAGACATATATTCAAGTTGCTGATAACCAAGATTAACTTCCCAGAAAATCATCTCCTCTATACTCCCCAGACACCTGAGGAGGCATCCAGGGTAGAAACACTGGATACTTGACTGCAGACAGATAACTTGCACTTAACAACAGCCTATGTGTGTGAGCCTGATGAGGCCACTCTGTTTTCTGTCTCAGTTTCCTGATAATATTACACATAGAGAATAAATTGTTGTAGTATCTGTAAGGCAGCCTTAAATATAAACAAGGACCTGATGCTGGGTCAGGACAGCTGTCCAGATCATCATCATCTGTTATTATTTGCCTATAGGACAGAATTTACTGGTCTTAATCCCCGAGGACACGGAATCATCCAGAAGACCTATGTCATCTATTACTTTTCATGGGGACCCTGACATTTTTTTATGAAGTCTCTTAAGTCTATCAGAACAGTTGGATGATGGCCTGAGTAGAGCTGCACTTTCCATGCTGAGAGTCAACGCACCATCTGGTTCCATGAGCTAGGATATTCAGACAGCCAATAAATCATTCTGCTCTGTTATATCTAACATGTCAGATTTCAACCCTGCCCACATTCTCCCAGGTTTCCTGAGTCAGGAGTCTGGAACAATGATCTGGAGCCAATGCATCCTTGTGGCTCCCACTCTAACAAGATAACATAGTTCCCTCAGCCAGACATAGTTTCCCTGAGTCCTGCTCTGAGAAAGATCTGTATGACAAGAACTTCAAGTCTCTGAAGAAAGAAATGGAAGATCTCAGAAGACAAAAAGATCTCCCCTGCTCATGGATGTGCAGAACTAATGTACTTAAAATGGCCATCTTGCTGAAAATAATCCACAAGATTCAGTGCAATCCCCATCAAAATTCCACTATTGTATTGGTACACTGACAGGCATGCAGCTCAATAGAACAGAAGCAAAGACCCAGAAATGAACCCACCCAATTATGGTCACTTGATCTTTGACAAAGAAGCTAAAACCATCCAATGGAAAAAAGGCAGCATTTTCAACAAATGGTGCTAGCTCAAGTGCAGGTTAGCATGTAGAATAGTGCAAATCAATCCATTCTTATCTCCTTGTACAAAACTCTAGTCGAAGTGGATCAAATACCTCCACATAAAACCAGATACACTGAAACTTATAGAGGAGAAAGTGGGGTAGAGCCTCAAACATATGGGCACAGGGGAAAAAATTCCTGAACAGAACACCAATGGCTTGTGCTGTCAGATCAAGAATAGATAAATGGGACCTCATAAAATTCAAAGCTTCTCTCAGGAAAAGGACACTGTTAATAAGACATAAAGGCAACCAACAGATTGGGAAAAAATCGTTACCAATCCTACATCTGATAGAGAGCTAATATCCAATATATACAACGTTCTCAAGAAGTTAGACTCAACAGAACCAGATAACCATATTAAAGATGGGGTACAGAGCTAAACAAAGAATTCTCAACTGAGGAATACCAAATGGATGAGAAGCACCTAAAGAAATGTTCAACATCCATAATCATCAGGGAAATAAATGCAAATCAAAATAACCTGCGATTCTGCCTCACACCAGTCAGAATGGCTAAGATCAAAATTCAGGTGACAGCAGATGCTGGCAAGGATGTGGAGAAAGAGGAACACTCCTCCATTGTTGATGGGATTGCAAGCTTGTACAACCACTCTGGAAATCAGTCTGGCGGTTCCTCAGAAAATTGGACATAATACTACCGGAGGATCCCGCAATACCTCTCCTGGGCATATATCCAGAAGATGTCCCAACCGGTAAGAAGGACACATGCTCCACTATGTTCATAGCAGCCTTATTTATAATAAGATGGAAAGAACCCAGATTCCCCTCAACAGAGGAATGGAAACAGAAAATGTGGTACATTTACACAATGGAGTACTACTCAGCTATTAAAAACGATGGATTTATGAAATTCTTAGGCAAATATCTGGAGGATATCATCCTGAGTGAAGTGATCGAGTCACAAAAGAACACACATTGTATGCGCTCACTGATAAGTGGATATTAGCCCCAAAACTCAGAATACCCAAGATACAATTCTCAGACCACATGAAGCTCAAGAAGAAGGAAGACCAAAGTGTGGGTGCTTCGGTCCTTCTAGAAGGGGTAATCAAATACCCATGGGAAGAGATAGAGACACATTGTGGAGCAGATAGTTAAAGGCCATCCAGAGACTAGTGATCTCTCTCATATACAGTTACAAAACTGCAGCCTACCCCAGCCTGAAGCAGGCTGGTACAGACCATGCCACCACTGGGGTGGGGCCACCTGCAGTGCAGCTTTCAGACTTGGCTGGCTTCTTCTGACTGGCTTCTTTTGAAGTGACAACTGCCCTGAGATTCTCCCACCTGCCAAGAGGCTGAACCTGTTTTCCTGAGAGATTCCTGAATATGGGGCCAGCCTGGTGACCAAGTGCTAATGAAATGGCTCCAGGCACCAAGTGTGGAGCTGGCAGACTAGTGCTAACAACTTGGTAACAGTACATCAAGAAGCCTGGCATGGCAGCAGATGGGCTTCCCCCCTTTATAAGTGGAGACTGCTAATAAACATTGAGCCTTGAACAGGGAATCATTTTGGCTCCTTTATCTTCCTCGCCATCTAAGTCTCTTTCAGCCCCAGCCTGCCTCCCAGGTGTCCCCGGTCCTTGTAAGCCATGGGCCAGCATACAACAGATTGGCGCCACGAACCAGGGACCTTAGGGACGGTGGGAAAACACTGAGGGAATCGCTGTCTTGTGTGGAGCTCTACGAGAAAGACAGAATCAGAGGATCATATTGGTCATGGTGAGCAACAGGTATTTATGCTAGCGCTGGCTTTAAACTTCATTTTTTAAAAGTGTTGCTGGAGCTGCAGTAGGATACCGGCTAAGTTTGGAATAGTGCTAACCCAGCACTGGGTCTACTTAGGTTTAGCAGCGAAATATAAGACTAGAAAATTCCAGACAGGTGGTTGTCCGCAGCTTCCAAGGTCTGCTTTAGGCGAGAGGAGTAGGGTTTCAAGAACAATTGTTAGAAAATTTTTTAGATAAGATAGATTCTTGTTGCCCATGGTTCAGGAAAGAAAGAACTTTAAATAACAGAACCTGGGAGAGAGGTGGAGAAGCTTTGAAATACACCTAGGCAGATAATTTCACCTTTTGCCTCTGGGCACTCGTAAAAGATGCTAATTGAAAAGGAGATCTCGCAGGGGTCAGGCAGAGCTTGAAGAATCTCAGGAAGAGCGCCTGAGAGAGGATTTTCTCAGAAAAGGGCCCTCTCAACCCTAAATTAGAAAGATATAGAGACTCTGATGATAAGCTAACTTCAGATAAGGAAGATCTCTCAGAAAGAGGAGCCGCCAAATATTTTGATGAGGATTGGCCTCCTCCCAAGTCTCCTGCTCCATCTATGGCCTCACTATAGGAGATGCTACTCAAATGGACACGCAACTAAGTAAATTAGAGTTTGAAATTAAATTGCAGAAATTGACTACTGAGCTTCGGGAGCTAAAAAGGATGTCAGATACAGAGAAGAGCAACGCTTCTGAAATGTACCAAGTGCCACTAGAAAGAGCTGTGAGTCAGGCTCAGGGGATGGGACAGGATACGTCTGATGTGCTAGCCTTTTCTGTAGTTGAGATAATGGACCAGCAAAATAATAGAATCAGACAATACCAGACTTTGGATTTCAAGGTGATAGAGTTAAAAACAGCTGTTGCTCCCTTAATACAAGCATTATTGGATACTTTCATGGAGTCGAACTTAACCCCCTAAGATTGGAAGACTCTATGTAAGGCCACTCTATCAGGAGGAGATTTCTTACTCTGGGAATCTGAATGGTGAGAAACCAGTAAGAAAACTGCTGCTTTAAATGCTCAGACAGGTAATCCTGACTGGGATGCTAACATGCTTTTAGGAGAAGGTCAATATGAATGCAATGCTAATCAGGTTGGTTTTTCAGGTGGAGTGTACTTGCAGGTGGCCATGGCTGCCAGCCTCGCTTGGAAACAGTTGCCAGCTCAAGGGAATCCTGATGGAAGTTTAGCCAGCATTTGGCAGGGACCTGATGAGCTTTATCAGAACTTTGTGGATATGTTATTTATAGCGGCTAGTAGGATTCTTGGAAATTCTGACACGAGAAGTCCTTTCATTTTTCAATTGGCTCATGAGAATGCTAGGGCAATGTGTCGCGCCGTTATCCAACCACACAAAGGACAGATGGATCTAGTCGGGTGTGTCCATCTTTGTGCAGAGATTGGGCATTCAGGCAATCAGGATTTGGCTTTCGCCGCCACTTTGCAAGGAACCACCATACAAGCAATGCTTTCACAGAAACGCAGGAATAATGCATGTTTTAAGTGTGGAAGTTTTAAAAGTGATTGTCCTAAGAATAAAGGTGCCGAGAGTAGGCAAGCCGGCCGTGTTCCAGGAGTTTGTCCTCGGTGCTGGAAGGGCAACCATTGGGCCAGAGTGTGTGACGACCTTATGGGTGATCCGTTGCCGGGAAACGAGAGGAGGGGCCAGACCCAGGCCCCGAAATACCCACGGCAAACAGTTTATGGGGTCATGAAACAGTTGCCCAGCCAAAGAAATCTGTTTCTGAACTTGTCAGGAGAACCCCAGGAAATGCAGAATTGGACCTCTGTTCCACTACCCACACAGTATTAAGCCCAGAAATGGGAATTCAAACTCTGTCTACGGGAGTTTTTGGACCTCTACCTGCAGAAACTTGTAGATTTCTTTTAGGACAAAGTGGTTCTATTGTAAAAGGTCTGCAGATTTATCCAGGTGCTATAGATAATAACTATGAGGGAGAAATTAAAATCATGGCTGCTTCCCCTCGTGGCGTTACAATTGTACCCGCCCACCAGAGAATTGCTCAACTTGTTTTAACTCTTTTACATCCGCTACCGTCCAGATTTGTTAAGAATGAGAGAGGACAGGGTGGCTCTGACTCCTCTGGTGTGCATTGGGTTCGATATATTACTAATCAGAGACCTAACCGTAAATTGACATTTGATGGAAAAAGCTTTGAAGGATTCATAGATACTAGAGCTGATTTAACAATTATTAGAGGACAAGATTGGCCTTCAGCTTGGCCTTTGACTGATATGCTTACTCACCTTCAAGGAATTGGTTATGCCAATAGCCCAAAACAAAGATCCAATTTGCTAACCTTGGAAAGATGAGGAAGGCAATTCAGGACAAATTCGTCCATATGTTATGTCAAATTTGCCTGTTACCGTATGGGGAAGAGATCTCTTGTCACAGATGGGCGTTATAATGTGCAGTACTAATGAGGTGGCGACCAAGCAGATGCTCAAGAATTTTTGCCTGGACATGGGCTGGGAAAGAA
This sequence comes from Mus musculus, assembly GCF_000001635.26. NCBI lineage: Eukaryota > Metazoa > Chordata > Mammalia > Rodentia > Muridae > Mus > Mus musculus. The sequence goes on along the minus strand of NC_000073.6, from coordinate 17,597,024 downwards.
AGGATGAGGTATTAAGACTTTTGAAGGTCCTAAACCTCACTCTAATGCAAGAGGTTTGGGGTATTTTCAGTAATGGCCACTATCTAGCCTGCATCCCATGGGAATAAAATTCAATGGCTTAATGATATTCCAGTGTGGGTTGATCAGTGGTCTTTACCTAAAGAGAAAATAGAAGCCGCCTCTTCGCTAGTGCAGGAGCAATTAGAGGTAGGACATTTAGTAGAATGTCAGTCTCCTTGGAATACTCCTATTTTTGTTATTAAGAAAAGATCTGGCAAATGGAGATTGTTACAAGATCTAAGAAAGGTTAACGCGACCATGAAATCTATGGGTCTGACTGGATGCATGTAGACAAGCACAAGACAACCTAAGTGTTCGTAGACTTTGTTCTCTGTTGTAATACCAAAGTAAACTGAGCAGTCAGTCTCTGGTCCTGTGTAATTACATAGCTGCACCATGGTGGAACAAAGTTATGCACAGGTAACATTGAGATTGACTGGGGCACATTGTTTTGCCTTCACTTCGTTCCACGTTCTATACTCATAGGATTCTGAGTCAGTCCTTATGACACTGAGTAAGCAGTCTGTTGCTCTCAGACAGTCTCAGACTGTCACCTTCTGAGTGGCTCTGGATATTTATCCCCTATGTAGTAAGCTATATCCTGAGTCTTGGGTTCATTTGTCAATGCTACCAAGTCCCAAGGATTCACTGGACTGGAGTTGCTTGTAGTTGTGTGTACCAGTGCTATGTAGGCAACAGAGAGATGATTGCCCTTTGTGTTCCTCCTACACTTGCTTACTCTTTCTAGTAATGTTTGCCTCTCACCTCCATGCCAACCAGAATCCAAAGAAAATGTATAAGGAGATGAATCACAGGCATGATCTAAGAGATGGACACCATAAAGCCAAACCAGTCTCACATGGCATGTTTTTGGTGGAAGGGTTATACAGAGACTTTCTCTGGGTGAGGTTGGAGGGAAAAGAAAGCAGGGAGATGAGGCACTAGTTTTTCCTAAGGGGATATAGCACATTGCATAGGGAGAATATTCAACTCATAGGAAGAATGAAAATGTTTCACACCTTCTCAGCTACTGATGAAGTATACTGTTGCAAAGTCCCTGGGTCAGGTGGTGGAGATGCCTGGTTACTAACACTCCTCCCTTTTTTTTTTATTATAAAAGATGAGGAACCATTTTGGTCTGCACATTCACCTGGGGCAAAATGGCAAGCTTGCCCCTCTCCCACAACTCACAGCCAGTCTGTCTCGCAGGAGATCAGCTGTAACCAGGGATACTGGTGGAACCCCTGCCCCAATACACACAGCAAGGATCCTCAAAGAGCCCAGCAGATGTAGGATCTATCCTGCTCTGCTTGAGCCCCATAGTTCTTCCAATCTGTACCTCCAACTCCAACTGGGGCAGATCCTCCCCCGGGAAGCCAAAGCCTGCCTGTCTCCCAAGAGGTTAGCCCTAACTAGGGACACAGGAGGCTGCTCTAACCAGAGAAACAGGAGACCCACACTAACCAGAGACAAGACTGCCTGACTCCCAGGAAGTCTGCTCTAAACCAGGTCACAGAGACTTACCTGCCTCCAAGGAGGCAGGCTCCAATCAGAGACACTCAGGCTAGTTAGCACCAGAGAGAACCAGATCAACATCTGGTTGCAAGAACAAGTGCAAGTGCAAGAACATAAGCAACAGAACACAATGTAATTGGGAACCCAGTTCTCTCACCACAGCAAGCCCTGGACACCCTAACATATCTGAAAAGAAAGATTCTGACCTAAAATACCATCTCATGAAGATGATAAAAGCTTTAAGGAGGACATAAAAAACTCCCTTAAGGAAATACATGAAAACACAATCAAACAGGTGAAGGAATTGAACAAAAATGGTCCAAGACCTAAAAATGGAAATAGAAACAATAAAGAAAACCCAAATGAAGGCAAACTTGCAGTGAAAAACCTAGGAAAGAAATCAGAAGCTACAGATGAAAGCATCACCAATAGAATACAAGAGATAGAAGAGAGAATCTCAGGTGTAGAAGGTAACATAGAAAATATTAACATGTTAAAGAAAATGCAAAGTGCATATATGGGCACAGGGAGAAAATTCCTGAACAGAGCACTAATTGCATGTGATGTAAGATAAAGAATTGAGAAAGAGCACCTCATAAAATTGGAAAGCTTCTGTAAGGCAAAGGACACTGTAGATAAGACACGAAGGCAACCAACAGATTGGGAAATGATCTTTACCAGTCGTAATTCCCATAGAGGGCTAATACCCAATGTACACAAAGAACTTAGGAAGTTAGAAACAGAGAACTAAATAACCCTATTAAAATTGGGATAGAAAGCTAAAGAAAGAATTCTCAAATGAGGAATACCAAATGGCTGAGAAGGAACTAAAAAAATGTTCAATATCCTTAGTCATCAGGGAAATGGAAATAAAAACAACCCTGAGATTCCACCTCACATCAATCAGAATGGCTAAGGTCAAAGACTCAGGTGACAGCAGAAGATGCCAAGGTTGTGGAGAAAGAGAACACTCCTTCATTGTTGGTGGGATTGCAAGCTGGTACAACCACTCTGGAAATCATTTTGGTGGTTCCTCAGACAACTGGACTTAGTACTACTGGAGGATCCAGCAATACCACTCCTGGGCATATACCCAGAAGATGTTTCAACATGTAATGAGGACACATGTTCTGCTACGTTCATAACAGCCTTATTTATAAGAGCCAGAAGCTGGAAAGAACCCAGATGTCCCTCAACAGAAGAGTTGATACAGAAAATGTGGTACATTTACACAATGGAGTACTACTCAGCTATTAAAAACAATGAATTTATGAAATTCCTAGGCAAATGGATGGATCTGGAGGATATCATCCTGAGTGAAGTAACCCAATCACAATAGAACAAACATGATATGCACTCACTGATAAGTGGATATTAGCCTAAAGTATCTTCTAAATCATTAATGTTTATATTATTCTTTTAAATTGTTTTTGCAGATAATAGTCTTCTCCCTTGGGTCTAGGGTGTGTTTTCTTTGGTTTTAACCTAAACAACACATTGCATTTACTTACACATCCATGAAATTTCATTTCTCCTTCTACCTTTCTCTCAGTTCTAGATAATTGACCACATATCACTAGGATTGCACTATAACATATGCTGATACCCACCATTTTAATATAATTTGATATTTCAAAACAGAAAAAATATAAAATAATCAACAACTAATGCTAGAAAAAATTCACAATTTGAAAGCAATTAACTTTTCACATATATCAAAAAATAGTCAAAATGCTAACTGGAAGGGAAAGTCTTCTCTAGATAATTTTTTGTTTTGATATCTTGGCCTTTAAATTTATTTAAAACTTTTTGGTGCTTTGAAATTATCTCCCATGCAATGAGGCCACAAACTCTGTGGCTTCCTGCATTTTGACAATGTTACCCACTTTACTTCTTTCAAATCCTTCAAACTGTACCTCTTAAACAGGTCCCAACAGAGCACAACCTGATGTAATAGGTCATGTGCTGCTTTGCAAACAATAAGTCTAGAGTCTGCTTGACACAGCAATTTCCATACAATAATTCTGCCACTTGAAACAATGACCTCGGTTGTGTTCTTCCCAGCTGTTGTATCCATACTTATTATGCCTAGCCATAAATCATTTATCTACTAAACAAACCTTTTAGCAATAACTTTGAAATGGAGAGAGGATGGTTAAACACACACCTTACCCTGCATCTCTACTCAGACAATCACTACTCATTATAGAGGCAGAAAAACTAGTAAGTTTATGCTAAGAAGCCTCACTGTTCTTAAAATTCTCTACTGTACATCTAGGGAAAGCTGGCACAAAAGTTAAATTTAATACTTTTGTTTACTAGAATTAAAACATTGTTCTAAAAATAACCTTAACTTCTCATAAGTTTCACTTGTCATTATAAATTCTAACTTGTTTTATTATCTCAAAGGTAAAGTCCTCCAAGAGGAACTCTCAATTCTCAATATCTATGCTCCAAATGCAGGGGCAGTCACATTCATTAAAGAAACTTTAGTAAAGCTCAAAGCACAAATTGCACCTCACACAATAATAGTGGGAGACTTCAACATCCCAATCTCATCATTTGACAAATCCTGGAAACAGAAACTAAACAGAGACACATTGAAACTAATAGAAGTTATGAAAGAAATGGACTTAACAGATATCTACAGAACATTTTATCCTAAAACAAAAGGATATACATTCTTTTCAGCGCCTCATGGTACTTTCTCCAAAATTTACCATATAATTTGTCACAAAACAGGCCTCAAAAGATACAAAAATATTGAAATTATCCCATACATCCATTCAGATCACCATGGACTAAGGCTGATCTTCAATAGCAACATAAATAATAGAAAGCCAACATTCATGTGGAAGCTGAATAACACTCTACTCAATGATACATTGGTCAGGGAAAAAATTAAGAAAGAGATTAAATATGTTTAAGAGTTTAATGAAAATGAAGCCACAACATACCCAAACTTATGGGACACAATGAAAGCAGTCCTAAGAGGAAAACTCATAGCAGTGAGGGCTGCCAAAAAGAAACTAGACAGAGCATACACGAGCAGCTTGATAGCACACCTAAAAGCTCTAGACTAAAAAGAAGCAAATTCACCCAAGAGGAGTAGATGGCAGGAAATAATCAAACTCAGGGCTGAAATCAACCAATTGGAAACAAAAAGAACTATTCAAAGAATCAACCAAACCATGAGCTGGTTCTTTAAGAAAACCCACAAGAAGATAAACCCTTAGCCAGACTAACAAGATGGCACAGGGACAGGATCCTAATTAAGAAAATCAGAAGTGAAAAGGGAAACAAAACAATAGAACCTGAGGAAATCCAAAATATCATCAATCCTACTACAAAAGGCTTTACTCAACCTTATTGTGAAACCTGGATGAAATGGACAACTTCATAAACAGATATCAGGTACCAAAGTTAAATCAGGATCAGATCAATAATCTAAAAAGTCCCATATCCCGTAAAGAAATAGAAGCATTCATTAATAGTCCCCCAACCAAAAAAAAAAAAAAAAAAAGGCCAGGACTATATGGGTTTAGTGCAGAGTTCTATCAAACCTACTAAGAAGACCTAATTTTAATTCTCCTCAAATTATTTCACAAAATAAAAACAGAAAGTACTCTACACAATTCTTTCTACAAAGCCACAATTACTCTAAACCACATAAAAAAAAAACAACAAAGAAAGAGAACTGAGAAAGCATTTGACGAAATCCAACAGCCCTACATGATAAAAGTCTTGGAAAGATCAGGGATTCAAGGCCCATACCTAACCATAATAAAAGCAATATACAGCAAACCAGTAACCAACATCAAACTGAATGGAGAGAAACTTGAAGCAATCCCACTAAAATAAGGGACTAGACAAACTGCCCACTTTCTCCCTGCCTATTCAATATAGCAATTGAATTCCTAGCCAGAGCAAATAGACAACAAAAGATCAAGGGGATACCTATGGGAAAGGAAGAAGTAAAATACCACTATTTGCATATGATATGATAGTATATAGAAGTGACCCTAAAAATTCCACCAGAGAACTCCTAAACCTGATAAACAGCTTCAGTGCAGTTGGTGGATATAAAATTAAGTCAAACAAATCAATGGTCTTTCTCTATACAAAGGATAAATGGACTGAGAAAGATATTAGGAAACAACACCCTTCACAATAGTCACAAATAATATTAAATACCTTGGCTTGACTCTAACTAAGGAAGTGAAAGATCTGCATGATAAGAACTTCAAGTCTCTGAATAAAGAAATCAAAGAAGACCTTAAAAGATGGAAAGACATCCCATGCTCATGGATTGGAAGGATTAATATAGTCAAAATTGCTATTCTGACAAAAGCAATCTACAGAATCAATGCAATCCCCATCTAAATTCCAACTCAATTCTTTACAGAGTTAGAAAGGGAAATTTGCAAATTCATCTAGAATAACAAAAAATCCAGGATATCAAAAACTTTTTTCAACAATAAAAGAACCTCTGTGGGAATCACCTTCCCTGACTTCAAACTGTACTACAGAGCAATTGTAATAAGCAATTGTATGATACTGGTACAGCAACAGACAGGTAGATCAATGGAATAGAACTGAAGACCCAGTAATGAATCCCCACACCTATGGTCACTTGATCTTTGACAAGGGAGCTAGAACAATCCAGTGGAAAAAAGACAGCATTTTCAACAAATGGTGCTAGCAAACTTGGCGGTTACCATGTAGAAGAATGTGCATCGATCCATTCTCATCTACTTGTAAAAAGTTCAAGTCCTTGTGGATCAAGGACCTCCAATAAAACCTGAGACACTGAAACTTATAGAGGAGAAAGTGGGGAAGAGCCTGTAATGTATGGGCACAGGGAAAAAATTCCTGAACAGAACACCAATTACATGTGATGTGAGATAAAGAATTGAGAAAGAGGACTTCATAAAATTGCAAAGTTTCTGTAAGGCAAAGGACACTGTAGATAAGACACTAAGGCAACCAAGAGATTGGGAAATGATCTTTACCAGTCCTAAATCCCAGAGAGTGCTAATATCCAGTGTATACAAAGAACTTAAGAAGTTTGAAACAGAGAACAAAATAACCCTATTTAAAAATGGGGTACAGAGCTAAAGAAAGAATTATCAACTGAGGAATACCAAATGGCCTAGAAGCACCTATAAAAATGTTCAACATCCTTAGTCATCAGGGAAATGCAAATCAAAAAACCCTGAGATTCTACCTCACACCAGTCAGAATGTTTAAGATCAAAGACTCAGGTGACAGCAGAAGATGACAAGGATGTGGAGAAAGAGAACACTCCTTCATTGTTGGTGGGATTGCAAGCTTGTACCACCACTCTGGAAATCATTTTGGTGGTTCCTCAGACAAGTGGACATAGGACTACTGGAGTATCCAGCAATACCACTTCTTGGCATGTACCCAGAAGATACTTTAACATGTAATAAGGACACATGTTCCACTATGTTCACAGCAGCCTTATTTATAATAGCCAGAAGCTCTAAAGAACCCAGATGCCCCTTAACAGAAGAATGGATACAGAAAATGTGATACATTTATGCAATGGAATACTACTCAACTATTAAAAACAATGAATTTATGAAATTCTTAGGCTAATGGATATATCTGGAAGATATCATCCTGAGTGAAATAATCCTATCACAAAAGAACACACATGATATGCACCCACTGATAAATGGATATTATCCTAATGTATCTTCTAAAACATTAATGTTTTATTATTCTTTCAGATTATTTTTGCAGATAATATTTTAATCTTCTCTCTTGGATCTAGGGTGTGTTTTCTTTGGCTTTAACCTTATCAACACATTGCATTTATTTACATATCCATAAATTTTCTCCTTCTACCTTTCTCTCAGTTCTAGATAATTGACCACTAGAATTGCACCATAATATATCCTGAGGCCTACAATTTTAATATAATTTAATATTTCAAAACAGAAAAAGTATAAAATAATCAACAACTAATGCTAGAAAAAATTCACAATTTGAAAGCAAGTAACTTTTCACACATATCTGAAAATGGTTAAAATATTAACTGGAAGAAAATTCTTCTCCAGATAATTTTTTGTTTTGATGTCTTGGTCTTTAAATTTATTTAAAACTTTTGGTGCTTTGAAATATGTTCCCTTGCAATGAGACCACAGACTCTCGTGGCTTCCTGCATTTTGACTATGTTACCCACTTTACTTCTTTCAAATCCTTCAAACTCTGCCTGTTAAACAGGTACCAGCAGAGCACAACCTGATGTAATAGGTCATGTGCTGCGATCCAAATAGATCTAGAGTATGCTTGACACAGCTATTTCCATACAATAATTCTGCCACTTGAAGCAATGACCTCAGTTGTGTTCTTCCCAGCTGTTGTATCCACGCTTATCATGCCTGGCCGTAAGTCATTTATCTACTAAACAAACTTTTTAGCAATAACTTTGAAATGGATAGAGGATGGTAAAACACACACGTTACTTTCCCTGGGTCTCAACTCAGACAATCACTACTCATTATAAAGGCAGGAAAACTCATAATTTTATGCTAAGAAGCCTCATTGTTCTTAAAGTTCTCTACTGTACATCTAGGGAAAGCTGGCACAAAAGTTAAATTAAATACTTTCGTTTACTAGAATTAAAACGTTGTTCTAAAATTAACCTTTACTTCTCATAAGTTTCATTTGTCATTATTAATTCTAACTTGTTTTATAATCCTGTGTTTGATACCTAACTATAAAGTTAGTCCTTTGAATATGACATTGTTTAAAAAAAAGTATGTATAGAGGTACCTAGCTAAATTATCATCTGTCTACTTTTAATGAGATTTGGGGGGCCTTATGAGATGGGTGGTTTATGGTAGAGAAGTCTTTACACTGAGGAATTACTCCAATGCCACTATTCACTCTAAAGGATTCAACCTTCATTCCTTAGAACACGTACACAAATGGCATGTCTCTGAGATTGTGTTTGTTAGCATTATGTTCACATCATGTTTCATAATAGTAAAAATATTTACATATTGTCAATGTTCTCTTGAGATATATAAGAAATCACAGAGAATTGGATATTTGAAAGTATAGAAAAGATTATATGAATGTTTTTAAATGACCATTCATTCCATCACAATGGCATTATTTTCTTGGTAGAATACTGAAATACTGGCAACCAGGATCATTACATAGTTTGTTTCTTGTGGACACTCTCATCCATGTGGATGGGCTAATTTTAGCATTGAAAAATTAATGAAATAAAGGCTCTTGCCTATAAGATATGTATTTTGCATTTTATTCTATACACCTGATTATAAAAAGGAACCTGGGATAAATCCAGCCTTAGTTTTGTGTGTGTGTGAATTCAAAAGCTTCATCTGTAGTGAGCAATGCTTACATAGAGATCTGTAAAAAGGATGCTACACTAGCATATGGTCAAATGGTCCCAAAGATAAGCTACTTGGCAAGAATCTATGTTTAGCAAATGATAAGTCGTGATATACAAAACTACTACTGGATTTTTAAATAATTTATTCGATTAGAGGCAAACACATATATAACCTCCCACAGACCAGCTCAGGAGATCTGGTTCTTTTTATTTATTTGTTTGTTTGTTTGCTTGTTTGTTTATTCATTTATTCATTTATTCAAAGTGTGTGAGTACACTGTCACTCTCTTCAGACACACCAAAAGAGGGCATCAGATCCCATTACAGATGGTTGTGAGGCACCATATGATTGCTGGGAACTGAACTCAGGACCTCTGGAAGAGAAGTCAGTACTTTTAACCACTGAGCCATCTCTACAGCTCTGGGACTCTGGTTCTCCCTTGAAGGTAGCTGAGGAAAAGAGTGTCTGAGGGGATAAGACTTGGTCTTCTGAGAGACTAAGTTTGCTTTCTATATTAGCTCTTTACTTGTCTTGGCTCTAAATTACTCTGAGGCCAGAAGCTGCTTGCTTTCCCCATGTTAATTTCAGTTACTCTAAAGCCAGAAGCTGCAGCCTCTGGGCAAAGTAACACCTGCTGCTTAACAATGGGAGTGGAAGTATAAGGAACAGTGGATTAAGTACAGAGGTACTTTGTGTTTTTCTCCACAGGTCCTCCATGCCAGACACTAAGGCTAAGAGCTCATTTATCCTCTTGTCAGTTAGAGAAAAGTAGCCCTCAGGAATGCTTTTTTTTTTAAGATTCTAATTTTTGTTTCTAAGAATAAAGTAAAAGGGGGAAACATGTCATACTATATGCCCTGATTATAATCTTTCTTAATTTCTGTGTTACTCTATTCTCTCAACTTCTAAATTATACCACATTGATGCTCTTCTTCTTCATCGTCCTAATTTTGCTCTCTCCTTCTGCTACCTAGTGTCATCTTTCCTAGTTTTTGTACCTTTTTTAGGAGAATAGATCACATGGTTTTCCAAGCTTTCTTTTTTTTAACAAATGCTTACTAAAATTTCAAATAAAATTCAAACCATAAATTGAATAAGAGACTTACAATAAAGATATTTGAATGTGTTTCCTTTAACACAAATTATCTAGCTAGACATTCACTACCTGTCACTAGCTCCAGAGTTTTGAGAATCAAAAACTGTAATTTTTGGGTCTAAATTACCATTGAAGTTTTATATAGATAAGCTCAGTCAATAGCTTATGTTCTCTTCTTGCATCTATAATAAGTGATTCAGTTCCCTCCTATGACCTTTGATTACTTATATTACAGGTCGAAGGAATGTATTCTAAATAGTAAACTCCTGCTTTCTATCTCAGAAGCAATTAATTAATGACACATGAAGACGAAAAATGTTTTAATTATAGTATTCCTAACACAGAGGGGCTTAATTGCAATACTACTATAAAAGACTTAACAATTATTGGTAAATTTTAGCAATTCCTATAGAATCATCATTAGGAGTTAAAAAGTCAATTTCTTTGTATAGCATCACAATAATACAACAGATTTTTACTGATCTGCAGAAATCTGCCCAAAAGGGTAGGTTAGTACTCAAAGATTATAATATTATTTTTATAAAGACAGTAAAGGCATATCAATAACAGGAATTAGTCCTGTAAATGTCCTTTGGGCCTTTGTTGCAAGGGCTCTTTGTCCCAGTCAACAGTCCATGGAGAAGCCATCCCAGAAACCATCCTTTGCTAGATGGCTTCTTGGTACCCAACAATACTTCGGTAGAAATGTCAGAGAATAGATCTCCAAGAAATTCAAATTGCTAAATTCAGAATATGTTTGCTCATGTAGAAGATCAAATTTTTCATATTATGTCAAGTGAAACTTTAGATGAGAAATCTCTGACTAAGTCAAGTGCACTGGTATTTATTTGTATAGCTAATACTATGATATGGAGTCAAGAAAAAAAATAGGGTAACATAGGATATATACCAAGTTCTTGGGCAGCCTAAGCTGCCTTTACAAGGTATAACACAAAACAAAACTAGAAAAATAAAAAGAAATTTACAAAAAATTGGCAATATTTAACATTCAAAAAATGTCTCTTTCCTCTGTTTAGAATTTTCAAAGGCTTAGTCTATTATCTCATCTACTGTCTCTCTCCTCTAAATCTATTTACCTACAGATCTGAATACCTAGCTATCATCTGTAATCTACCTATCATCTCCTCTTGAGTATGTTTGTCTATTCCTTCATAATACATGACAATGGCAGAGGAAAGACAGAGGACATTGAGATGGCTGCATTTTATAAACCACAACTTGAAAATATAAAATAGGCACTATCAAAATATTTTATGGCTTCCTTATTGACATATTGTAATTGACTGGTAATTTTCACCTAACAGTATTTTAAAAAGTACTGATGGGATATCTCTGAACATTCCTGATCTTGGAGTGGAACATTGATTGTATCAAGACTCACATGAATGTATAACAGTATCACAATACTTTGTACTGTTGGTTTCAGAATGTTCTATTGTTTTCCTATAAAAATAAAGTCTTGCACATTCAAATCAACTGTATTGGGTGTATTGTGAAAGATTAAAGATGAAGACTAGCCTTTACCATTACTCTGTCTACCACAAGGTAAAACTAAGAAATGTTCCTTATTCCCTGTATAAGTAATATCAACTCCACAAACCCAACCTTTTTACTGCTGAGAAATTCACATCATAAATGGAGGAGAAGGAATGATTTAGTTAATATAGGAAGAACTGCTTTGTAGATGAAAAAATTGTTATAAGATTGAAAACTTAATTTTATTTACTTGTTTGGAGAAAGCCATAGCCCTAAATACTCATTATCTCAAATTGTCTTGAAATCCAGGAAGAGGAGAAACTCAGAAGGTAAAAAGTTCCCCACCCCCAAATTGTATACAATTCTTGGATAATGAATTAGATCTTGAAAGATGACAATGGCCACCAAAGTTAAATCATGGCTAGCAAATTCTTAGATAGTTAGGCACTGGAAGAAATGTAAGAGCACAAATATAAAGTATGTGTGTTCAGCCTTAAAATATCACCTGGAGCTCAATGTTGGTCAGATACCCATTTGTGTGAAAACTGTTCATATGGCACTAACACATGATTTTCTTCTGAAAAGTTGTGTGAAATTTTAAAAAGTATTAACATGAAATTTTAAGTAACTATCTGAAGGAGTAGGAGTGGATGTAAGTTGTGTTTTCCAGTGGCAAGTTTCAATGTTCTTTCAAACCACATTTATTATTGGTAGGCCCACCAATAACACTGAGGAGACTCCATTAAGTTCAGTCTTCTCAGAGTAAAACTAAACTGTGAAAGGCTTTACTCTCAACTCACATAATAATTCTTCCTTAAGGCTAATCTTTGAAGGTAACTGTAATTTTTAATTTCCTACATAATATCCTAAAGGATCATAAGGGACATTTTCACTAAACGTTTGCTCATGGGGCTGGGATAAATCAGCCTAAGAACAGAAACATGCATTGCAGTCCACATTTTTCTAATATATCATTCTAAACCAGGTAGAGCAAAAATAATTTTTCTTCAACATAACAACTTATAAACATATAATTTGCATTAGATTTCACAACGTCAGAGAAGATCCCATAACAATAAACCTTGAACAACCATGTTTCTTTTTCTGTGCTTACCCTTTCTTTCTGCTGTGAATGAGTGAGAAGACTGGGATGAGGTTATAGAACATGGTCACAAAAATCTTTCTCCTAATGCTTTTTAGAGTGGGCTATGCTACAAAGCTAACTTTTTTCTTCTTCTTCTTTAGAGAGTCGTCCTTCCTTACGACTCAGGAATAAATTTGGCGTGGTGAGTCTGAATACTTTAAACTTGATACATTAAAACTTCACAGGTCAAAGTTGTCTACTTTCATATTCCTACTTCTTTAATACATATAGCACTGCTAATTTAAATTCTGAATATGATTATTTTAGGCTTAATGAAGTTCTCACTACTGACCATGTTTATTTTAATTTTCTCATTATTATCCTAAGTGCTAAATAAAAATTGAAGACATTTTTTAGAATTCTTAAGAAAATATTTTCAATCTGTGCACTTAAATGTGTTTCACAATGCAATCTCAAAAGTATATCATTCCAAATGTTAAATGTTTATTTCAAAGAAAAATGGAAAGAAAGAACATGTTCTAATACTACACCTAAGAGGACATGAAAACAATAAGTATAAGACCTTTCAAAACATGGTACAATTAATATATTATCATCAAATAATTACAAAGTGGCCATTTGATAAGCTCAATTTTCTATCTATGCAAACTAAGAAAGAGAGATACAGAGTTAGTGTGACACAAACAGCAAAGGACATCTGCTCAAGTGTTTCAACTTCTCAATAAGAAAGTAGAGTAAAATGAATGTCTAGATGTATGTGTTTTAATGAAAATGTTTATCATAATTTTTATTTTCTGAACAAATCCAAGAGTAGTTTAAGTCCAACAATGTCTCTCACTATTGTCAACAGACTGAACCACCACCAGATGAAATTATTATTGTGCCACCACCAATTTATGTAATTGTAAGTTTACCTCTGTATTCAGTAAATAATATGGTATGGATTATAAATTTTAATATTTAAGAAATGAGTATATATTAGGTGATAAATTCTCTCTCTACTCTCTCTCTCTCTCTCTCCCTCTCACTCTCTCTTTCTCTTTCTTTCTCTCTCTCTCTCTCTCTCTCTCTCTCTCTCTCTCTCTCTCTCTCTCTCTCTCTCTCCCCTCTCTGTGTGTTTGTCTGTCTGTCTGTCTCACCATACTCTGTGTATAATTCTATGTATAGTCTATTACAGATGGCTTATTGGAAAATGAGTGTTTTTAAAGTGTATGATAGAAACATTTATAGACAGTTTCTCATCTTGGGCTGTCTGTCTTTTTGGATTATATGAAGGAAAAGAGGAATCTTTATAAATCATATACTGAGTATTATTCTAGGAATGAGGGAAAGATCCATAAATGATACATGTGAAATCTTGGAGAAAATTATGCAAACACTTAAATGATAGAACATGTAGACAACTCTATGCTCATGATTCAAGGTGATGGCTAAAGCTCATTTTATGGAATAATTCTAACAAGGCAGGAAAAAAACAATATACTGAAAGAATATCCAGCACATGATATTTTATCTAGGTACTATATTGTACAATGTAGAGAAAAATAAGAAGAATGAGAGGATTTATGCTGCACTCTGTAGTGGAGTATCTCCAGTTTTCTCCTGGAATAAGCTCCAATCAAAGCTTCTGTTATGATTCAACTAAGAGAAGACTTGGTTGGGAAATTACCCTGTCAAGTGATCCATTTATTTAGTTGGTAATCGCAAGTCAATATGTCCATAATTTTAATCACCAACAACAGAGACTAGATGAAATCAAACCATGGTGGGAAAAACTTTGATATTTATTGGAAATCACAAGAGTTCAGGGATAGACTTCATTGAGAATATGTAGGCAGACCATGTTCAAACAAATAAAGCATATATGGTATGTGTATGTAGTTTGTGTGTGTGTGTGTGTGTGTGTGTGTGTATACAAGAAAATAGATGGAGAAATATGCTTTAAGATTCCCTTAGGTTCACATATATCTGGCTTAATATACATAAAATATATTCCTATAATTGGTAGATAAAGTAAAAATAGTCTTGAAGAATTACTGAAACTATTCAAATGATTATCTTCCAAACAAGAGCTCATGCACTGGGAAAACTGCAAAATAATGTTGTATGTCACATGGTACATTTTTGTACATGCATAGTATAAATGCTGCCAGTGTTCATTGAAATGTTACATGTGATATAATCCACATCTCATGTATTTGTCTGTTTTAATCCATGAGTGTGGGGCTGTGGGTGTGGGAGAAAGAGGGGAGTAGGAAGGAAACTGTGGCCCGCCACGGTTCCCGGGCTCTGGGCGAGCTGACACGGGAGAACTGCTCACGCTTTCCATGAAGCCCCAGGTGGGCATCTGGCTGTGTTAAGCCACTGACCCCACACAGTGGGTGGTGGACAAGGGGCAGCTCCAGGTACCAAGTTCTCAGCCTCTGGCATCCCATGCTGGATACAGCAGAGGAGCTAAGAACAGAATAGAGAACTCCTTGCAGCACTTGGCCCCAGGGATGAAGAGAGGAGAGACAAGGAGGAGAGGCAGCACTGGATGGTTCCCACAGGGGCGAAAGTCCTTGGTCTGGTCCATGGCTGGAGCACAGGATGGCCTTCTGGAGGGAGGTTAGACAAGGCTCCTTAGGAGAAAGCCTATCCCATCATTCAAGCATGGTGGGCCTTGATGATCAGAGACAGTCTGTGGTTTTAGAGCATTATTGTAGAGAGGCAGGTGGAAAGAGAGAAGGTAGAGAGAGGGAGAAGCCACTCATGGCCATGTGGAGAGAAGGGGGAAGAAAGACAGAGAAGGAAGGCTAGAGAGTAAGAAAGGTAAAAGCTTAAAGAGAGAAAGAGGTGGGGCCAAGCAGCTCCTCTTATAGTGGGTTGGGCTATCTTGCTGTTGCTAGGTAACTGTGAGGCAGAGCATATCAGGCTATAGTCAGGTAACTGTGGGGGTGGAATTAGTGAGAATTCCAGAATCTTGGGATATTGTTGGCCTGACTGATAGCCACAAACCTCCCCTATGGAGGCTCTTGGGGAAGTAACTTCAACAGGAGCCAGGGGTCCAGGAGACATGATCTAATGCCTTCCATCCCAAGTATGTGGAAATTACTACCCACCGGGTCCCACTGGGGTTCAAGACATAAGCTCGACTGGAGACCAGACTGTGCATACCCCATTGCCCCACACATGAGTAACATTTTGTGGCTAAAAACTAGAATAAAAATACAGATGTCTTACTACTCTATAAACAGGAAAATGTCCCTAATAAATCATGAGTATGTCAAAATAAGAAACAAAAATGTATAGGTTTTAATGATTCCCTTTTTCTTTACTTGCAGATAAAATCTCCATTCTCCTATTGATCATTTGTAACTTTTAGGACAGCCACAGCTAAGGAACCATACCATTATGATACTCCTGTGGGCTGCCTACATTCTACAAGCACAGCTCTCTGATACCCCACCACCACCACCACTAACTGAATTTTGACCTGTTCTTCAATGCACATCCCCAACATGCTTATAAAAGTGATGGCAACTATCATTTCATTCATTTATAAATTTTGTTTCTCATTATCAGAAATAATATTATGATAAACTGTATTTTATCAACATAGACCATATTATTATATATCAAAAACACCTAAAGAAAAATAAATACCAAAATATCTGTGGCAAATATCATGTTCATATAAAATCCTCATAGAACTGAAGAAAAGAAACACATAGCCAGCAAAGCAGGCAGAAAATTAGGCTTTTACATGTAGATGAAGTCTCCCAGGCAATGGACATTTGAAATTACCACAATTTGACCCAATAACTTCTTAATGCAGAAGAATCTTTTGTGGTTTAATGAACATCTAACACAAAAATTTCAATTACCCAAAGAGTTTATGAAACCACTATAATTATATGTAGGTTTATTTTCACAAAGAACCTTCAGGTGTTCTGGGATTAGCATTACACCAGGATAAATATATAAATATATCCCAAAGAAGTATTCTTGTGGCGAGATTTTTTACCATAGCTCTCCATTTTTTGTTTGTTTACTTGTGTTTTGTTTTGTTTTTCATTTTTAATAGATATTATCATTATTTACATTTCAAATGTTATCCCGTTTCCTGCTTTCACTTCGAAAAAACGCCCTATCATATCACCTTTCACCCTACTTCTATGAGGGTATCCCCCACCCACCCACACACACACAATTCCCCATCCTAGCATTCCCCTACGCTGGGGTATCAAGCCTTCACAGGACCAAGGGCCTCTTATACAACTGATGTCCAACAAGGCCATTCTCTGCTACATATGCGGCTGGAGCCATGGGTCCCTCCATGTGTACTCTTTGGTTGGTGGTTTAGACCCTGGAAACTCTGGGGGTACTGGTGAGTTCATATTGTAGTTCCTCCTATGGTACTGCAACCCCCTTCAGCTCCTTCAGTCCTTTCTCCAGCTCCTCCACTGGGGACCCCATGATCAGTCTGATGGTTGGCTGTGAATATCCACCTCTATATTTCTCAGCCTCTGGAAGAGCCTCTCACGAAGCAGCTATATCAGGCTCCTGTCAGCAAGCACTTGGTGGCATCGAAAATAGTGTCTGGGTTTGGTAACTGTATGTGGGATGAATCCCCAGTTGGGACAGTCTCTGAATGGCCTTTCCTTCAGTCTCTGCTCCACACTTTGTCTCTGTATCTCCCATGGGTATTTTCTTCCCTTCTAAGAAGAAATGAAAGTATCTTGGGTCTTCCTTCTTCTTGAGATTCACATGCTATATAAGTTATATCTTGGGTATACCAAGCTTTTTGGCTAGTATCCACCTAGCAATGAGTGCATACTATGTGTATTCTTTTGTGATTGAGTTACCTCACTCATGATGATATTTTCTACTTCCATCCATTTGCCTAAGAATTTCATGAAGTCATTGTTTTTAATAGCTGAGTAGTACTCCAATGTGTAAATGTACCACATTTTTCATATCCATCCCTCTGTTGAAAGACATGTGGGTTCTTTAGAGCTTCTGGCTATTATAAATAAGGCTGTTATGAATATAGTGGAGCATGTGTCCTTTTTATATGTTGAAGCATCTTCTGGGTATATGCCCAGGAGAGGAATTTCTGGATCTTCAGGTGGAATGTCAGGGTTGATTTGATTTGCATATCCCTGATGGTTAAGGATGTTAAACATTTCTTTAGGTGCTTCTCAGCCATTCTGTATTCCTCAGATGAGAATTCTTTGTTTGGCTCTGTACCCCATTTTTTAAACATTTTTTAATGGATATTTTCCTCATTTACATTTCTAATGCTATCCCAAAAGTCCCCCATACCCTCCCCCCACCCTACACACCCACACACACTTCTTTGCCCTGGTGTTCCCCTGTACTTTGGCGTCTTAGGTTTGCAAGACCAATGGGCCTCTCTTTCTAATGATGGCCAACTAGGCCATCTTCTGATACATTTGCAGCTAGAGACACGAGCTCTGGGGGGTACTGGTTAGTTCATATTGTTGTTCCACCTATAACATTGCAGATTCCTTTTGCTCCTTGGGTACTTTCTCTAGCTCCTCCATTGGGGGCCCTGTGATCCATCCAATAGCTGACTGTGAGCATCCACTTCTGTGTTTGCTAGGCCCCAGCGTAGACTCACAAGAGACAGCTATATCTGGGTCCTTTCAGCAAAATCTTGCCAGTGTATGCAATGGTGTCAGTGTTTGGAGGCTGATTATGGGATGGATCCCCGGTCTCTACCCCATTTTTAATATGGTTATTTGGTTCTATGGACTCTAACTTCTTGTGTTTTATATATATATATATATATATAGAATATTAGCCCTCTACTGGATGTAGGGTTGGTAAACCAATTTGTTTGTTGTTGTTTTGTCCTGTTGATAGTGTCCTTTGCCTTACAGAAGCTTTGCAACTTTATGAGGTCCCATTTGTCAATTCTTGATCTTAGAACATAAGCTATTAGTGTTGTTTTCAGGAAATTTTCCTATAACCATATCTTTGAGACTTTTCCCCACTTTTTTTTCTATTAGTTTCAGCGTATTTGATGTTATGTGGAGGTCCTTGATCCACTTGGACTTGAGCTTTGTACAAGGAGATAAGACTGGATTTATTTTCATTCTTCCACATGGTAACCCCCAGTTAAACAGAAAGAACCTAGCAGGGAAACCCCCACTCGAGTCCTGAGTCAGTGAGCACTCAAGGAGTCACGAGATTGTCTTGATGCAAACACACGAGGCAGTTTAATGAAAGGAGCTCCTTGCCGACAAGTATCTCACACAGGAGACAGGGGAGTCGACCCTAAGGCTAAAAAGTTAGAAGGTTATATAGGAAAGGAGTGGGGGGATAGGGGAAATTGGCACAGTTACACATAAGTGGGGAGTTTAAACATCAGCAAGCAGTATGTGACAGTAACTCTAAAGGGAAGGTGTTTATCTTGGTGGGCAGGGCATCTGGTTAAGCTCAAACCATATCAGCAGGTGGCCCATTACTCATCTGAGCTTGTCTGGAGATTGTCCTTGTGTGCCTTTCTTATCTCAAAGGCTAGTTGATTCCTGGGATTACTTTATAGCCTTTGGGTCGGCCTGACTTTCTTATCTTTATGGCTTTAAGTCTGTAAACCTTCTGACTAGGACCTCGAAGCCTTGAATTTAGTTTTCTTTCTTTCATTCCCCTCTTCTTCTTCTAAATAATTCTAATCTTAGAATTTTAAAGGTCTATATCCTCATGTGGGGGGTAGGAATCATATTCCTCTTCTATCTTTATTATAGGTTGATATTGATGTTGGAGCACCATAAGCTGCACTACATTTACCCTACTCTTAACAAAAGCAATCCCTTATTTATTAAGCAGGGGCCAAAGATCAAAACCAAACATATAGTAAGAATTGGTCCGGCTAAAGTGGAAAGTAAAGTGGTCATCCACGGAGATTTAGATTATCACGACTCGAACCATCCCTGTTGAGCTTCTCAATCTTGCTTTCTCCTTTCCAGTCTTTCCCTTAATTTCTGCATAGAATCTCTGAATACTCCCGCATGGTCCTTGTAAAAGCAGCATTCTTCTTTTAAGACTGCACATAGTCCACCTTCCCTTAAAAATGATAAATCTAAACCTCTTCTGTTTTGTAATACTACTTCTGACAGGGAGGTCAAGGATTTCTCTAATGCATCAACAGATTTTTCTAGCATGCTTAAATCTTCATTTATAGTTTCTCCTAAGGACTGAATTCCTTGTCTACCCTCAATCAAGGCTGCTGCACTCATTCCTACTCCTGCTGTAAGACCGACCCCCATTAACATAGCTAGGGTAATGGAGACTAGATCTCTTTTCAACCTCTTACTAATATGTTCATCTTCCAGGCAGGAGGCAGGATAATAATACATGTGAGGTAGAAGCTGAACCATGGCACAGAAATTATGAGAGGGGTCAAAGTCAATAGTTGATACACATGGGGTGAGCCTTGTGTTACAGGCCCACCAACTGACTGAATATGGCACAAGGTAATAGTTGGTATTTGTCCTGGATACAGAATGAATTCGACCACATAGGTGTTAGTGGGAAGGAGGAGGTGTCCCTATACAGAGACCAGGGCTCCTCCCTGACACTTCAGTCAGGGTTAATTTCTTTCCTGTTCCCCATGAGCAGGAGGCATGACTACTGGCTTTATTAAAATCTCCATTAAAAGCAACCCCTTCGTAGTAGGGAGGGCCTGAGGATAGGCATATCCAGCAGTTAGCAGTTGTGTCCAGATCCGAGCTGTTAAGGGCATAAAAGGCTCCTCTAATCAGATTGAACAGTCTCTGTCTCATCGAGGGATCTGAGGAGATCATGGTTGGGGAATCTGGGGGGGGCGACCTAGGGGATGGGGGGTCCTCAATTATCGGAGCCAAGGGGTTGGGTTTGGCAGGGAGGCCCTGTTCTGGAAGGACCTTGTTAGGTCCTTTGGGCACTGGGGATGGACTCTCCACAGTTAATTTGATTTTGAAAATCAACCCAGGGTCTTTCCCTGCGGCATCCAATCGCAGATCCCAATTATTTCCCCTAAGCCAGCTCTGACGATATTGTTTCCCTTTGACAGCGAATTTTATAAGTATGTGGTTGCAATATTTACCTTTAGAGGGTCCATTGGGGCTGTTGCTGTGGGCACACCCATTCTCAGGTTATTTAGACCCATCTCTCTCACCTTGGTTTGGCTTGTCAAAGCTGCTGCCCCTTTTCACCATAATCAGGTCCCAGATAGAGGTAGGATTCCAGTAAGCCACTCCTGTGGTTTCATAACCCCATAAAGCACAATAAAAATCTGATACCCCTCATTTATGCCAAGGTTTTCGGCTCTGGCCTTGGCCAGGGCAAACATAAAACTCTGCGGAACAGAGGATGGACCGATAGAACTGCCCCAAGCACCCAAACGTGCTCACTATCCTATTCAGGATACCCAGTTTTTCAGGTGGTGGGTTATAGAGATCGTTATGATCAGGGAGATCCCAGGTAAGTGATCTTGCTGACAGCTTACAAATATCAGGCATGAGGTCAGGCCTCCAAGTCGACGGGGCTGAGGGGTGGGGGTTGCGTATACTGCGGTGACTGACCAAACAATGTTCCCCTCTTCATTAAGCACTTCCCAAGTTTTCTGAGTTGGTGTATGAGGATTGGGCTCTCGGTTCTGAGCTGCGATATAGGCGCAACTTAAAAGGATTATTAGTCTTTTTCAGGGTCCACTCATCTCGATTAGTCTCAGGGGGAGCCTTCTTAACGTGTGAAGCATGGACCCAAGTGGGGATTCCTTCTACCTTAATAGAGGTAGGTATAGTCAATAGCACCACTGTTGCTCAAGGTTCCCTGCTCAATGCCTTCTCACCAGGACAGTGTCTCCCACAGCAAACTGATGTGGCACCTGCAAGTCGCCAGTGACATAGGTCTTTTTCAACTGCTCCCAGATCTCTTTCCTGACGGTTTTGAGGGTCTTCAGCCAGACTACAAGGCAAGATGAGGGAATGGAGGAAACATAAGGACAAGTTCTATTTTCTACAGTCACAAAGATGGGCGTGGGCACCCCGACAATTAGTTCGAAAGGTGTTAGACCTGAGGCTCCGGGGGTGTTCTAGACCCGGAATAGGGCATAAGGGAGAAGGGCTATTCAATCATTCCTGCTGGTCTCTAAGGTCAATTTAGTCACGGTCTCTTTTAAAATTCTATTCATTCTTTCTACCTGTCCTGAACTCTAGGGTCTGTAAGCACAATGTAACTTCCAATTCAACCCCAGCTGTCTGGCCAATCCCTGGCTTACCTGGGAGACGAAGGCAGGCCTATTGTCTGACCCAAGTAACTTTGGTACCCTGAAACGAGGAAAGATATCTTCAAGTATCTTCTTGGCCACCACATTACCGTTTCCCTCTTGTTGGGGAATGCTTCAGTCCACCGTGAAAAGGTATCTACAAAAACTAGAAGGTACTTATTTCCATAATGGGTTGGCTTGACCTCAGTAAAGTGAAACTCCCATAAGACCCAGACCAATATCCTCATAAGCGTCTTCCACCGTGGTACTTGTTGGGTCTGGCATTGGTGAGAGCACATGCTCGACAGTTCTTCACTAGGTCTTCTAATGCCTTTTGTAGTCTAGGGATATGGTAAGGGGATCTATTGACTAGTTCTGTCATCTTTTTGAGTCCCAGGTGAGTGAGGCGGTGTATACTAGCCAAATAGTCCAGCCCCTCTTCTTCTGTGAGGGTCCTTTTTTCTGTGTTCTCCTCAACCAGCTGTGGTGTGGTCTTCATTACCAAAGTCATTGATTCCTGTGCTGCCCTTTTAGCCACCTGGTCTGCCATCCAATTTCCTTTTTCTATTGGTCTGGCTCCCTTTTGATGTCCTGAGCAATGGATGATCACCACCTTATCGGGCAAGTGAACAGCTTCTAACAAGCTAAGAATTTCCTCTTTATTTTTGATGTCTTTCCCAGTGGATGTCAACAGTCCACACTGTCTGCAGATGCCCTGTGAACATGGGCTGTTGCAAAGGCATATCGGCTGTCAGTATAAATGTTAATAGCCTTTCCCTCTGCTAGCCTTAAAGCCTGAGTGAGGGCAACAAGGTCAGCTCTTAGGGCAGATGTTCCTTCAGGCAGGCTGCTGGCCCAGATAACCGACTTCCCATCCACTACCACTGCCCCACCTTTGCATTTACCATCTACCATGAAGCTGCTTCCATCGGTGAACCAGGTCACCACCCCAGGCCATGGTCAGTCAGTTAAGTGTGGCTGAGTCCCAGTTTCTTCTGCCAGGATCTCTTCACATTGGTGTACCAGGGTTTCATTAGCTTCAGGCAGTAAGGTTGTGGGGTTGAGAATGGAGGGTGGAGCAAAGGTTACCCGTTCAGTCACCAACAGGCTCTGGTAGTGAGTCATACAGGTGTTGGTCATCCAGAGGTCTGGTGGCTTTTGAATAATACCCTCGAGGACATGTGGGGCCACCACTGTCACATTTTGGCCCATAGTCAGTTTATCAGCATCCTTCACCAACACAGCTGTGGCTGCTATTGCCTGCAAACAGGAGGGCCATCTCCTAGCCACAGAGTCCAGTTTCTTTGACAGATAGGCTACAGGACACTTCTAGCATCCTAGGGTTAGAGTGAGGACCCCTCTGGCTACTCCGTTTCTCTCATCAATGTAGAGGGTGAAAGGCTTGTTTAAATAAGGCAGCACTAAGTCAGGGGCCTGTAACAGTGCCTTTTTGAAAGTCTCAAAAGCCAATTGATGTTCCTTAGTTCAACTGAACTCTCCCTTCTCTTTTGTTAGGGGGTATAATGGGGCTGCCAAAGTAGTAAACACTGGGATCCAGAGTCTACAGAATCCCATAGTCCCCAGGAATTCTCTTACCTGGAGAGGGGTGGTTGGGATCAGGATCTGTGTCACTGGCCTCTTCCTAGCTTCGGTGAGCCATCTCTGTCCATTCTTAAGGGTATATCCAGGTAAGTCACCTCAGTCCATCATAACTGTGCCTTTTTAGCCAAAGCCCGGTACCCCAACACACCTAACTTGGCCAGGATTCTCTGAGTCCCAAGTTCACACTCCTCGTGTGTTTCTGCAGCCACAGGAAGGTCATCTACATATTGCAAAAGAATCACCTGGGGGATTGTTGGCCCAGAAAGAGGCAAGATCATGAGGTAGAGCTTCATCAAACAAGGTGGGGGAATTCTCAAATCCCTGCAGCAGTCTTGTCCATGTGAGCTATCTGGTCCTTCCATTCTCTGGGTCTCGCCATTCAAAAGCAAACAAGGGCTGGCTGTTAGGGTATGGTCTCAGGCAAAAGAAAGCATCTTTGAGATCTAAGACCATATACCAGGTTCGTTCGGGTAACAGCGTGCTGAGTAGGTTGTAAAGGATTGGGCACTGTGGGATGGATATCCTGAACTCTTTTGTTTACCTCTCTGTACAGGATGGTAGTAACCATCCCTGGTTTCTTTACTGGGAGTAGGGGGGTATTCCAAGGAGACTTCAGGGCACTACAATCCCTTGCTTGAGCAGTCTGGTGATATGGAGGCATATAACCTCCTGAGCTTCCTTGCTCATGGGATACTGTCAGATCCCAAAGGGAATGGCCCCAGACTTAAGCTCAATCACCACCTGGGGGGAGCTTGTCTTGCCAATCCCATTCCCCCCCCCCATTTCTGCCCAGGCTTGAGGAAATCGAGTGAGCCAGTCTTGTATTCCCTCAGGGGGTTCCATTTTACTCTAGTAAATCTGATACTCTTCCCCTAGTTGTAAAGACAACACTAGGGTCTGGGATGTCTCAGCCCCCAAGGAAAATTCTGGTCCAGAGGGGGCAAAAGTTATTCGTGCCTTTAATTTAGTTAGTAAGTCTCTTCCCAGAAAGGGCATAGGGTACTCTGGAATAACCAAGAATGAGTGAGTTACTTGGCTTTTTCCTAGTTCCACTGTCTGGGAAGTGGTCTAAGTGTATGACTTCTGCCCCTTGGCCCCAATCACTAGCATCTTTTTGTTTTTTATCTTACCTAGAGTTGTTTTAAAGCACTGAATATTCTGCACCTGTATCAACCAAAAAATTTATAGGGGTCTCCTCCACTTTTAATGTTACCCTAGGCTCGGGGAGGGGGGGCGAACCCTGTCTCCCCTAGTCTTCATTATCTCCAAGGGACAGTACTTTCGCTTCCTGTTTCTTTTGGGGGCATTTGCGAACCCAGTGACCTTTGTCTTTGCAGCACACACATTGATCTTTTTCCAGGGACAGTCTATCTCTTCTGGATCTGCTTGGCCCCTGCCATTTCTCGTCTACCAGGTCCCCTGACTGCCTATTCCTACCTCTTCTATCTCTACCTACCACTGTGGCCAGTATTCGAGTCAGAGTTTGCTCCTGTTTCCTGTCTCTCCTATCCTCTTCTTCTCTTCTCTCTTTCTTTTCTCTTTCCTGTTTCTCATCCTCTGTCTCTCTCTTATGATACCCTTTCTCACCCTCTTTAACCACTTCTCTTATAGTATAGTCCTATAATCCTTCAATCCGCTGCATTTCTTTCTGATATTGGGGCTGATTGCCCAATAAAGGCCATAATCATGGACGCTCACTGCTCTTCAGACATAGGGTCAAAAGGGGTGTACCTTCTGTAAGCCTCCATGAGTCTTTCCAGAAAGACTGAGGGGGGGGGGGATCCGTTATCCCCTGCATAACCTCTCTTAACTTAGCCAAATGTGTGGGCCTTTGTGTGGCCCCTCTGAGGCCCGCCACTAGAGCCCACTGGTAATTGGACAGCCGTTCCCTACCTCGTGCCTTGTTATAATCCCATTGAGGACGGGTCAAGGGGAATCCTACATTTATTTTGGCTGGGGTCTGGGCAGGTTGTGCAGCAACATCCCAGACATTCTTCTGAGCATCTTGGAGGATTCTCTCTCTCTTCTTGGTGGTGAACAGTGTCTGTAAAAGTTTTTGGCAGTTATCCCAGGTAGGCTGATGAGAGTACATCAAGGAATCTATCAAGCCTGTGAACCCTGCAGGATTTTTCTGAAAAAGGAGGGTGACTAAATTTTCCAGTTATAAAGATCAGAGGAAGAAATAGGCCAATACTATAAAAGCTGTAAATCATTCTGGTCAGCTGGGGGTGGCCCAACCGCCTTAAGGGGGAGCGCCACAGTGGAGTGGGCCAGTCCTTCAGGGGTGGCTCTCCACCGGCTCCTCATTCCCCCCAGAATAGAAGCCGAGAGGCTAGAGTTGAGAATAGGGTTGGGGAGCTCGAGGGTAGGGTGGGGGCAGGGGAGTAGGCCACTCAAGGGGTTCTTCTACTTTAGGGTAGATTTAGGGGTGAGCACTGATGGAGTGCAGCGCTTGCCATCTTCTTTAGGCTGTGGCTTCTGCATCTCATTCACAGCACTCTCTCGGACAGTTAGGATCCTGGAGCCTGAATGAAGGGGTGGGAAGAATGGCTGGACCCACTGAAGAGGGAATCTCACCAAATTCTCCCACACCATGATGTATGGCTCTTGATCTGGGTGTGCTTCCAGTCCTTTCTGGAACACAATGGCCCTCACGGCCCTGATGGTGGGTAAATCAAAAGTCACCCTGGATGGCCAGCCCACTCCAAAACCAGGCCATTCTGAGGAACAGACAGTCTGCCAAGGTTTCTTTTTAATCGTCACTGACCAATTCTGTCCTCTTGCCCTAACTTCCATCCAATGGTCCTCGGTTAAAGATAAAGGGGTCGTCACAGTCTGACCCATGACAAAGAATAGAAATAACAAAAACAAAACAAAAACAACAGACACTAGCACATCTAAACACACACATCTGCTTCTGGACTTAAAGAGCCAGTAGAATGCGACCTCTGAAGGAGCAGGATTCCACATTCACTCTCTCCCGAGTAGAAGGAGCACTCCGTCTCCTTCGTTCTGAAAGATAACAGCCAGGCTCTCCTGACTTTCTTGGGGTGGGATTCCACATCCAGCCCCTTCCACCCTTGGAATGTCTTCCAGGGATGAAGCCTGTGGCCCTAGGACTTCTCCTCACGCAGCCACTAGGTCCTTACAGTCCACAGTGGCAGCTGCCAGAAAACTGAAACCAAACACAAACTCAGCACTGCACTCAGACAACAGACAACATATAAAACTCACACAGATATACCTACAAGGGGTCTTCGGGGTGCTTGGGTGTCACACAAATCTGTGGAACCTACAAATGAAAGAACCTAGCAGGGAAACCCCCACTCAAGTCCTGAGTTGGTGCACACCCAAGGAATAATGAGAGACCATTTTGATGCAAATAACGAGGCAGTTTAATGAACAGAGCTCCAGGCCCACGCGTATCTCATGCAGGAGACAGGGGAGTCGACCCTAAGGCTAAAAAGATAGGGGGTTATATAGGAAAGGAGTGGGGGGATAGGGGAAATTGGTGCAGTTACACATAAGTGGGGTGTTTAAACATCAGCGAGCAGTATGTGAAAGTAACTCTAAAGAGAGGGTGTTTAACTTGGTGGGCAGGGCATCTGGCTAAGCTCAAACCATATCAGCAGGTGACCCATTACTCATCTGATCTTGTCCGGAGATTGTCCTTGTGTGCTTTTCTTATCTCAAAGGCTAGTTGGTTCCTGGTATGACTTTACAGCCTTTGTATCAGCCCAACTCTCTTATCTTTATGGCTTTAAGTCTGTAAACCTTCTGACTAGGGCCTTGAAACCTTGAATTTAGTTTTCTTTCTTTCAGAACCAGCAACAATTGTTGAAAATGCTGTCTTTTTTTCCACTGGATAGTTTTAGCACCTTTGTCAAAGATCAAGTGACCATAGGTGTGTGGGTTCATGTTTAGTCTTCAATTCTATTCCATTGATCTACTTTTCTGTCACTGTACCAATACCATGCAGTTTTTATCACTATTGCTCTGTAGTAAAGCTTGAGTTCAGTAATGGTGATTTCCCCCAGAAATTCTTTTATTGTTGAGAAATTTTTTAATGTCCTTGGTTGGTTTGTTTGTTTGTTTTGACTTGTGACTATTGTGAAAGATGTTGCTTCCCTCATTTCTTTCTCAGCCTGTTTATCCTTTGAGAAGCAGAAGGACACTTATTTGTTTGAATTCATTTTTATCCAGCCACTTTGCTGATGTTATCAGATTTAGGAGTTCTCTAGTTCAATTTTTAGTCACTTAAGTATACAATTACATCACCTGCAAATAGTGATATTTTGAGTTCTTCCTTTCCAATTTGTATCCTTTTGAACTCCTTTTGTGGCTAGGACTTCCAGTACTGTATTGAACAAATAGAGAGAGAGTGGAAAGCCTTGTCTAGTCCCTGATTTTAGTGGGATTGCTTCAGTTTCTCTCCATTTAATTTGATGTTGGCTACTGGTTTACTATATATTGTATTTACTATGTTTAGGTATGGGCCTTGAATTTCTGATCTTTCCAAGACTTTTTCATGATTCTGGGATCCTGGGATCCTAAGATTCTGGGTGTGTCACAGCTCCTGGGAATCAAGCTGTCTCAGGGATCCAGAAAACCTGGTGTGAACAAGCTTGTGAGATCCTTTGATCTTGGATGTGTTAGAGCACCTGGGAGTTGAGCTACCTTTGGGTGTTATGCAATTCTTAGGTGAATACTATATCCTCTCCAGTAGTGATTCACATGACAGGCCTAGAAGCCTTGAAGTGGTCCCAAGGCAAAGAGTTTCATGGAAACTTAGCCTCCTAGAACCCATAGCATGTATGCTCCAAACCTGTCCCTGTGTTTGTCTGGTGTATGGATCTGTGTGCTCTCCCTCAATATTGTTTTATTAAAATTGCCTTTAAGGATTGATTTTGACATATAGCTAAGTTGGATTAACCTCCACCAGTGTTCCAATATCCATGAAGCCAACCCTGAGCTTGGAATTCAGTAAGAATGTTACCTATTCAATAGCATTAAAATTTACCTCTAGTACAGACAGTGAAAATAATCAGGCATTACAATTTACTTGAGTAGAGATAGAAAGCTCAAGGCTAGTCTACATAATAATTACTTAGAACAATAGCTGAGTCACACCCATATGCAACAATTTATAATGGCCTAAGAAAAAGGTGGATTATGGTTTTAGGAGTGACTGTAGTATTATTCATGAAAGGGTTAGTAGAATGGAATTCCCCTGGTGCATGTTTTTCCACTAGGCCCAGAGGAATAGCATTATCAGGTATACACTAAAGGACCCCTGGTGGTGGCTTTAACAATAGACTAACATTGCATCAGAGCATTCACCTGGCTCCTATGTTTAGCTGATCTTAACTAAGGGTTGTTCCTATTCTCAATTGTAAACACAGCCTGGCTCCCCCTAGCTTTTTATGTATACATTTTCTTTGTTTTGTGTTGATGTGCCTTGGTGGGTGTATTCACCTAGCTTTCTTGTTTTTCTTCTGTTATAAAAAGTCTGGTGTTTGCTTGGAAAAATTACATTAGGATACACACTCTCACTGTGTCCCTGTCTGTTTGCCATCTGTGCCAACTCCTTGATCACCTGTAACCAGAACCCTGAGTTTTCCTGCAGATCGAGGACCAAATTGAGGTCCATCTGCAGCAGGCTAGTCGATGGAACTAAAAATTAACATCCTGAGTGAGGTAACCCAACCACAAAAGAACACACATGGTGTGCACTCACTGATAAGTGGACATTGACCCAAAAGTTCAGAAAGACCCAAGATACAATTCACAGACCACACAAAGCTTAAGAAGAAGGAAAACTAAAGTTTTGATACATGGGGATCAAAATACCCATGGGAGGAGATACAAAGAAAAAGTATAGAGAAAGACAATTTAGAGACTGTCCCACCTGGGTATCCAGTTACCAAACCCAGACACTATTTTTGATGCCAACAAGCACTTTTTGACAGGAACCTGATACATCTGTCTCCTGAGAGGTTCTGCCAGTACCTGACAAATACATAAGTGGATACTCACAGCCATCCATTGGACTGATCACAGGGTCCCAAATGGAGGAGAAAGGACTGAAGGAGCTGAAGGGGGTTGCAGCCCCATAGGAGGAACAACAATATTAACTAACCAGTACCTCCAGAGCTTCCAGGGACTAAACCAGCAACCAAACAATACACATAAAGGGACTCATAGCTCCAGCCACATATGTAGCAGAGGATGGCCTTATTGGACATCAGTGGGAAGAGAGGCCCTTAGTCCTGTGAAGGCTTGATGCCCCATTGTAGGGGAATGCCAGGACAGGTAAGCAGGAGTGGGTGGGTGTCTTAGTCAGGGTTTCTATTCCTGCACAAACATCATGACCAAGAAGCAAGTTTGGGAGGAAAGGATTTATTCAGCTCATAATTCCATGTTGCTGTTTATCACCAAGGAAGTCAGGACAGGAACTCAAACAAGACCGGAAGCAGGAGCTGATGCAGATGGAGGGATGTTCTTACTGGCTTGCTTCCCAGCCTGATCTCTTATAAAAACAAGGTTACCAGCCCACATGTGGTCCCACCCACAAGGGGCCTTTCCTCTTGATCACTAACTGAGAAAATGCCTGATAGTTGTATCTCATGGAGGCATTTCCTCAACTGAAGCTCCTTTCTCTGTGATAACTCCAGCTGTGTCAAGTTGACACAAAACTAGCCAGTACACTGACCATACATGGCTATAAATCCTATGAGCCATAATAATAACCAGCAAGGCATGATAACCCCAAGGATCCAGGAGTGACACTCAAACCTTTTATTTTTATTAATTAAATTTTTTACACTTCATATTTTATCCCCCATCCACCCTCCAAATGTTCCACATCCCATACCTTCTCCCCACACCCCTGTCTCCACATGGATGTCCCCACCTGCCACCCCACCAGACCACTAAATTGTTTGGGGCCTCCAGTCTCTCGAAGGTTAGGTGCATCATCTCTGAATGAACACAGACCCAGAAGTCCTCTACAGTGTGTGTGTTGGGGCCTCATATCAGCTGGTGTATGCTGCCTGTTTGGTGGTCCAGATTAATTGAGATTGCTGGTCTTCCTACAGGATCTCCTTTCTCATCAGCTTCTTTCTGTCTTCCCTAATTCAACAACAGGCCTCAGCTGCTTCTCTCCATTGGTTTGATGCAAATGTCAGCATCTGACTCTTTCAGCTGCTTGTTGGGTCTTTGGAAGGGCAGTCATGCTAGGTCCCTTTTTCAGACCTTGGGCCCTCCCCTTGAATTGGATCCCACTTTGGGCCTGTCACTAGACCTTCTTTTCCTCAGGATCCTCTCCATTTCCATCCCTGTAATTCTTTCAGACAGGAACAATTATGGATCAGAATTGTGACTGTAAGAAGGCAACCCTATCCCTCATTTGACATCCTATCTTCCTGCTGGAGGTGAGCTTTATAAGTTCCCCCTCCCTACATCAGGCACTTCATCTAAGGTACCTCCCTTTGATTTCTGAGAGTCTCTCACCTCCCAAGTCGCTGGTGCATTCTAGAGGGTCCACCTCAACCTTCCATTACCAAGGTTACCTGTTTCCATTCTTTCTGTTGGCCCTCAGGCCTTCAGTAATTTTTCCTCACAAAATACCAGACCAAGTTCCCCTCCCCCTTTCACTGCCCTCTCCAATCCTCTTTCCCTCACAGATCCCTCCCTCCCTCCCCACTTGTAATAGCTTTCTTCTCTCTCCCAAGTGGGACTGAGGTGTCCTCATTGGGGTCACTTCAGCTTGTTAACAATTATGACTTCTGTGGACTGTATCTTGGGTATTTTGTACAGTTTTGTTTTTTGTTAATTTTATTTTGTTTGTTTGTTTTTGCCTAATAGCCAATTATTAGTGAGTACATACTATGCATGTCCTTTTGTGTCTGAGTTACCTGACTCAGGATGATATTTTCTTGTTTTTTTCAACCAATCTTTTATTAAGTATTTACTTCAATTACATTTCAAATGCTATCCCAAAGGTCTCCTATCCCTCCCCTGCCCCGCTGCCCCACCCACACGCTACTCTACACACCCACTCATACTTCTTGGGCCTAGTGTTCCCCCTGTACTGGGGCATATAAAGGGCATATGACTCCAAGGGCAAGGCACCCTGGTGCTGGAGTGGACCGGAAGAGACTTGTGTTAGTAAGATTCTTACGTTTGCCTTTCACCATCTTGTAATTCTCTGGCGTTAGTTGTTATAGTTGTCTCTGGCTGGAGCTTGTTCTTCATGTGATTCTGTTAGCCTCTGTCAGCAGTTCTGGGACTCCAGCTCTCTCCTGAGTCTCAGAGTACTCTCTGCAGGCAAACTCTCCTCTTGCAGGGGAGATGCAAAGAGTTCTGGCATTCAGACCTGACTGCTGGCTGAAGGTGAAGGCCTGAAACAGGGCCTGTCCCAGAAGATGTGTTGCCTCTGCAGTCCCCACTCTCACCTGCGCAGACTGGTCTCTGAGGGACCTGGGAAACAATATGGCTCCCTCACCTGCTCTGGCAGACACAGCCCTCCCATCAGACACCTCTCCTCTGGCAGGGAAGGTGCCAAGATGTCTGGATCTGGAAATGGGGTCTGTCCCAGAAGCTGTGTCACTTCTGCAGTCCACACTCTCACCTGCACAGACTGGTCTCTGAGGACCTGGGACACATGATGGCTCCCTCACCTGCTCCAGTGCTGCAAATTCATTGTTTTTAATAGTTGAGTAGTACTCCATTTTGTTCCAACTGATAATAAGGACACATGCTCCACTATGTTCATAGCAGCCTTATTTATAATAGCCAGATGCTGGAAAGAACCCAGATGTTCCTCAACAGAGGAATTGGCAAGATTTAGCATTCAAAAAAAAATAATGTCTTTTTCCTCTGTTTTGAATTTTCCAAGGCTCAGTCTAATATATAATCTACTGTCTGTCTTGCCTATATCTATCATTTTACCTATCATCTATCTATCTATCTATCTATCTATCCACCTATCTATCTATCTATCTATCTATCTATCTATCCACCTATCTATCATCTATAATCTACCTACATATTATCTCCTCTTGAGAGAGAGATAGAGAGAGAAGAGAGATTTTTCATAATGTATGACAATGGCAGAGGAAAGGCAAAGAGGACATTGAGATGGCTGTGTTTTATAAAGGACAACATGAAAATATAACATAGACTATCAAAATATTTTATTGCTTCTTCATTGACATGTAATTGACTGGTAATTTTCACCTAATAGTTTTAAAAGGTACTGATAGTATAGCTCTGAACATTCCTGATCTTGGAGCAGAACACTGTATCAAAAATCACATGAATGTATAACAGCATTAAAATACTTTGTACTGTTGGTTTCAGGATGTTCTATTTGAGTGCTGATTTTCCTATAAAAATAAAATCAACTCAATTGGGTGTATTGTGAAAGACTAATGATGAAGATTAGCCTTTACCATTACTCTATCTGCCACAAGGTAAAACTAAGTAATGTTCCTTAATCCCTGAATAAATATTATCAAATCCACAAACCCAAATTTTTTACTGCCTAGAAATTCACATCATATGTGGAAGAGTAGGAATGACTTAGTGACTATAAAAAGGAAGAACTTCTTTATAGATAAAAGAAAAGTTATAAGATTGGAGACCTGACATTATTTATATATTTGGAGAAAGCTGTAACCATAAATACTCATTATCTCAAATTGTCTTGAAATCCAGGAAGAGGAGAAACTCAGATTGTAAAACTCCACAAAGATAACTGCATACAATTCCTTCATTAATGTATTAGAGCTTGAAAGATGACAATGGTCACCAAAGTTAAATCATGGCTAGCAAATTACTTAGATAGTTAGACACTTGAAGACTTGTAGGAGCACAAATATAAAGTATGTGTGTTCACCTTAAAATATCACCTGGAGCTCAAGGTTTGTCAGATACCCATTTGTGTGAAAACTGTTCATATGGCACTAACACATGATTTTCTTCTGAAATGTTGTATGAAATTTTAAGAAGCATTAAGATGCAATTTTAAGTAACTATCTGAAGGAGTAGGAGTGGATGTAAGTTGTGTTTTTCAGTGGCGAGTTTCAATGTCCCTTCAAACCACATTTATTATTAGTAGGCCCACCAATAACACTGAGGAGACTCCATTAACTTCAGTCTTCTCAAAGTAAAACTAAAATGTGAAAGGATTTATCAACCTACACAAAAATTCTTCCTTAAGGCTAATCTTTGAAGGTAACTGTAATTTATAATTTTGAATTTCCTACATAATATCCTCAAGGGACATTTTCACTAAATTTTGCTCATGGGACTGGGATGAATCAGCCTAAGAACAGAAACATGCATTCTAGTCCACATTTTTCTAATATATCATTCTAAACCAGGTAGCAGCAAAAATAATTTTTCTTCACCACAACAACTTATAAACATAAAATTTGCATTTGATTTCACAATGTCAGAGAAGACCCCATAACAATAAACCTTGAACAACCATGTTTCATTTTCTGTGCTTACCCTTTCTTTCTGATATGAATGAGTGAGAAGACTGGGATGAGGTTCTAGAACATGGTCGCAAAAAACATTCTCCTAATGCTTTTAGAGTGGGCTATGCTACAGAACTAACTTTTTCTTCTTCTTCTTCTTCTTCTTCTTCTTCTTCTTCTTCTTCTTCTTCTTCTTCTTCTTCTTCTTCTTCTTCTTCTACTTCTTCTTCTTCTTCTTCTGAGAGTCGTCCTTCCTTAATACTCAGGAATAAATTTGGCGTGGTGAGTCTGAATACTTTAAACTTGATACATTAAAGCTTCACAGCTCAAAGTTGTCTACTTTCATATTCATACTGCTTTAATGCATATAGCACTGCGAATCTAAAGTCTGAATACTATAATTTTAGGCTTAATGAAGTTCTCACCATGTTTATTTTAATTTTCTCATTATTATCCTAAGAGCTAAATAAAAATTGAAGACATTTTTTAGAATTCTTAAGGAAATATTTTCAATGTGTGCAATTAAATGCGTTTCACAATGCAATCTCAAAAGTATATCATTCCAAATGTTAAATATTTATTTCAAAGAAAGATGAGGAGAGAGAACATGTTCTAATACTACACCTAAGAGGACATGATAAACAGTAAGTATAAGACCTTTCAAAACATAGTACAATTAGTATATTATCATCAAATATTTTCAAAGTGACTATTTGATTAGCTCAATTTTCAATCTACGCAGACTAGGAAAAATATATACAGAGTTAATGTGACACAAACAGCAAAGGACATCTGCTCAAGTGTTTCAACTTCTTAATAAGAAAGTAGAGTAAAATGAATGTCTAGATATATGTGTTTTAATGAAAATGTTCATCCCAATTTCTATGTTCTAAACAAAACCAAGAATTATTTAAGTCCAACAATGTTTTTCACTGTTTCAACAAAATTGAACCAGCATCAGATGATGTTGATATTCTGCCAGCATTATTTTTTTGTAATTGTGAGTTCACCTTTTTACTCAGTAAATAAAATGGTATGGCTTATAAATTTTTTTAATTAAGTAAGGAGTGAACATTAAAAGATAAATTATTCTCTCTCTTTCTCTCTCTCTCTTTCCTCTCTGTGTGTTTGTCTGTCTGTCTCACCATACTCTGTGTGTAATTCTGTGTATAGTCTATTACAGGTGGCTTATTGGGAAATTAGTGTTTTTAAAGTGTGTGATAGAAACATTTATAGACAGTTTCTCATCTTGGGCTGTCTTTTTGTATTATATTGGGGAAAAAAGAAATCTTTATAATTCATATATTGAGTATTATTCTAGGATTGAGGGGAAGATCCATAAATGATACATGTGAAATCTTTGAGAAAATATGCAAACACTGAAATAATAGAACATCAAATAGATGTATATACGAGGAAATGTAGAAAACCCTATGCTCAGGTTTCAAGGTGATGGCTAAAGCTCACTCATAGAAGAAGTCTCCCCAGGCAGGAAAAAAAATGATATACTGAAAGAATATCCAACACATGAAGATATTTTACCTAGGTACTATATTTT
This sequence comes from Mus musculus, assembly GCF_000001635.26. NCBI lineage: Eukaryota > Metazoa > Chordata > Mammalia > Rodentia > Muridae > Mus > Mus musculus. The sequence goes on along the minus strand of NC_000073.6, from coordinate 17,561,451 downwards.
ACAATGTAGAGAAAAATAAGAACTAGGAGAAGGTTTGTGGTGCACTCTGTAGTACAGTATGTCCAGCTTTGCTTCTGGAATAAGCTCTAATCAAAGCTTCTGTTATGATTCAACTAAGAGAAGACTTGATTGGGAAATTACCCTGTCAAGTGATCCATATATTTAGTTTGTATTCTCAAGTCCGTGTGTCAATAATTTTAATGGCCAACAACAAGGGCTAGATGAAATCAAACCATGGTACTCCATTGTGTAAATGTACCACATATTCTGTATCTATTCCTCTGTTGAAGGACATCTGGGATGTTTAGAGCTTCTGAATATTATAAATAAGGCTGCTATGAACATAATGGAGCATGTGTCCTTGTTATACATTGAAGAATCTTCTGGGTATATGCCCAGGAGTGGTATAGCTGGGTCCTCAGGTAATACTATGTCCAATTTTCTGAGGAACTGCCAGATTGATTTCCAGAGTGATTGTAACAGGATGGATTCCCACCAACAATGGAAGAGTGTTACTCTTTCTTCACATAATCAACAGCATCTGCTGTCAACTGAATTTTGGATCTTAGCCATTCTGACTGATGTGAAGTTGAATGTCAGAGCTGTTTTGATTTGCATTTCCTTGATGAATAATGATGTTGAACATTTCTTTAAGTGCTTTTCAGCCATTCAGTATTCCTCAGATGAGAATTCTTTGATTAGCTTTGTACTCCATTTTGAACATGGTTATTTGGTTCTCTGGGGTCTAACTTCTTGAGTTTTTTTATATATTGGTCGTTATCCCTCTATCTGTTGTAGGATTGGTAAAGGTCTTTTCCCAATCTGTTGGTTGCTGTTTTGTCCTATTGACAGTGTCCTTTGCCTTACAGAAGCTTTGCAATTTTATGAGGTCCCATTTGTCAAGTCTTGATCTTAGAGCATAAGCTATTAGTGTTCTGTTCAGGAAAATTTCCCCTGTGACCATATGCTCCAGTCTCTTCCCCACTTTCTTTTCTATTAGTTTCAGTGTATCTGGTTTTATGTGGAGGTCCTTGATCTACTTGGACTTGAGCTTTGTACAAGGAGAAAAGAAAGGATTGACTTGCATTCTTCTACATGTTAATCCCCAGTTCAACCAGCACCGATTGTTGAAAATGTTCTCTTTTTTCCACTGGATAATTTCAGCACCTTAGTCAAAGATCAAATGACCATAGCTATGTGGGTTCATTTTAGGATCTTCAATTCTATTCCATTGATATACCTTTCTGTCACTATACTAATACCATGCAGTTTTTAATCAAAATTGCTCTGTAGTACACTTTGACTTCAGTAATGGTGATTCCCCCGGAAATTCTTTTATTGTTAAGAATAGTTTTTGATATCCTGGATTTTTTTGTTATTCTGATGAATTTGCAAATTGCCTTTTCTAACTCAGTGAAGAATTGAGTTGGAATTTCTAAGGGGATTGCATTGATTCTGTAGATTGCTTTTAGCAAGATAGTCATTTTTACAATGTTGATCCTGCCAATCCATGAGCGTGGGATGTCTTTCCATCTTCTAAGATCTTTTTTCGATTTCTTTCTTCAGAGACTTGAAGTTCTTATCATACAGATCCTTCACATTCTTAGTTAGAGTGACACCAAAGTATTTTATATTAATTGTGACTCTTGTAAAGATGTTGTTTCCCTAATTTCTTTCTCAGCCTGTTTATTCTTTGTGTAGAGAAAGGCCACTGATTTGTTTGAGTTAGTTTTATATCCAGCTATTGCACTGAAGCTGTTTATCAGGTTTAGGAGATATCTGGTAGAAATTTTAGAGGCACTTAAATATACAATCACATCATCTGATATTTTGACTTCTTCCTTTCCAATTCGCATTGTTTGACCTCCTTTTGTTGTCTAATTGTTCTGGCTATGACTTTGAGTACTGTATTGAACAAGTAGAGAAAGTGTGGACAGCCTTGTTTAGTCCCTGATTTAATGGGATTGCTTCAAGTTTCTCTCCATTTAGTTTGATGTTGGCTACTGATTTGCTGTATATTGCTTTTATTGTGTTTAGGTATGGGCCTTGAATTCCTGATCTTTCCAAGACTTTTTTCATGATTCTGGGATCCTGTAATCCTGAGATTCTGGGTGTGTCAGAGCTCCTGGGCATAAAGCTGTCTCAGGGATCCAGGAATACTGGTGTGACCAAGATCCTGAGATCCTTTGATCCTGGTTTGTTAGAGCACCTTGGAGTTGAGCTTCCTTTGGGTGTGTGAAATTCTTAGACAAAAGGATAGATCTAGAAAATAGCATCCTGAGTGAGGTAACCCAATCGCAAAAGAACACACATGGTGTGCACTCACTGATAAGTGGACATTAACCCAAAATTTCAGGAAGAACCAAGATACAATTCCCAGACCACATGAAGCTTAAGACAAAGGAAAACCAAAGTTTGGATACTTTAGTCCTTCTTAGTAGGGGGAAAAATACCCATGGAAGAAGATACAAAGACAAAGTGTGAAGCAAGGACTGTAGGAAAGGCCATTTAGAGGCTGCCCCACATGGGGATCCAGTTACCAAACCCAGACACTATTTTTTATGCCAACAAGCACTTGCTGGCAGGAAACTGATATATCTGTCTCCTGAGATGTTCTGCCAGTGCCTGAAAAATGCAGAAATGGATACTTACATCCATCAGTTGTACTGAACACAGGGTCCCCAATGGAGGAACTAGAGAAAGGACAGAAGGAGCTGAAGGGGTTTTGCAGCCCCATAGAAGGAACAACAATATGAACAAACCAGTAACCCCAGAGCTTCCAGACACTAAACCACCAAACAAAGAGTACACATGGAGTGGCCCATAGATCCAGCCACATATGTAGCAGAGGATGGTCTTGTTGTACATCAGTGGTATGAGAGATGCTTGTTCCTGTGAAGGCTTGATTCCCACAGTGTAGGAGAATGCCAGGACATGGAAGTGGAAGTAGGTGGGTTAGTGAGCAGGGGAAGGGGGAGGGGATAGAGGAGTTTTCAGAGGGGAAATGAAGAAAGGGGATAACACTTGAAATACAAATAAAGAAAGTATCTACTGAAGCATTTTATCAAAGGGGGAAAAAAGAAAACACATAATCAGAAAAGCCGCAGGCTGAAGACATATGATAGAACTTGACATTTCTTATCAAAATATGGAAGCCAGAGCAATTGAAATAAGTGCCATAACTGAGCTTCTCAAAAGTAGAACTTTGTTGCTCTTCAAAAATGAAAAACACTGAGAAAAACAATGTTCCATTTGAGAAAGAAAAAGAATGTCTCTAAGTTTAATGATGATATTCATTGAGGGTTGAATCCATGCAAGGATTCCTAACAAAATCCTACTCAACTCACTTAAGTGGCATGCATGTATCATGAGAGATTCATGACATGACATATGATCATTAATTATTTTTACAACAATAGAAATATGTTCTTTCCCTTAATCAACATCACTTGTCTAGTTTAGATGTTCAAATAAACAAACACAGCAGAGGACCCCAAGGTCCCCAGAGGCCTCTCCAAGCCACAGGTCCCCTAGCAAACCCAGGGCCTTGGAATCTCGGGTGAGTGGAACACAACATCAGTTCAGAAGAATAACAGAGGATCTACTGCCAGTAGAAACTGGGACAAAGGAACCCTGCCTGACCAGAGGCTGAAATTCATTGCGGATGGGGCAGGCCCTGAGCCCTGTTTAATGAAAACCCGGTGGAGGATCCAAGGTCCCCAGAGAACTCTACATGCCCCAGGGTCCCTAGCATACCCAGGACCTTGGGATCACTTGAGAGCACATGGGCAGCAGAAGAACAGAGCTTCTTGGACAGGGTCTCTTTAGGCCTTCATCCTCAGTCAGGAGGCAGAGGTGAGACCCAGACCCCAGGGCACCTTCCTCTCGAGAGGAGAGTCAGCCTCCAGGGAGGGCTCTGACCCAGGAATCAGGGCATGGATCAGAGTTCCAAATTTCTGGGCACCTGCCCTGCAAGACAAGAGCTTGCCTGCAGAGAGTACTCTGACCACCGGGACTCAGGCGAGAGTTGGACTCCTAGAAATGCTGACAGAGGCTAACAGAATCACAGGAGGGAAAAGCTCCAGCCAGAAAAGGGGAGAATATCTAATACCAGAGATTACGAGATGGCAAAAGGCAAACATGAGAATATTACTAACAGACACCAAGATCAATGGGCATCATCAAAACCCAGTACACTCACCACAGTGAGTCCTGGATACCCCAATACACCTGAAAAGCAAGACTTGGATTTAAAATCAAATATCATGATGGTGGTAGAGGATTTTAGGAAAAGTATTAATAACTCACTTAAAGAAATACAGGAGAACACTGCTAAACATGGGGAAGCCCATAAAGAAATACAGGAAACGCTGCTAAACAAGTAGAAGTACTTAAGGAGGAAACACAAAAATCCGTTAAAGAATTAGGAAAACACAACCAAACAGGTAATGGCATTGAACAAAACCATCCAAGATTTAAAAATGGAAGTAGAAAAAAAAAAGAAAACCTAAAGGGAGACAACTCTGGAGATAGAAACCCTAGGAAAGAAATCAGGAACCATAGAAGCGAGCATCAGCAACAGAATACAAGAGATGGAATAGAAAATATCAGGTGCAGAAGATTCCATAGGGAAAATGGACACAACAAACAAAGAAAATGCAAAATGCAACAAGATCCTAAGTCAAAACATCCAGAAAATCGAGGATACAATGAGAAGACCAAACATATGGATAATAGGAGTAGATGAGAATGAAAATTTTCAACTTAAAGGACCAGTAAATATCTTCATCAAAATTATAGAAGAAAATTTCCATAACCTAAAAAAAGAGATGCCAATGAAAATACAAGAAGCCTAAAGAACTCCAAATAGACTGGACCAGAAAAGAAATACCTTCAGACACAGAGTAATCAGAACAAAAAATGCACTAAACAAAGACAGAATATAAAATGCAATAAGGGAAAAATGTCAAGTAACATGTAAAGGCAGACCTATTAGAATTACAACAGACTTCTCACCAGAGACTATGAAAGCCAGAAGATCCTGGAGAGATGTTATACAGACCCAAGAGAACACAAATGCCAGCCCAGGCTACAATACCCAGCAAAACTCCCAATTACCAGAGATGGAAAAACCAAGGTATGCCATGATAAAAACAAATTCACTCAATACCTTTCCACAAATCTAGCCCTTCAAAGGTTAATAAAGGGAAAACTCCAACACAAGGACAGATATTACACCCTAGGAAAAGCAAGATAGTAATCCTTCAATGAACCTAAAAGAAGACAGCCACAAGAACAGAATGCTAACTCTAACAACAAAAAATACAGGAAGCAATAATTACTTTTCCTCAATATCTCTTAATATTAATGAACTCAATAACCCAATACGAAGACAAAGACTAACAGACTGGCTAAGAAAACAGAACCCAACATTTTGCTGCATACAAGAAACCCAACTCAGGGACAAAGACCCAATACTACCTCAGAGTGAAAGGCTGGAAAACAATTTTCCAAGCAAATGGTCCCAAGAAAGAAGCTGGAGTAGCCATTCTAATATCTAATAAAACTGACTTCCAACACAAAGTTATCAAAAAAGACAAGGAGGGGCACTTCATACTCATCAAAGGTAAAATCTGCCAAGATGAACTCTCTTTTTTAATATCTATGCTCCAAATGCAAGGGCAGCCACATTCATTAAAAAAACTTTAGTAAGCTCAAACCAGAAATTGCACCTCACACAATAATACTGGGAGACTTCAACATCCCACTCTCACCATTTGACAAATCCTGGAAACAGAAACTAAACAGAGACACATTGAAACTAATAGAAGTTATGAAACAAATGGACTTAACAGATATCTACAGAACTTTTATTATCCTAAAACAAAGGATATACCTTCTTTTCAGTGCCTCATGGCACTTTCTCCAAAATTAGACATATAATTGGTCCCAAAACAAGCCTCAAAAGATACAAAAATATTGAAATTATCCCATACATCCTATCAGATCACCACGGACTAAGGCTGATCTTCAATAACAACATAAATAATAGAAAGCCAACATTCATGTGGAAGCTGAATAAGACTCTACTCAATGATACATTGGTCAGGGAAAAAATAAAGAGATTAAAGATGTTTAAGAGTTTAATGAAAATGAAGCCACTACATACCCAGACACAATTATGGGACACAATGAAAGCAGTCCTAAGAGGAAAACTCATAGCAATGAGGGCTGCCAAAAAGAAGCTAGACAGAGCATACACTAGCAGCTTGATAGCACACCTAAAAGCTCTAGAACAAAAGGAAGCAAATTCACCCAAGAGGAGTAGATGGCAGGAAATAATCAAACTCAGAGCTGAAGTCAACCAAGTGGAAACAAACAGAACTATTCAAAGAATCAAACAAACCAGGAGCTAGTTCTTTGAGAAAACCAACAGTATAGATAAACCCTTATCCAGGCTAACTAGATGGCATAGGGACAGCATCCTGATTAACAAAATCAGAAAAGAAAAGGGAAACAAAACAACAGAACCTGAAGAAATCCAAAACATCATCAATCCTACTACAAAGGGCTCTACTCAACAATATTGGAAAACCTGGATGAAATAGACAACTTCCTAGACAGATACCAGGTACCAAAGTTAAATCAGGATCAGATCAATGATCTAAAAAGTCCCATATCCCCTCTAGAAATAGAAGCATTCATTAATAGTCTCAAAAAAAAAAAAAAAAAAAAAAGCCCAGGACCAGATTGGTTTAGCGCAGAGTTCTATCAGACCTACAAAGAAGACCTAATTCCAATTCTCCTCAAACTATTCCACAAAATAAAAACAGAAAGTACTCCACACAATGCATTATAAGAAGCCACAATTACTCTAAACCACATAAAAAACAACAAAGAAAGAGAACTGAGAAAGCATTTGACAAAATCCAACAGCTCTACATGATAAAAGTCTTGGGAAGTTCAGGGATTCAAGGTCCATACCTAACCATAATAAAAGCAATATACAGCAAACCAGTAGCCAACATCAAAATGAGTGGAGAGAAACTTGAAGCAATCCCACTAAAATAAGGGACTAGACAAACTGCCCACTTTCTCCCTACCTATTCAACATAGCACCTGAAGTCCTAGCCAGAGCAAATAGACAACAAAAGAAGATCAAGGGGATACCTATGGGAAAAGAAGAAGTAAAATACTAATATTTGCATATGATATCATAGTATATAAAAGTGACCCTAAAAAATTCCACCAGAGAACTCCTAAACCTGATAAACAGCTTCAGTGCAGTAGGTGGATACAAAATTAACTCAAACAAATCAATGGTCTTTCTCTACACAAAGGATAAATGGACTGAGAAAGATATTAGGAAACAACACCCTTCACAATACTCACAAATAATACAAAATACATTGGTGTGACTCTAACTAAGGAAGTGAAAGATCTGTATGATACGAACTTCAAGGTTCTAAGGAAAGAAATCGAATAAGATCTTAGAAGATGGAAAGACATCCCATGCTCATGGATTGGCAGGATTAATATAGTCAAAATGGCTATTCTGCCAAAAGCAATCTACAGAATCAATGAAATCCCCATCGAAATTCCAAATCAATTCTTTACAGAGTTAGAAAGGGAAATTTGCAAATTCATCTAGAATAACAAAAAATCCAGGATATCAAAAACGTTTTTCAACAATAAAAGAACCTCTGTGGGATACACCTTCCCTGACCTCAAACTGTACTACAGAGCAATTGTAATAAAAATTGTATGATAATGGTACAGTTACAGACAGGAAGATCAATGGAAAAGAACTGAAACCCAGTAATGAATCCCCACACCTATGGTCACTTGATCTTTGACAAGGGAGAAAGAGTGATCCAGTGGAAAAAAGACAGCATTTTCAACAAATGGTGCTCACAAAACTGGCAGTTACCATGTAGAAGAATGTGCATCAATCCATTCTTATCTCCTTGTACAAAGTTCAAGTCCTTGTGGAACAAGGACCTCCAATAAAACCTGAGACACTGAAACTGATAGAGAAGAAAGTGGGGAACAGCCTGGAATATATGGGCACGGGAGAAAAATTCATGAACAGAACACTAATTACATGTGATGTAAGATAAAGAATTGAGAAAGAGGACCTCATAAAATTGCAAAGTTTCTGAAAGGCAAATGACATTGTAGATAAGACACTAAGGCAACCAACAGATTGGGAAATGATATTTACCAGTCCTAAATCCCAGAGACTGCTAATATCCAATGTATACAAAGAACTTAAGAAGTTTGAAACACAGAACCAAATAACCCTATTAAAAAATGGTATACAGAGCTAAAGAAAGAATTATCAACTGAGGAATACCAAATGGCCTAGAAGTGCCTATAAAAATGTTCAACATCCTTAGTCATCAGGAAAATGCAAATCAAAACAACCCTGAGATTCTGCCTCACACCAGTCAGAATGTCTAAGATCAAAGACTCAGGTGACAGCAGAAGATGTCAAGGATGTGGAGAAAGAGAACACTCCTTCATTGTTGGTGGGATTGCAAGCTGGTACAAGCACTGTGGAAATCATTTTTGTGGTTCCTCAGACAAGTGGACATAGTACTACTGGAGTATCCAGCAATACCACTTCTGGGCATATACCCAGAAGATACTTTAACATGTAATAAGGACACATGTTCCACTATGTTCACAGCAGCCCTATTTATATAGCTGTAAAGAAACCAGATATCCCTTAACAGAAGAATGGATACAGAAAATGTGATACATTTATGCAATGGAATACTACTCAACTATTAAAAACTGAATTTATGAAATTCTTAGGCTAATGGATCTATCTGGAGGGCATCATCCTTAGTGAAGTAATCCTATCACAAAAGAACACACATGATCTGCACTCACTGATAAGTGGCTATTATCCTAATGTATCTTCTAAATCATTAATGTTTTATCATTCTTTTAGATTATTTTTGCAGATAATATTCTACTCTTCACTCTTGGGTCTAGGGTGTGATTTCTTTGGCTTTAACCTTTATCAACACATTGCATTTATTTACATATCCATAAATTTCATTTCTCCTTCCACCTTTCTCTCAGTTCTATATAATTGACCACATATCACTAGGATTGCACCATAATGTATCCTGAGACCCACCATTTTAATATAATTTAATATTTCAAAACAAAAATATAAAATAATCAACAACTAATGCTAGAAAAATTCACAATTTGAAAGCAAGTAACTTTTCACACATATCTGAAAATGGTTAAAATATTAACTGGAAGAAAAAGTCTTCTCTAGACAATTTTTTTGTTTTGATGTCTTGGTCTTTAAATTTATTTAAGACTTTTTGGTGCTTTGAAATATACTCCCTTGCAATGAGACCACAGAATCTGTGGCTTCCTACATTTTGACAATGTAACCGACTTTACTTCTTTCAAATACTTCAAACTGTGCCTGTTAAACAGGTACCAGCAGAGCACAGCCTGATGTAATAGGTCATGTGCTGCGTTCCAAACAATAGATCTAGAGTATGCTTGACACAGCTATTTGAAGCAATGACCTCGGTTGTTTTCTTTCCAGCTGTTGTATCCATGCTTATCATGCCTAGTCGTAAGTCAATTATCTACTAAACAACCCTTTCAGGAATAACTTTGAAAAGGATAGAGGATGGTAAAACATACACCTTACCCTGGGTCTCAACTCAGACAATCACTACTCATTATAAAGGCAGGAAAACTCATAATTTTATGCTAAGAAGTGTGGGGAGCCGCCCTCACATTCGCCGTTGCAAGATGGCGCTGACATCCTGTGTTCTAAGTGGTAAACAAATAATCTGCGCATGTGCCAAGGGTAGTTTTCCACCCCATGTGCTCTGCCTTCCCCGTGACGACAACTCGGCCGATGGGCTGCAGCCAATCAGGGAGTAATACGTCCTAGGCGGAGAATAATTCTCCTTAAAAAGGGACGGGGTTTCGCCATTTGCTCTCTTGCACTCTTGCTCTGGCTCTTGCTTCTTGCTCCTGAAGATGTAAGCAATAAAGCTCTTGCGCTCTTGCGCTCTTGCCCTCTCTCTTGCTCTCTTGCACTTTGGCTCCTAAAGATGTAAGCAATAGAGCTCTTGCTCTCTTGCTCTCTGGCTCCTGAAGATGTAAGCAATAAAGTTTTGCCGCAGAAGATTCTGGTTTGTTGTGTTCTTCCTGGCCGGTCGCGTGAATGCTTGTAAGAAAGAAGCCTCATTGTTCTTATCGTTCTCTACTGTACATCTAGGGAAAGCTGGCACAAAAGTTAAATTTAATGCTTTTGTTTACTACAATTAAAACATTGTTCTAAAAATAACCTTTACTTCTCATGAGTTTCTTTTGTTATTATTAATTCTAACTTGTTTTATTATCCTGTGTTTGATACCTAACTATAAAGTTAGTCCTTTGAATATGACATCATTTAAAGAAAAGTATGTGTAGAGCAACCTAGCTAAATTATTATCTGTCTACTTTTAATGAGATTTGGGGGGCCTTATGAGATGGATGGTTTATGGTAGAGAAGTCCTTACACTGAGGAATTACTCCAATGCCACTATTCGCTCTAAAGGATTCAAACTTCATTTCTTAGAACACATACACAAATGGCAAGTCTCTGAGTTTGTGTTTGTTAGCCTTGTGTTCACATCATGTTTCATAATAGTAAAAATATTTACATATTGTCAATGTTCTCTTGAGATGTATAAGAAATCATAAAGAATTGGGTATTTGAAATCATAGAAACGATTATATGAATGTTTTTAAATGTCCATTCATTCCATCACAATGGCATTATTTTTGTGGTAGAATACTGGAATACTGGCAACCAGGATCATTACATAGTTTGCTTCTTTCACCATGTGAATGGGCAAGTTTTAGCATTGAAAAATTAATGGAATAAAGGATCTTGCCTATAAGATATGCATTTTGCATTTTATTCTAGACACTTGATTGTAAAAAAGGATCCAGGGATAAATCCATCCTTAATTGTGTGTGTGTGAATTCAAAAGCTTCATCTGCAGTGAGAAACACTTACATAGAGATCTGTAAAAAGGATGCTACATTAGCATATGGTCAAATGGTCCCAAAGATAAGCTACTTGGTTAGAATCTATGTTTAGCATTTTATAAGTCATGAGGTACAAAACTACTACTGAGTTTTTAAACAATTTATTCAATTAGAGGCAAACACATACATTAAATTAACCTTTCACAGACCAGCTCAGGAGCTCTGGTTCTAATTATTTATTTGTTTATTTGCTTGCTTGCTTGTTTGTTTATTCCTTTATTCATTTGTTCAATGTTAGTGAGTCCACTGTCACTCTCTTCAGACACACCAAAAGAGGGCATCAGATCCCATTACAGATGGTTGTGAGCCACCATGTGATTGCTGGGAACTGAACTCAGGACCTCTGGAAGAGAAGGCAGTGCTTTTAATTTCTACAGCTCTGGGACTCTGGTTCTCCCTTGAAGGTGGCTGAGGGGAAAGTGTGTCTGAGGGGATAAAACATGGTCTTCTGAGAGACTAAGGTTGCTTTCTATATTAGCCCTTTACTTGTCTTGACTCTAAATTACTCTGAGGCCAGAAGCTGCAGGCCTCTAGGCAAAGTAACACCTGCTGCTTAACAATGGGAGTGGAAGTATAAGGGGCAGTGGATTAAGGACAGAGGTACTTTGTGATTTTCTCCACAGGTCCTCCATGCCAGACACTAAGGCTGAGAGCTCATTTAACCCCTTGTCAGTTAGAGAAAAGTAGCCCTCAGGAATGCTTTTATTTTTTTTAAGATTCTAATCTTTGTTTCTAAGAATAAAGTTAAATTAAGGGAAACATGTCATACTATATGATCTGATTATAATTTTTCTTAGCTTCTGTGTTACTCTATTCTCTCAACTTCTAAATTACACCACACTGATGCTCCTCTTCATCCTCCTAATTTTGCTCTCTCCTTCTGCTACCTGCTGTCATCTTTCCAAGTTTTTTGTACCTTTTTTAGGAGAATAGATCACGTGTTTTCCAAGCTTTCTTTTTTTAACATTGTTCAAGTCCACCAGAAGTTCGAACATAAATTCAAACTATAAATTGGACAAGAAGCTTACAACAGAGATATTTGCATGCGTTTCCATTAAGACAAATTATCTACCTAGACATTCATTACCTGCTACTAACTCCAAACTTTTATTGAGAGTCTAAAACTATAATTTTTTGACTAAGTAATCACTGAAGTTCTGTATAGATAAGCCAACGCAATAGTTTATCTTCTGTCCGTGCACCTACAAAAAGTGATCCAGTTCCCTTTTAAGTTTTTATGTTGTTTTACAGGTCTAAGAAATGTATTCTAAGTTGTAAATGCTTACTTTCTACCTCAGAAGCAATTAACTCATGACACATGAAGACTGACAAGGTTTTAATAATAGTATTCATATCACAGAGGGCCTTAACTGCAGTCCTATTATAAAGGGTTTAATAATTATTTGTATAATTTTAGGAATTCCTATAGAATCATCATTAGGAATTAAGAAATCATCTATTTGTTTGTATAGCATCACTATAGGACAATTTATCTTCATTGATCTGCAGAAAATCTGCCCAATCAGGTGGGCTAAAGCCCAGAGATTATATTATTTTTATAAGGACAGTAAAGATATGACAATAAAAGGAATCAGTCCTGTAAATGTTGTCCTTTGGGCCTTTACACAATCAAACACAATCAGACACAAACAAACATGTGAAGAAATTGAACAAAAAATGGTCCAAGACCTAAAAATGGAAATAGAAACAATAAAGAAAACCCAAATGAAGACAACCCTGGGGAAAAAAAATCAGAAGCTACAGACGAAAGCATCACCAATAGAATACAAGAGATAGAAGAGGAAATCTCAGGTGTACAAGGTACCATAGAAGATATTAACATGTCAAAGAAAATGCAAAGTGCAATAAGGTCCTAAAGCAAAACAACCAGGAGATCCAGGACACAATGAGAAGACCAAGCCTGAGGAAAATAGGTATAGAAGAGAGCAAAGATTCACAAGTTAAAAGGCCAGTAAATATACTCAACAAAATTACAGAAGAAAACTTCCCTAACATAAAGAAAGAGATGCCCATGAATGTACAAGAAGCCTCCAGAATACCAAATAGATTAGACCTGAAAAGAAAATCCTCTCATTACATAATAATCAAAACACTAAATGCCCAGAACAATGAAATAATATGAAAAGTGGTAAGGAAAAACAGCCAAGTAATGTATAAAGACAGACCAATCATAATTACAGCAGACTTCTTAACCTAGACTCTAAAAGGCAGAAGATCCTGGGAAGATGTTATATAGACCCTAAGAGAACAGAAATGCCAGGCCAGGATACTATACCCAGCAAAACTCTCAATCAGACATGGAAGCAAGTGGAACTTTGTGACCTGGATTAGAGCAGACCTCCTGGGAGGCAGGCAGGGCTATCTCTGGGGGGGGGGGAGGTGAATCCTGTGTCCCTGGTTATAGCAGGCCTCCTTTGTCTTTAGTTAAAGCAGTCCTTCTGTGTCTCTGGTTAAGGAAGACCTCTTGATAGAGAGGCAAACTGTGGGATGTGGGAAAGGGGTAGGTTCATCAATCTGCCCCAGGTGGAGGTGGAGGTCCAGACCAGAAGCTTTTAAAGTATGATTATATCTCTCCACAATTGCTTGCCCTATAGAATTGTGTGGTATACCTGTAATATGTTTATATCATAATATGTAAAAGATCGCTTTACCTTGTTAGAGACATATGCTGGAGCATTGTCAGTCTTCATTTGTATGTGTATTCCCATAATGGCCATGATGTCTAATGAATGTGTAATTATAGAATCAGCCTTTACAGAAGCTAAGGCAGTTGCCCATTAAAATCCTAAATAAGTGTCTATATTATGGTATATAAAATTTAGTTTAGAAAATTCTGTAGGTTGGAACATATACTTTTGCCAAATTTCATTTCTTTGGGTACTCTTAGGGTTAATTCTTGCAGGTAAAAGTGTTTGCTCATATGAAGAACAAATAGGACATCTCTTTATAATCTCCTTGACTTGTTTCCTTGCCTTGTTTTCAAGGGATGGAAAGCTCTTTCTTTAAAACTTTGCTGTTAACATGGTGGGGATTTTTTTTATGAAATTCAGAATCTTCTAGTATAGTTACTATCAATAGCTGATCAATTTCATCATTACCTTATATCAGAGGGCCTGGCAGACCTATATGGGAACTAAAGCATACAATAGATGATTCCTATATCTGATCATTTGTAGTTAAATAAACAGTGAAGTAAATTCTGAATCATCCTGAATAAGTTCAGAAGTATCTGTGTAAGGACCTTGATATAGCTGTCTCTTGTGAGGCTATGCCGGGACATGGCAAACACAGAAATGGATGCTCACAGTCAGCTATTGGATGTAACTCAGGGCCCCCAATGGAGAAGCTAGAGAAAGTACCCAAGGAGCTAAAGGGGTCTGCAACCCTATAGGTAGAACAACAATATGAACTAACCAGTACCCCCGGAGCTCGTGTCTCTAGCAGCATATGTATCAGAAGATGGCCTAGTTGGCCATCATTGGGAAGAGAGGCCCCTTGGTCTTGCAAACTTTATATGCCTCAGTACAGGAGAATGCCAGGGCCAAGAAGTTGGAGTGGGTGGGTAGGAGAGTGGGGGGAGAGGGTCTGGGGGACTGTTGGGATAGCATTTGAAATGTAAATGAAGAAAATACCTAATTAAAAAAATAAATTTAAAAAAAAAGAAGTTCCTGTGTGCTGAACAACTTATTATGCACATTGAAAATCAGTTAACTATATTAAGAGATTCTTGAAAATCGAATAACACCATAAGGATTGTATGTAATTCTGATTTATAAGGACTCTCGATGATCTTACTAATATCTTCTAATTTATACCCTGCATTGCCTTTGCAGCAGTGGCAAATGTAGAGACTCCAGAATTGGAGTTCCTTTATTCTACAAGGAAAAATCCAATTAGTATTTTTATAAACTTAATTTGCTTGATTTGGGGTATTTGCTAATTTCTAACCCCCCAAGATTTAGTGCAACCTCTTTGCCAACATTCACCTTGTGTCAATAATGAGGCAATCTCAGTTAAAATGTACCATAATCTCAGCTAGATCCTTTGCAGCTGATGATGAAGTCTCATTTTTTCCCTTTAGTATCAATACAGAAACCTTTTTATATAGGTTTTTAATTTTTACTGTATGCCAAAAAAATATCCATTCTAAGCTACAATCTTTTCTCTGCATAAAAATTTCTGTGGGAGAATGAGTAGAAGGCTATTGCCAACTAAAATGCAGGTCATCTTTGGGTCAACATGTTGTAGATGTGTATCCTGTACTTTCTCTTCTATCAGAGCCAACTGCTTTTCAGCCTCAGCAGATAATTTTCTTAGGCTACTTAATTCTTGTGTAAGGTTTGAAATAAATTACTTCGCTCTTGAAGATTAAACCAATTGTAGGCTGCAGTGAGCTAATATCTCCCAGTAATTTTAGAAATCATTAAGAGTAGGTTTCTCCTTGTTCCTAACTTTTGTGGTCTAACCTTTTGCAGACTTGTTTTATATCCTAGATTACTAATTAAATATTCTCTTTGTATTTTTCAGGGGCAAATTGTATTCTCAAACAAGGCAAAGTTTTCTTTATTTCATCAAACATTCTTTCCAAGCTATTTGTATCAGAATCAGCCAATCAGATATCATCCATGTAATTTTAAATTATGAATTGAGGAAAATGTTCACAAATTATCTCTAACGACTGTTGTACAAAATATTGGCAAAATGTAGGGCTCTTTAACCTTCCCTGTGGTAGGACTTTCCAATTATATCTATTTAATGGGAAACTTTTATTAAAAGTAAGTACTGAGAAATCAAACCTTTCCTTATTACATTCATGTAAAAGAACTGTGAAAAATCAGTGTTTTAGATAAATAAATATGATAGGCCATTATTTAGGTAACAAGAAACGCAATGGGATTTCATGCTGTAAAGAACGCATTGGATGAATGATTTTATTAATTGCTCTGAGATTTGTCAACATCCTCTAGGTTCCAGATTTTTTTTTCAAGGACAAATACAGAATTCCAAGGGCTGGTGGGTTCTTCTATACATTGAGCATGCAGTGCCTATAATTTTTCTTTTGCCATTGTTCAAACCAAATAGGTTGGTCAGTCAACTGTCTTGGTGGTAAGATGTTGGTGTTTTATCAGAAGTGGCTCTCAATAAAAAATTGAAGTGAAACCCTCTGCTGTAACTTCATTTTTCTTTTACCTTTTTCTTTTATTTATTCACTTTACATCCCATCACGGTTCCCCTCCTGGTTACCCCATGCCACAATCCTTGCCCCATCCACCATCCCTTTGTCCTCTGAGAGGGTGGGAGCACCCTGGGTATTCCACAAACACGCTGGCACTTCAAAACTCTGCAAGGCTAGGTGTTTCCTCTCCCACTGAGGCTGAACAAGGCAGCCCAAATAAGAGAACTGCTTTTGAAAAAAAAAAAAAAAGAGAACTGCTTTTGGGATAGCTCCCATTCCAGATTTTCAGGACCCACATGAAGGCCAACCTGAACATCTGCTACATATGTGCGGGGAGACCTAGATCCAGCCCGTGTATGTTCTTTGGTTGGTGTTTCAGACTCTGAGAGCCACAAGGTTCCAAGTTATTTGACTCTGTTGGTCTTCCTATGGAGTTCCTATCCCCTTCTGGGCCTATCTTAGTGGGCTTCTTCTAGGTGGAGCCTTTCCGAAGAAAACATGCTGCTGTCTGCAATCACAACAGAATACCATTAATAGTGTTATATATTTGTGCTTGCCCATGAGATGGGTCTCAAGTTGGGCTGGTTATTGGATGGCCACTCCCTCAGACTCTGCTCCATCTCCCGTGCCTGCATTCCTTATAGACAGGATAAATTTTGGGTCAAAATGTTTGTGGGTAGGTTGGTGTCTCTCTTGCTCCACTGGGGTTCCAGCCTGGATACAGAAGGTATTCTCTTCAGGTTCCAAATCCCCAATGTAGTGAGTCACAGCTAAGGTCAGCCCCATTGATTCTTCCATGCCTCCCTTGTCCCACAATGCTGTCTTGTCCTGGAGATGCCCACTACCTCCTCACTGCTGTCAGTTGCAGATTTTCACTCCTTTTCATGACCATCTAGCCATCTCTCCTTTCATTCCCCACACCTGATCCTGAATCTCCCATTAGTTTCCCCATCTCCCATCCCTCCTAGTTCTCTCCCTCCATTTGCCTCTTATGACTATTCTGCCTTGTAAATGAGATTCCAGCTTCTTCACTTGGGCCTTCCTTTTTGTTTAGCTTCTTTGGATGTGTGGAGTGTACTATTTTAAGTTCCTCTCTTAAGGTCTGTGTCCATATTTTGTAACTCTCTAGTGCTTGTATCTCTGTCATCCTAGCATTTTATTCAACCTGAATTATGTTTTTGTGACCTATCTCCTAAGACCATGTCTCATTTTCTTTCTTTCTCTCTCTCTCTCTCTCTCTCTTTTTTTTTTTGGTGTGGTTAATTTTGGAATTCTGATATTTTAGTATCTACTTTATTTTCATTTATTAAGTTTAGTAAGTTTACTTCTAAGCCCTATCACAAAATTTCAGTTCTCTCTCTGTTGGTCGATCTGATCTATAAAATGTTGAACCTTTTGTTATAACACCTCCTCTAATCCATGATTCCAATTTTCCTCTCTCTCTCTCTCTCTCTCTCTCTCTCTCTCTCTCTCTCTCTCTCTCTCTCTCTCTCTGTGTGTGTGTGTGTGTGTGTGTGTGTGTGTGTGTGTGTGTATGTGTGTGTGTGTGTTGTTCAGTCTGATATAATATATAAAGCTCTGCCCCTTTTGTTCTAATACCTTCTCTATGCCCTCTTTCCAAACTTCACTTTTCTCTATCTGCTGCTTTTTGTGACCTATAAAATTCTATACCTTTCTTCTATTTCCTCTAAGCCTTGATGCCAAGTTTTAATTTTCTCTTTCTGATGTTCATTCTGTTCTCTAAGCTCTTGTATCATCTGCCTTAAATGTTTGATCCATAATTCTATTTTTCTCATATTGTAGATTTGATATTTAGCATCTACCTTATTTTGATGTATTAATTTTAAAAGAATCAGTTCTAAACATTGTCTTCAAATTTCATGCCCTTCTTTTTCCTGTCTTTTAGACATCTGAGCAGTATCCATTGAAAGATTTTCGAATTCCCGGCCAATGCACCAAATGAAAGACCCTCGAGGGGAGACCCTCACTCAGACACTCAAGTCCCGGGACAGCCGCGTACCCAAGAAGACACTGAGACCATACATAAAATGTAGAAGGCAAGATTTAATAAAGCAGCGACATGAAAGCACACAGACCAGAGCTCTGGGGTCGAAATAAAGCAGCAACATGAAAGCACAGAGACCAGAGCTCTGGGGTCGAAATTCATACACCTTTGCACAGGGTAGAGGAGTCTCGACGGTCAGCAAAAATTTTTTACAGGCTTATATAGTAAAACTCAAAGGGGGAGAACTGGGCAGGGAAAGTACAAGTTTACATCACTAGGGAGTTCTGCCAAAGGAATATACGTAACTAAGGAGTCATGTCCTATCAAGGAACCTACGTAACTAAGGAGTACCTGGTTCATTTTGAGGTTGTTCCAGGAGGCCTTTATCTCAAAAATGTTCTTGGAACAGTTTTTAGTTGGGAGGGTTCGAACTTTAGGGTGAGGAGTTTTGGGGTGAAAAGTTTAGGAGTGTTCTGGGAACAATCTCTAGATGGGAGGGGGTGGGCTCCGAGGTAAAAAATTCATGTTTTCACAAGAGGCCAGTAATTTTCTATTCTTCATTCCCCACTTCTTCTTGTAAGTAATTCTAATCTTAGAATTTCAGAAGTCTATATCTCTATGTGGAGAATACTGCATTTACTCTATCTTTAACATGGGAACAGAAACAGAATAAGGCAGATTAGTAAACAGAACTAGGCAGGGACCCTTTTAGTGAGGCTTGAGGGTCTCAGCATGACGCAGGTGTACGTAGATCAGATCTCTGGCTGGAACTGGTGAGTTGTCCTTGGGGTACCCGGCTCGTTTGCTGTAGCCAGTTGTGACCAGACTTCTTTCTGCACCACCTGCAAGCCTTTTAACTTAACATATAGATCATTATTATAACAACATAGGTTTAAACACATCATTTAAGACAGTGATGGGCACTGGAGCCCCATAAAGGATCTCAAAAAGAGTAAAACTGAATCAAGAGGGAGTATTCTCAGTTTTCAATAGGGCAAGGGGAAGGGGCACCAAGTAAGTCTGTGCCAGTCTCTAGGATTAATTTTGTCAAGGTCTGTTTAGAGTTTTATTCATTATTTCTATCTGTCCTGAGTTCTGAGGTCTGTACACATAATACAATTTTTATTTGACCTCTAAATACTTGGCCACACCCTGGCTTACCTGGGCAACAAAGGCAGGACCATTATCTGACACTATTGCTTTTGGCACTCCGAACCTTGGAAAATTTTCTTTAAGAATCTTCTTGATGACTATCTGATCAGTCTCGTTTTTTTTACAAGGAAAAGCTTTTATCCATCTTGAGAACGTTCACAAAAACCAGAAGGTATTCATACACATATTTTTTCAGTAAAGTCTATTTTTCAGTAGATGTCAGGTCTGTCTTCTCATGAGAGGACTAGTTTTCTTTCTTCAGTTTTTACTATTTTATACAGGGTTTCTTTTACCAGTCTTAATTTGTCTATAACTTGATAGTCTTCAGACTGTCAGGATCATTGCTCTTTAGGATGCCTGGGCGGTTAGATTTGCCATCTGATTTCTTTTAGCCACAGCATCTTAGGTCTTTTTCTGCAGATGTCAACAGCTCTCTTTGTCTGTATATATAGAGCTTGTATTAAAGCCACAAGTTTAGCTTTCTGGGCTGAAGTCCCTTTAGGGAGGCTGCTGGCCTAGATCACTTGCTTTCTGTCTACCACTGCACTGCTGTCCCCGCCTTCCGCTTACCCTCAACCTCCAGGCTACTGCCATCCGTGTACCAGCTCGAACTCTCAGGCCAAGGCTGATCTGATCCTTCAGATCATTTCGAGTATGAGTTCCTTCTGCCAGAATGTCAGCACAATGATGAGTAGGTGAAGTCTCAGGCAGTAGTGAGATCGAGGATAGCAGGGGGAGCGAAGGTCACTCGTTCAGTCAACAAAAAGCTCTGACAATGTGTCCATCGGTCAGGGGAACAGTTGGATAATGCTTTTAAGAGCGTTAGTCAGCCATCGGTCATGGGGGCTGAACCACACTTTCTAGGACATGTGTCAAGTTTTGTCTCAGAGTCAATTTATCTGCGTCCTTGACCAGAAGCCACTATGTGCAGACAAGCAGGCCATCTTACAGCCACCAGGTCTAATTTCTTACAAGTATGCCACAGGTCTTTTCCAGGGTCCCAATCTCTGAGTAAGAACTTCTTTGGCAATACCTTTGTTCTCAGTCACATCTAGAAGTCCCATAGCTGGGGATAACATCAGGGCAGTCTCAATAGCATCCAAGGCCATCTAAGATTGTTCTTTATTTTTCTATACGAAGGGCTGTTTATCTCTTTAATTAAGCAAAACCTGGAATCCACAATCTGCAAAAGCCCGCAGTGCCCAGGAACTTTTTAGCTTGTTTTGCACTGGTCGGTGGAGGAATATGAAACACAGTCTCTTTTTTAGCTGCTTCAACAGGTAGGCCACCGGACTCTTTTAAGGACTCAGCTTCTGTGTTAGCACCCCTTTTGTTATCTCTTAAACACATTGATCTTCAGCCAAAAGCTTTCTTTTGTTGCCAGGTACTATCTAAGTTTTCTAGTTTTCCTGACTTTTGTGGCCAACATTTTATTTTTCTTATCTTTCTGTCTCACAGCACAGCTCTGATTCTGACTCTGGTCTCTGTCTTTGTCTTAACTTCCTGTTACCTTGGTCAGATTGTTGGGACACTTTTTAGTCCCACAGAGACGAGACCCCCATCAGAGCCTGGCAGTTAGACTCACAGGTGCTCCTTACCTTGGACAGAAGCCCCAAGTGGGCGGATGCCTCCCTCACTGGAACTTGGAACAGACTCACTGCCAGCAACTCAGGGTGGTGCCACCTTCTGAGAAGAGGGAACTTTAGAGCAGAGACGGGAGTGCAGCTCTCACAGCTGGCTGCAACCGGCACTTATCTTAAAGTGAAAGCAGTTTTTCTGTTAACAAGAGACGGGATGGGAGGGACAGGGGAATGAGAAGCTGCCTGGGAACCTGCAGCGTTCTTGGCCGGCTACTCGCACAGCCTCCTCTTCTTTTTGCTTCAGCAGCCACAACATTCAGGCCACTGACTTCTCAGGGACCACCCCTCTTTTGCTCCGGATTTTTAAGCTCATTTTTCTCTAGGCTCCAGGTCCATGGGCGGGACCACTGTGACCCGCTGGCTGCTCTCTGGAGTTGGAGTGGGAGGCAGGGCAGCTGAGGATCTGAAAGGAAGTGGTCAGCATAGGGATCTGACAGGATTTTTAGGCTTATTTCAGAAGTCATAACTTAAAAACAGTCGTCAGTCATCAGTCCAAGTCCGAACACAAAGAGACACAAAAGACACACACAGAAACCGTTTTTCAGGCAACCACTATAGAATCACAGTACCACAGAAATGACAAACACAAGCAAGACCAATACAGGGCATCTTACATGCGATTTCCAGAGAAGCTTACTGTCACTATGACCAACCCAAATGGACCTGTCTCCATGGGAAGGCCCCAGAACCTGAGACCGGCCTAAAACCAAACCAAGATAATCAGTCAACTCCTTGGGACCAAGACCAGACCTGAAACCAGACAAACCAAAAACAAAACAGAATCAGAAGGTGGTCCAATGGAGGACACACAAGTGAACAAGACACACAGACACACAGACATACAGACAGGGAGGGATCTCACTTTACCTCTGACGTACAGTGTCTGTGTCTCATGACAAAAACCACAAACAAAAACAAGATAGCAACAGAGAAAAAGAAGACACCAGTATCTCTAAGCACACTCGTCCACGCCTGGACTTGTACAACCAGCCAAGCCAAACGCTATTTCCTGACGGGGTCGGATTCCACATCGACTCCCTTTCTCCTGAAAAACAATTTGCCTGACGGCGGCGATTAGTGACAAGTCAAAAGCACCCTTAGGTGGCCAGCCTACTCCAAACGTTGGCCACTCGGAGGCGCAAAAGGTCTGCCACTGACCCTTTCTGACCTCCACCGACTGGTTGTGGGCTCTGACCCGCACCTCCTTCCAATGCTCCAGAGTCAGAGAAAGGGGAGTGGACACAGATTGTCCCATTTCTAGAAAAACAGTAGTCACAACAAGAGCGGACACGAGACTAAGACAAAAAAGAAACCAGAAGAATCAGATGGCCTCTCTAAGGCCGGCCGATTGAGACCCTCTGCACGAGGTGGGACTCGAACCCACGATCCCGTGACCAGACGCGAGGTGGGACTCGAACCCACGGTCTCGCAACAAGGTGCGAGGTGGGACTCAAACCCACGATCTCGCAACAAAACGCGAGGTGGGACTCGAACCCACGATCTCGCAACTGGGCACGAGGTGGGACTCTAACCCACGATCTCGCAACCCCAAATGGTCTCTTGGCCTTCAAAGGGGTCCACCAGGCGTCCCTGATCCTCCCCTGTTCCTCCTGGGACGTCTCCCAGGGTGAACGGACGGTGGACACCTGGACACGTCTATCCTTATCCACCCCGCACTCCCTCTCGGAGCGCGGTCTCACTGAGCGTCCGCAAAACTGAAACTGCGATCGCACCAGACTTAGAAACAGAACACAGACATCAGAACACAGACATCAGACCAAAACAGAACAAAGAATCTTACCTCTAAGTAGGTCTAGGACCTCTGGGTGGTCGCGCTGTTTCCCGGCCAACGCACCAAATGAAAGATTTTCGAATTCCCGGCCAATGCACCAAATGAAAGATTTTCGAATTCCCGGCCAATGCACCAAATGAAAGACCCTCGAGGGGAGACCCTCACTCAGACACTCAAGTCCCGGGACAGCCGCGTACCCAAGAAGACACTGAGACCATACATAAAATGTAGAAGGCAAGATTTAATAAAGCAGCGACATGAAAGCACACAGACCAGAGCTCTGGGGTCGAAATAAAGCAGCAACATGAAAGCACAGAGACCAGAGCTCTGGGGTCGAAATTCATACACCTTTGCACAGGGTAGAGGAGTCTCGACGGTCAGCAAAAATTTTTTACAGGCTTATATAGTAAAATTCAAAGGGGGAGAACTGGGCAGGGAAAGTACAAGTTTACATCACTAGGGAGTTCTGCCAAAGGAATATACGTAACTAAGGAGTCATGTCCTATCAAGGAACCTACGTAACTAAGGAGTACCTGGTTCATTTTGAGGTTGTTCCAGGAGGCCTTTATCTCAAAAATGTTCTTGGAACAGTTTTTAGTTGGGAGGGTTCGAACTTTAGGGTGAGGAGTTTTGGGGTGAAAAGTTTAGGAGTGTTCTGGGAACAATCTCTAGATGGGAGGGGGTGGGCTCCGAGGTAAAAAATTCATGTTTTCACAAGAGGCCAGTAATTTTCTATTCTTCACCATACCCTGATTTATAATCTTCTGCATTTTCTTCTTTAATGTTTCTACTTTCAGCATTTTGTTTTTTCCTGTCTCTCAGACATCTGAAAAGTTTCCATATTTAGATTTGTAATTTTCTGTATCCTCCCATCTACTGATTCATCACTGTTTTCATTCAGCCTTATAAAAAAATGTAATCCATTTTCTAAGGCTTGTGAATTCTTTCCTAGTGCGCTGTTTTTTGAAAAGATATCACAAGCTAAAATGCTTATTAGGATAGAAGAGAAACTTAACAATGCAATAATTATAATTAGCAAGATGTCAATTTCCTCTATATTTTTTAAACCACTCAAAATAGTAATGCATAAAATTCAAAAGGTCTTTTTGGTGTTTGACCATCATTATGTGTCTATTTCTTTCCAAAATTATGAATTTTAAATGCCTGTTATTTGATGTGGAGTTTCCTATACCTTTGTCTTCCTCAAGTGTTAGAAGCAGGACTCTGCAGTGGTTTCTGATTCTTTAATTGTTAGGGAGGTCTGATTGTTAAAAATAAAATAAAATATCCCGTCCCTCGGGATTCAGTTATTCGTGGGTGCGAGGGGGACCGCAAACCTGGAAGGAAATGGGAATAAAAGAAAGAGAGTCGGAGGACCAAGTAGATTGAACCTATCAAGGTCTCGTTTATTAGGCTGAGGTGCCTTCTTTTTAAAGCATACATCGCGGGAATATGGGAGGGGTCGAGGGAGAATTATACAAAGAACAAAGAAGTGGGCATCTGCTGACATGGGGGCCGAAGTCAGGCGCCAGGCAGCGGGCACTCTGGATCTTATCTCTGGAACATCGATCCTCCTTGACAGCCTTGGGGGTCAGGCTGTGCTCAGGCGTAACTCATGTCCTTGGATGGCATGGGAACTCAGGAAGAGATAGGGAAGAGGGGACTATAATTCAGCTTTTACAGCCTCAGGTGCCAAGAAAGGAATAGGGAGGAAGGGGGGTGATAACCAGCTCTTAGTACAAGGCCATTTGGCCTGCTAGGGAGATTGTGAAGGGCTCACTTTCTCACGGGATGGTCTCTGACAATAAAATAAAATAAAATAAAATAAAATAAAATAAAATAAAATAAAATAAAATAAAATAAACGAGGCCTCTGTGTTTCTGAGATGATGCTTTCTTCTGACCCCAATGTGTGACTTGTTATGGATTTTCCTCTATTGAAAAGATGGTGTTAGCCCAATTCCATACCTCCAGCACAGCCAGTAGCATGTGTTCCCATTCCAAGTGACCTGTGGTGTGGAGTGGGATAGTGGTGTCTTGCTGTCTCTTGTCTTGCTTATCTGTGGATGCAGGGAAGCAAGTGAGAGATGGAAGGAGTGCAGAAAAGTGAACTCAGGCAGAGTCTGTCTCACTGAGCCTGTGAGAAAGCACTGGAAAGCCAACTGCCGTTTTTCACCTGTCGATCCTCAGCTGTGGAGGCTGTATTTTAAGCAGTCCAGGCTGCAGGGCAGTTAGTATATCTGCCAAGGGTAAAAAGCCCTCACTGTCTTGCAGCACTGGTACTATGGTCTGTCCCAGCCAGAGCATTGGTGCTTCTACCACTTGCTGCAGTTTGCTTGGGGTTCCTGCAGTGGGAAGAGAGCCTCTCAGTTAGTCTCTATAATATCTCTGACTTCTTAGAACCACATACTGTTCAAGAGTTCAAACAGCATTTGATTTCTAACCTGCTGCAGCCTTAGAGCACAGGCTTAGTCTAGCCTACATGTCCCTTTTCAGTGAGTGCTGTGCCTCCACTCAGAAATTTGTCTCAGGATAGCTTGGTTCTAAGCCCCACTCATGTTTGGGCACCAAATATGAAATGAATTGATAATTCTAGCTAGTCTGTGTAAAAAACATACAATCCAGGTATTTTATTTACAAGTTGAGAGCCTAGATTGGGCAGGTTTAGAGTTATTCTAACTTTACTCCCAGCTGTATCTATATCCTAGTCATATGTCATTTTTATTTGCTGTCTTTCCTGGCCACATGCTCACAGTACATCTCCTTTTGTGGCAGCCTCCTTCTCCTTCATGTCTTTTATTCTTCTCTTCTCTCTACTTGCAACTCCCTAGCTAGATCCTCAAATACCACCTTTCTCCTTCTACTGCCCATTTACAGGCTCTACCCTTTTATTGACCAGTTAAATTGGGGAGCAAAGTTGACATAGCACCACATGGTGTATGTGAGGATCTGCTAATGGGAGGCAACCAGACCTAGAGGCTTAGTGTTTAACATTAGAATACAAGCAGCATCAGACCAACTAAACACATCCATGCATTCACCCTTGAGTCATAAATTGTAACTCACTGAAAATCCAAGTTGCAAATAAATGTTGCTGTTTGTATTATGAATGCTAATTATGTCCCCAAAAAACTGTTTGCACAAGAGGATCTGCACATAACTTCTGGGAATCTGCCCCTAGTTGGTTCTGATTGGTGAATAAAGATGCCAGTAAAGAGCTGGGCAGTGGTGGCACATGCCTTTAATCCCAGCACTTGAGAGGCAGAGGAGAGCAGATTTCTGAGTTCGAGACCAGCCTGGTCTACAGAGTGAGTTCCAGGACAGAAAAACCCTGTCTTGAAAAAACTAAGAAAAAAAAGATGCCCATAACCAATAGCTGGGGAGGACAGACAGAGGCAGGATTTCAGGATTCCTGGGCTTGGGACCTGGAGGAAGAGAACAGACAAATTCACTATGCTTTAGGAGAGTGGGGAGAGAGGAGAGACACAGAGACTGCCATGGGGTAGAGAATCAAGAAAACGTGGCGCAGACAGCTGATTAATTGGAGTTAAGAGCCTCCAAAATGGAATGTAAATTTGTAAGTAGTAACTCAGAATTATCAGCAGGAAGTAGATTCTAGCAACATGGAAGCTAGGCCCAACTATTGTGATACTTAAGACATATTAAAATATAAAGGCTGTTTCTATGTCTTTCGTTTGGGAAAATAAACCACTAAGGCAGATAGCAACCCTGCACCAATCATAATTAATAATTAGTACTACAGCCTCAGGATCAGCGGGAGACATCTTGGTTCCAGACATCCGACCACCTTCCCAGCCACAGGACAGGCGTCCGCCCGGCCAGGGAGGCTTTGGCCTCAGGAACAACGTGAGCCATCTTGGTTCCAGGACTCCGCCGAAAAGTAGTCTGCACAGGTGAGAGTGTGCACACAGAAGCTGACAGCTTCTGGAACAGGCGGGAGCCACAGTGCTTCTGGGGCAGTGCCCTTTTCGGGCTCCAGACACCCGACCACCTTCCCGCCCAGAGGACAGGTGTCCACCCGGCCCAGGAGGCCTTTGCCTCAGGATCGGTGGGAGCCATCTTGGTTCCAGGACTCCGCCAAAAAGTAGTCTGCACAGGTGAGAGTGTGCACACAGAAGCTAACAGATTCTGTGACAGGACAAAGCAACACAGCTTCTGGGAAAGATCCTGTTGTGGCCCTTCATCTTCGGCCAGAAGGGAGGTCTGAACGCCAGATGTCTGTGCACCTTCCCTGTAAGAGGAGAGCTTGTCTGCAGAGAGTGCTCTGACCACTGAAACTCAAAGGAGAGAGCTAGTCTCCCAGGTCTGCTGATAGAGGGTAACAGAATCACCAGAGAAACGATCTCTAAACAGAGACAACTAAATCAACTAACTCCAGAGATTACCAGATGGCAAAAGGTAAACGTAAGAATATTACTAACAGAAACCAAGACCACTCACCATCATCAGAAACCAGCACTCCCACTTTGCCCAGTCCAGGGCACCCAAACACTCATTCTATGAATCCACAATTACTCTGATACTTAAACCACAAAAAGACCCAACAGAGATAGAGAACTTCAGACCAATTTCCCTTATGAATATCAATGCAAAAATCCTCAATAAGTTCTCACTAACCGAATCCAAGAACACATCAAAACAATCGTCCATCCTGACCAAGTAGGTTTCATCCCAGGTATGCAGTGATGGTTCAATATCTGAAAATCCATCAACATAATCCAGTATATAAACAAACTCAAAAACAAAAACCACATGATCATCTCATTAGATGCAGAGAAAGCATTGGACTAAATCCAATACCCATTCATGATAAAACTCTTGGAAAGATCAGGAATTCAAGGCCCATACCTAACCATGACAAAAGCAATCTAAAGCAAACCAGTTGCCAACATCAAAGTAAATGGTGAGAAGCTGGAAGCAATCCCACTAAAATCAGGGACTAGGCATGGCTGTCCACTCTCTCCCTACCTATTCAACATTGAACTTGAAGTCCTAGCCAGAGCAATTAGACAACAAAAGGAGATCAAGGGGATACAAATTGGAAAGGAAGAAGTCAAAATGTCACTTTTTGCAGATGATATGATAGTATATATAAGTGACCCAAATCAGATAGGGGACTAATAGCCAATATATATAAAGAACTCAAGAAGGTAGATTCCAGAAAATCAAATAACCCCATTAAAAATGGGGCTCAGAACTGAACAAAGAATTCTCACCTGAGGAATACCAAATGGCTGAGAAGCACCTGAAAAAATGTTCAACATCCTTAATCATCAGGGAAATGCAAATCAAAACAACCCTAAGATTCTACCTCACACCAGTCAGAATGGCTAAGATCAAAAATTCAGGTGAAAGAATATGCTGGCGAGGATGTGGAGAAAGCAGAACACTCCTCCAATGTTGGTGGGATTGCAAGCTTGTACAACCACTCTGGAAATTAGTCTGGCAGTTCCTCAGAAAATTGGACATAGTACTACCGGAGGATCCCGCAATACCTCTCCTGGGCATATATCCAGAAGAGGTCCCAACCAGTAAGAAGGATACATGCTCCACTATGTTCATAGCAGCCTTATTTATAATAGCCAGAAGCTGGAAAGAACCCAGATGCCCCTCAACAGAGGAATGGATACAGAAAATGTGGTACATTTACACAATGGAGTACTACTCAGCTATTAAAAAGAATGAATTTATGAAATTCCTAGGCAAATGGGTGGACCTGGAGGGCATCATCCTGAGTGAGCTAACACAATCACAAAGGAACTCACATAATATGTACTCACTGATAAATGACTATTAGCCCAGAAACTTAGGATATGCAAGATATAAGATACGATTTGCTAAACTCATGAAACTCAAGAAGAACGAAGACCAAAGTGTGGACACTTTGCCCCTTCTTAGAATTGGGAACAAAACACCCATGGAAGGAGTTATAGAGACAAAGTTTGGAGCTGTGACGAAAGGATGGACCATCTAGAGACTGCCATATCTGGGGATCCATCCCATAATCAGCTTCCAAACGCTGACACCATTGCACACACTAGAAAGATTTTGCTGAAAGGACCTAGATAGAGCTCTCTCTTGTGAGACTAAGCTGGAGCCTAGCAAACACAGAAATGGATGCTCACAGTCAGCTATTGGATGGATCACAGGGACCCCAATGGAGGATCTAGAGCAAGTACCCAAGGAACTAAATGGATCTGCAACCCTATAGGTGGAACAACAATATGAACTAACCAGTACCCCTGAGCTCTTGACTCTAGCTGCATATGTATCAAAAGATGGCCTAGTAGGCCATTACTGGAAAGAGAGGCCCATTGGACACGCAAACTTTATATGCCCCATATATGTACAGGAGAACACCAGGGCCAAAAAGTGGGAGTGGGTGGGTAGGGGATTAGAGTAGAGGGTATGGGGAAATTTCGGATAGCATTGGAAATGTAAATGAGGAAAATACCTAATAAAAATATTTTTTAAAAAAATTAGTGCTACAAATAAATCTTTTTATCTCTAAGTTAGCTTAGTCATGCTATCTTGTCAAATCAATAGAAAAGTAACTAGAAATTCAATGACTGTGAAACTGTTGAACTCTTATAGATCCTCACCCTAACTGTGGTGTCTTTAGCCCCACATTAGCCAACATTTCACATCTTTGTGTCACATATAAAATACTTGTGATTGTGAGATCAAACCTTTGAAACTGAGTTATTTAGCAGATCAATAGGTTCTAACAACCGAGATTCTAAGATTGTCCATCATACGACATTTGAGGCCTATATTCCATCCATTTTATATTCCATTTCCACTAGCGTATTTGATAAGTAACCTGATTTAGGTGACCTTTCTTCCATTTTTATAAAAACTGCATTGAATTGCTATCTCATTGTAAGGATTTGGGGTAACATTGGGTCTGTTTACACAGGACATGGTCACTTGTAGTTTAGTTCTAGAAGAAACCATCTGTTTAGTGATATCTCTTTCATACACTGACACCTCTGGGAATGATTCATTGTGGAATAACCCATATCCACACTGGAGTATGTCTTATGTTTTCTGAGAACCTCTCCCCTTCTTAATGTTCTTGATTAATAGTATTATCAAAGTCTCTTAATAAACACTGGCTTATCCTAAATTTATTTTCCAAGGCAAAGTTACAGGTCCAGTTTTAACTGAATCAAAAACACCAATTAATTATAGAACTCTGGAGGCTTTTGCAGCAGTGTGGAGCTGTGCATCTCTCTGTGCTGCAACTGACACTAATAATAGATTTAGTCAAGTGCATACAATTTAAAAACATGAACCACGTTGGCAACAATGCAGCTTTCTTATCAAAATTACATGAAATACTCCAAAATGAAGGTATAATCTATGCCATCATATAAAAACACACTTTATTTAAAATAAAATAAAAAAACAAAAAACAAAACATATGGTGTCTACTTTAAGACCACATTAAAAATTGTCAAAAGAAAAAGATAACAGAAAACTCTGAAAATGCTTAATTCATTTGAATATATTAGAAACAGGAGCTCAGAATTGACGTAATAAAGTTCAATTCACCATATTCTCATGTCTCTCACCATTAAATTCTTAATGTAATAATAAAACTATCTTTTTCAGCAGAAAATAAAAAATTCAATGAAAAGTTTTTATTTAACATAGTAGTGTGTTGGGGTATATGTGCCTGATATTTGTGAGGGTAGGGGTGTATCTTGCTGAATCTTATAAGAAGAGTCCAGAGAATAACTTCTGTTAGCAGCTACAACAGTGCTGAGTCTTTAGGGACAAATCTGTGGTAATACTCATAGGGGTTCCTTCCATTGGTAATGACTGGCTAGAGGACTGTTTCTGACAGGGCAAGCATCCTAAGAAGCAGTAGACTGTGAAGCTGTTGGTGCGGGGCTTGGAAGAAGGGGTTAGCACCATTCTGTTGATTCTTTACTTCTTATCAAAGAGTGTCTTAAGCAGCTCTCCCTCCCTGTCTCCCTCTCTCCCTCTCCCCCCATCCCTCTCCCGTACCTCTCTCTCCTTCTCCCCCCATCCCTCTCCCCCAACCCTCTCCCCCATCGCTCTCCCTCATCCCTCTCTCACTCTCTGCCACTGAGCTCCCTGTCTGCATGAGGAGGGTCCTGAGAAAGGCAGGAATAGGAGCAGCACTGATTCAATAATGACTGGGAGTCAGCAGTGGATGCAAGCTGTCAGCTCCGGTACTCTGTCTGTTCCCTGAGGATTCTCATCATTTTTCCTTTTTCTTCTTTCTCACCAGAGAGCCTGAACCCAGTCTTTTATTTTTTAAAGTTACATCATCAAGGCTTTGATCATTGTTAATAATTTTTTTAAATTTCTTAAATTTACACAAACAATGCATGCTTTCATAGAGCAGAAACTAAATACAGAGCAAAAGCACTTTTCCTTATAGTTTTGACAGCCTGTTCTTCATGGGTAGCTGGAAACAGGTCTTGCAGTTTCCTGGTAGAGCAGATGGCAGTCTTTAATAACTATTTTCATGTAAGAACAGAAAGGTGACAGACTACTAAGGTAAAAATTATTTCTTACAAAGTATTAAAATTTATGCAAGTAAAGAGTCTAGCCCTCTCTAATATCTCTTTAGGAATTATTATCTTCAATTCCTCAACTACCTAGGAGAATGAAGTACTAACTTTCTATATGCTTATGCATCATCCTTTAATTCTCTAATCTTTCTTTCCTCATCCTAGCAATTCCATGGCCTCATGTACTCTCCTTCTAATACCATTTGTTTCTAGACCATATTCAAGCCTTCCTTTTATAAAATAAACACATTTATCATTTGCTTGTATTTTATAGATTTTCCTAGACACATCTTTTCTCCTTGAGACCACTTTAATTCTCTATCCTTGATGTCCCCAAGTTCACCCCAACTAATTAAAGCAGCAGTCATTGGACTGGAGGGTACATGTATCTCCTCATAATTCCAAATTCAAGGCCAAGTCTGGCAATGAACTATTTCTACAAAGGACCATGTACACTTTTATGGCCTTTGTGGTTATGTTGTCTAGATCCTTTCCCATAGCCCTAAAAGCTGTTCCTTGTCCTCCACAGACTCATGACCACTGCCATTCCTCGTTCCTGAGAACTGCATCTGTTTCATTTATTATGGTATGATTAGTTCTGAGTAATGGGGGAGTTATATTCCCCCCCCCCAAAAAAGATTGAAAGTAAATTAGAGGAGACAGCAGATCAGTTTCAGGCCAACAATCAGCACAGATGGGGATCTTGGGGATCAATGTCCTGGTGATGGTCCAGGGGCAAGAACTCTGTCATACCTGTCATACCTCCCCTTATACGGCCATGCCAAACCAGGTTCTTCTCTCTCTCTCTCTCTCTCTCTCTCTCTCTCTCTCTCTCTCTCTCTCTCTCTCTCTCACTCTCTCTCTCTCTGTGTGTGTGTGTGTGTGTGTGTGTGTGTGTGTGTGTATGTATGTGTGTGTGTGTGTGTGTGTGTCCATCCTTTCATGTATAATTTTAGTACACTAAAAACATAAGCTGGAGGCATAAAACAAGTCCTAAGGCATGTTGAGTGTTAAGGGTTGAAAGCACCTTAAATTGTTGCTCCATCATATATGAGGGCATTTTTTTCTGCCATGTTAATCTTCTTGAACAATGGCCCTAATTGAGTAGTCTGAGAAATGAGTATTTAAACTGAACATGTGCAGGAATAACTCCTGCCCAGATTTCTTTCCCCATATTAGTATGTCTAGGCGTCCATAATAAATTATTAACCATTTCTTAAGAAGATCTGAGACAGGCTGACTCCACGACAGGCTTCAAATTATCAGTCCAGGAAACTAGGCCTAAGAACTAGGCAAGTCCAGGTAAATCAGTTACTAGGAAAAGCAAAAAACAAACAAAAAACAGGCTTCAGGCAGATAGACAGAAACTGCCAAGCCATTAGAAGCTGACCAGCCACCTGGCATGAAGCAAGGGCAATGGGTCAGCAACAGTTTCCAGACCTCCCCAACAACAGTTTCCAGCTTCCAGCCCTTGGTTATGATTCTGGAATGGCCCTAGACATGGAACAAGATAAAAGTCACCTACCCTGGAACTCCCCTAATGTGCTTTAAATCAGATCTGCGAGCTCACTTGGTTGTCTCCATCTTAGAATAAGAGACCTCCACATGCTGGACTTCTGCAGAATAAAACACACTTTATTTTTGCATACTATGTGAGTCTAGGATATCGTTCTTCTGTGAACAATGGACCCTTACAGAGCAACACATGGGAAATCCTTACAATCCTTGCATTTACTAATATATCTTCTAAATCACTAATATGTTTATATTATTCTTTTAAATTGGTTTTGCAAATAATGCTCTTCTCTACTCTCCTGGGATTGGGTATATTTTCTTTGGCTTTAACCTTATCAAGTGTGAACACATTGCATTTAATTAATCTTAGAAGAATTGAATTTCTCTTCCCACCTTTCTCTCAGTTCAAGATATTAACCTCAGATCCCAGGATTGCACCAGAATATTTCCAGAGACACATCATTTTAATGATGAAATATAATTTAATATTTCAAAACAGAAAAATGTAAATTAATCAAGAATTGATGCTAGAGAAAATTCTCAATTTGAAAGCAAATAACTTTCAAAGCAGAAAACAGTCACAATGTTAACTAGAAGAAAAAGTCTTCTCTAGATAATTTTTTGTTTTGATATCTTGGTCTTGAAATTTATTTAAAACTTTTTGGTGATTTGAAATAAACTCTCTTGCAATGAGTTCACAGACTCTGTGGCTTCCTGCATTTTGATGATCTGTTACCCACTTTACTTCTTCCCTCAAACCATGCCTGTTAAACAGGTTCCAGCAGAGCACAGCCTGATGTAATAGGTCATGTGCTGCTTTGCAAACAATAGGTCTAGAGTCTTCTTGACACAGTATTTCCATACAATAGTTCTGCCACTTGAAGAAATGACCTCCAGTGTGTTCTTCCCAGCTGTTGTATCCAAGCTTATCCTGTCTAGCCGTAAGTCATTTATATACTAAACAAACATTTTAGCAATAACTTTGAAATGGATAGAGGATGGCAAAACACATACCTCACCTTGGGTCTCAACTCAGACAATCACGACTCATTATAAAGGCAGAAAAACTCGTAATTTTATGCTAAGAAAACTCACTGTTCCTAAAGTTCTCTACTGTAATCTAGGGAAAGCTAGCACAAAAGTTAAATTTAATACTTTTGTTTACTAGAATTAAAACATTGTTCTAAAAATAACCTTAACTTGTAATTATTCATTGTAACTTGTTTTATTGTCCTGTGTTTTACATCTTACTATAAAATTAATCCTTTGAATATGACATTATTTAAAGAAAAGTATGTGTAGCACTACCTAGCTAAATTATTATCTGTCTACTTTTAATGAGATTTGGGGGCCTTACGGTATCGATGCTTTTTGGTAGACAAGTCCTTACACTGAAAATTTACTCCAATGCCACTATTCACTCGAAAGGATTCAACCTTCATTTCTTAGAACACATACACAAATGGCATGTCTCTGCGTTTGTGTTTGTTAGCATTATATTCACATCATGTTTCATAACAGTAAAATTATTTACATATTATCAATATTCTCTTGAGATGTATAAGAAATAACAGAGAATTGGGTATTTGAAAGCATGGAAAGATTATGTGAATATTTTAAATGACTATTCATTCCATCACAATGGCATTATTTCAGTGGTAGTATACGAAATACGGGCAACCATGATCAATACATAGTTTGTTTCTTTCACCATGTGGAGGAGCTACTTTTAGCATTGAAAAATTAATGAAATAAAGGCTCTTGTCTATAATATATATTTTTTGCATTTTATTCTTGATAAGTGATTATAAAAAGGAACCTGGGAAAAACCCAGCCTTAGTTTTGTGTGTGTGTGTGTGAATCAAAAGCTTCATCTGAAGTGAGCAACACTTACATAGAGATCTGTAAAAAGGATGCTACACCAGCATATGGTCAAATGGTCCCAAAGATAAGCTACTTAGCTAGAACCTATGTCTAGCAAATGATAAGTCATGAGATACAATACTACCACTGGGTTTTTAAATAATTTATTCGATTAGAGGCAAACACATATATTAACCTTCCACAGACCAGCTCAGGAGCTCTG
This sequence comes from Mus musculus, assembly GCF_000001635.26. Lineage (NCBI taxonomy): Eukaryota > Metazoa > Chordata > Mammalia > Rodentia > Muridae > Mus > Mus musculus. The sequence goes on along the minus strand of NC_000073.6, from coordinate 17,526,410 downwards.
GTTCCTTTTATTTATTTATTTGCTCATTTATTTGTTTGTTTCTTTATTTATTTGCTCATTTATTTGTTTGTTTATTTATTCATTTATTCAATGTGTGTGAGTCCACTGTCACTCTCCTCAGACACACCTAAAGTGGGCATCAGATCCCATTACAGATGGTTGTGAGCCACCATTTGATTGCTGGGAACTGAACTCAGGACCTCTGGAAGAGAAGGCAGTGCTTTTAATCTCTACAGCTCTGGGACTCTGGTTCTCCCTTGAAGGTAGCTGAGGGAAAGAGTGTCTGAGGGGATAAGACTTGGTCTTCTGAGAGACTAAGGTTACTTTCTATATTAGCTCTTTATTTGTCTTGACTCTAAATTACTCTGAGGCCAGAAGCTGCTTGCTTTCCCCATGTTAATTTCAGTTAGTCTAAAGCCAGAAGCTGCAGCCTCTGGGCAAAGTTACACCTGCTGCTTAACAATGGGAGTGGAAGTATAAGGGGCAAGGCATTAAGTACAGAGATACTTTGTGTTTTTCTCCACAGGCCCTCCATGCCAGACACTAAGGCTAAGAGCTCATTTAACCCCTTGTCAGTTAGAGAAAGTAGCCCTCAGGAATGCTTTTTTTTTTTTAAGATTCTAATCTTTGTTTCTAAGAATAAAGTAAAAGGGGGAAACATGTCATACTATATGCTCTGATTATAATCTTTCTTAATATTTGTGTTACTCTATTCTCTCAACTTCTAAATTACACCACACTGATGCTCTTCTTCTTCATTGTCCTAATTTTACTCTCTCCTTCTGCTACCTAGTGTCATCTATCCTAGTTTTTTGAACCTTTTTTAGGAGAATAGATAACATGGTTTTCAAGCTTTCTTTCTTTTTTTTTTAACAAATGCTTACTAAAATTTCAAATATAAATTCAAACCATGAATTGAATAAGAGACTTACAATAGAGATATTTGAATGTGTTTCCATTAAGACAAATTATCTAGCCAGACATTCACTACCTGTCACTAGCTCCAGAGTTTTGAGAACCAAAAACTGTAATTTTTGGGTCTGAATTACCATTGAAGTTTTATATAGATAAGCTCAGTCAATAGCTTATACTCTCTACTTGCATCCATAATAAGTGATTCAGTTCCCTCCTATGACCTTTGATTACTTATATTACAGGTCGAAGGAATGTATTCTAAGTAGTAAACTCCTGCTTTCTATCTCAGAAGCAATTAATTAATGACACATGAAGACTAGAGATGTTTTAATTATAGTAGTCCTATCACAGAGAGGCTTAATTGCAGTACTACTATAAAAGACAATAATTATTAATAAATTTTAGCAATTCCTATAGAATCATCATTAGGAATTAAAAAGTCATCTATTTCTTTTAATAACATCACTATAAGACAACAGATTTTCACTGATCTACAGAAATCTGCCCAATAGGGTGGGTTAGTGCTCAAGATTATAACATTATTTTTATAAGGACAGTTAAGGCATATCAATAACAGGAATTAGTCCTGTAAATGTCCTTTGGGCCTTTGGTGCAAGGGCTCTTTGTCCCAGTCAACAGTCCATGGAGAAGCCATCCCAGAAACCATCCTTTGCTAGATGGCTTCTTGGTACCCAACAATACTTTGGTAGAAATGTCAGAGAATAGATCTCCAAGATATTCAAATTGCTAAATTCAGAATATGTTTGCTCATGTAGAAGATCAAATTTTTCATATTATGTCAAGTGAAACTTTAGATGAGAAATCTCTGACTAAGTCAAGTGCACTGGTATTTATTTGTATAGCTAATACTATGATATGGAATCAAGAAAAAAAATAGGGTAACATAGGATATATACCAAGTTCTTGGGCAGCCTAAGCTGCCTTTACAAGGCATAACACAAAACAAAACTAGAAAAATAAAAAGAAATTTACAAAAAATTGGCAAGATTTAACATTCAAAAAAAATGTCTCTTTCCTCTCTTTAGAATTTTCAAAGGCTCAGTCTGTTATCTAATCTACTGTCTCTCTCCTCTAAATCTATTTATCTACAGATCTGAATACCTATATATCATTTGTAATCTACCTATCATCTCCTCTTGAGTATGTTTGTCTATTCCTTCATAATACATGACGATGGCAGAAGAAAGACAAAGAGGACATTGAGATGGCTGCGTTTTATAAACCACAACTTGAAAATATAAAATTGGCACTATCAAAATATTTTATGGCTTCCTTATTGACATATTGTAATTGACTGGTAATTTTCACCTAACAGTTTTTTTTAAAAGTACTGATGGGATATCTCTGAACATTCCTGATCTTGGAGAGGAACATTGATTGTATCAAGACTCACATGAATGTATAAGAGTATCACAATACTTTGTACTGTTGGTTTCAGAATCTTCTATTGTTTTCCTATAAAAATAAAGTCTTGCACATTCCAATCATCTGTATTGGGTGTATTGTGAAAGATTAATGATGAAGACTAGCCTTTACCATTACTCTGTCTATCACAAGGTAAAACTAAGAAATGATCCTTATTCCCTGTATAAGTAATATCAACTCCACAAATCCAACCTTTTTACTGCTGAGAAATTCACATCATAAATGGAAGAGAAGGAATGATTTAGTGAATATAGAAAGAACTGCTTTGTAGATGAAAGAACTGTTATAAGATTGAAGACTTAATTTTATTTACTTGTTTGGAGAAAGCTGTAGCCCTAAATACTCATTTTCTCAAATTGTCTTGAAATCCAGGAAGAAGAGAAACTCAAAAGGTAAAAAGTTCCCCCCAAAATTGTATACAATTCCTTGGATAATGAATTAGATCTTGAAAGATGACAATGGCCACCAAAGTTAAATCATGCCTAGCAAATTCTTAGATAGTTAGGCACTGGAAGTCTTGTAAGAGCACAAATATAAAGTATGTGTGTTCAGCCTTAAAATATCACCTGGAGCTCAAGGTTGGTCAGATACCCATTTGTGTGAAAACTGTTCATATGGCACTAACACATGATTTTCTTCTGAAATGTTGTATGAAATTTTAAGTAACTATCTGAAGGAGTAGGAGTGGATGTAAGTTGTGTTTTTCAGTAGCAAGTTTCAATGTTCTTTCAAACCACATTTATTATTGGTAGGCACAACAATAATACTGAGGAGACTACATTAAGTTCAGTCTTCTCAGAGTAAAACTAAACTGTGAAAGGATTTACTCTCAAATCACATAATAATTCTTCCTTAAGGCTAATCTTTGAAGGTAATTGTAATTTTGAATTTCCTACATAATATCTTCAAGGGACATTTTCACTAAACTTTTGCTCATGGGGCTGGGATGAATCAGCCTAAGAACAGAAACATGCATTCCAGTCCACATTTTTCTAATATATCATTCTAAACCAGGTAGCAGCAAAAATAACCTTTCTTCAACTTAACAACTTATAAACATAACAATTGCACTTGATTTTACAATGTCAGAGAAGATCCCATAACAATAAACCTTGAACAACCATGTTTCATTTTCTGTGCTTACCCTTTCTTTCTGCTGTGAATGAGTGAGAAGACTGGGATGAGGTCACAAAAATCTCCTAATGCTTTTAGAGTGGGCTATGCTACAAAACTAACTTTTTCTTCTTCTTCTTCTTCTTCTTCTTCTTCTTCTTCTTCTTCTTCTTCTTCTTCTTCTTCTTCTTCTTCTTCTTCTTCTTCTTCTTCTTCTTCTTCTTCTGAGAGTCGTCCTTCCTTAATACTCAGGAATAAATTTGGCGTGGTGAGTCTGAATACTTTAAACTTGATACATTAAAGCTTCACAGCTCAAAGTTGTCTACTTTCATATTCATACTGCTTTAATGCATATAGCACTGCGAATCTAAAGTCTGAATACAATAATTTTAGGCTTAATGAAGTACTCACTACTGGCCATGTTATGCCTTAATTGTCTCATTATTATCCAAACTACAAAATAAAAATTGAAGACAATTTTTTAGAATTCTTAAGGAAATATTTTCAATCTGTGCAATTAAATGTGTTTCACAATGCAATCTCAAAAGTATATCATTCCAAATGTTAAATATTTATTTCAATGAAAAATGGAGAGAAAGAACATGTTCTAATACTACACCTAAGAGAACATGATAAGCAGTAAGTATAAGACCTTTCAAAACATGGTACAATTAATATATTATCATCAAATATTTACAAAGTGACTATTTGATTAGCTCAATTTTCAATCTATGCAGACTAGGAAAAAAATATACAGAGTTAGTGTGACACAAACAGCAAAGGACATCTGCTCAAGTGTTTCAACTTCTCAATAAGAAAGTAGAGTAAAATGAATGTCTTGAAGTATGTGTTTTAATGAAAATGTTTATCACAATTTTTATTTTCTAAACAAATCCAAAAGTTGTTAAAGTCCAACAATGTCTCTCACTATTGTCAACAGACTGAACCACCACCAGATGAAATTATTATTGTGCCACCACCATTTTATGTAATTGTAAGTTTACCTCTGTCCTCAGTAAATAAAATGGTATGGTTTATAAATTTTTATATTTAAGAAATGAGTATTATTAAATGAAATTCTCTCTCTCTCTCTCTCTCTCTCTCTCTCTCTCTCTCTCTCTCTCTCTCTCTCTCTCTCCCTCCTCCCTGTGTGTCTGTCTCACCATACTCTGTGTGTAATTCTGTGTATAGTCTATTACAGATGGTTTATTTGGAAATGAGTGTTTTTAAAGTGTGTGATAGAAACATTTATAGACAGTTTCTCATCTTGGGCTGTCTTTTTGGATTATATGAAGGAAAAGGGGAATCTTTATGAATCATATACTGAGTATTATTCTAGGAATGAGGGAAAGATCCATAAATGATACATGTGAAACCTTTGAGAAAATATGCAAACACTGAAATAATAGAACATCAAATAGAAGTATATACGAGGAAATGTAGAAAACCCTATGCTCAGGTTTCAAGGTGATGGCTAAAGCTCACTCATGGAAGAAGTCACCCCAGGCAGGAAAAAAATGATATACTGAAAGAATATCCAACACATGAAGATATTTTACCTAGGTACTATATTTTACAATGTAGAGAAAAATAAGAAGAAGGAGAAGGTTTGTGATGCACTCTGTAGTACAGTGTCTCCAGTTTTGCTTCTGGAATAAGCTCTAATCGAAGCTTCTGTTATGATTCAACTAAGACTTGGTTGGGAAATTACCCTGTCAAGTGATCCATTTATTTAGTTGGTAATCTCAAGTCCATGTTTCAATAATTTTAATGGCCAACAACAAGGGCTACATGAAATCAAACCATGGTAGGATAAACTTTGATATTTATTCAAAATCACAAGAGATCAGGGATAGACTGAATTGAGAATATGTAAGCAGAACATGTTTTTTTAAAAATTATGTATGGTGTTTGTGTGTGTGTGTGTGTGTGTGTGTGTATGTGTGTGTATACAGGAATGCAGATGGAGACATATGCTTTAATATACCCTTAGGTTCACATATATACGGCTTAATATACATAAAATATATTCTTATATAATTGGTAGATAAAGTAAAAATAGTCTTGAAGAATTACTGAAACTATTCAAATTATTTTTATCTTCCAAACAAGACCTCATGCACTGGGAAAACTGCAAAATAATGTTGTATGTCACATGGTACATTTTTGTAAATGCATAGTATAAATGCTGCTAGTGTTCATTGAACATTTACCTGTGATATAATCCACATCTCATATATTTGTCTGTTTTAATCCATGAGTAACATTTTGTGGCTAAAATCTAAAATAAAAATACAGGTGCATTACTAATATATAAAAAGAAAAATGTCCCTAACAAATCATGAATATGTTGAAACAAAAATGTATAGGTTTTGATGATTCCATTTTTCTTTATTTGCAGCTAAAATCTGCATTCTGCTATTGATCATTTGTAACTTTTTGGACATCCACAGCTAAGGAACCATACCATTATGATACTCCTGTGAGCTGCCTACGTTCTACAAGCACAGCTCTATAATAACAACCACCACTAAGTGAATTTTAACCTATTCTTCAATGCACTCCCCACCATGCTTATAAAAGTGATGGCAACTATCATTTCATCCATTTGTAAATTTTGTTTCTCATTATCAGAAATAATATTTCAATGGATAAATTGTATGTTATCGACATAGAACATATTATAATATATCAAAAAAAACTAAAGAAAAATAAATAGCAAAATATTTGTGGCAAATTTCAGGTTCATATAAAATTCTCATAAAACTAAAGAAAAGAAATGCATAGCCAGCAGAGCAGGCATAGAATTTGGCTTTTACATGTAGATGAAGTCTTCCAGATAATGGGCATTTGAAATTACTACAATTTGATCCAATAATTTCTTAATGAAGAAGACTCTCAATGAACATGAAACAAAATTTTCACTTACCCAAAGAGTTTACAAAAATACTGTAATTATATTTAGCTTCATTTTCACAAAGACCCTTCATGTGTATAAAGGGTATAAATATATAAACATATTCCAAAGAAGTATTCTTGTGATGAGTGTTTTACTATAACTCTCCGTTTTTTATTTGTTTGTTTGGGATCTTTTTTTTTTAATGGATACTTTCTTTATTTACATTTCAAATGTTATTCCATTTCCTGCTTTTCCCTCTGAAAACCCCCTAGTATATCCCTCTCCCCTGCTTCTGGGACGGTATGCCCTACACACCCACTCCAGATTCCCCATTATGGCATTCCCCTACACTGAGGTATCAAGCCTACACAGGACCAAGGGCCTCTCATACAATTGAAGTCCAGCAAGGCCATCCTCTGTGACATATGCAGCTGGAGCCATGGGTCACTCCATGTGTACTCTTTGGTTGGTGGTTTAGTCCCTGGAAGTTCTGGGGTACTGGTTAGTTCATATTGTTATTCCTCCTATGGTACTGCAACCCCCATCAGCTCCTTTAGTCCTTTCTCCAGCTCCACCACTGGCAACCCCATGATCAGTCCAATGGTTGGCTGTAATATCCACCTCTATATTTCTCAGGCTCTCGAAGAGCCTCTCAAGAAGCAGCTATATCAGGCTCCTGTCAGCAAGAACTTGTTGGCATCAAAAACAGTATCTGGGTTTGATAACTGTATGTGGGATGGATCCCCAGGTGGGGCAGTCTCTAAATGATCTTTCCTTCTGACTCTGCTCCACAGTTTGTCTCTGTATCTCTTCTCCTGGGTATTTTGTTCCCCCTTCTAAGAAGGAATGCAGCATCCAAAACTTGGTCTTCCTTCTTCTTGAACTTCACATGCAATGTCGATTGTATGTTGGGTATTCTGAGCTTTGTGGCTAATATTTACTTATCAGTGAGTGCATATCATGTGTGTTCTTTTGTGATTGGGTTACTTCACTCGGGATGATATTTTCTATTTCCATCCATTTGCCTAAGAATTTCATGAAGTCATCATTTTTAATAGCTGAGTAGTACGCCATTGTGTAAATGTACCACATTTTCTGAATCTATTCCTCTGTTGAAGGACATCTGGGTTCTTTAGAGCTTTGGGTTATTATGAATAAGGCTGCTATGAACATAATGGAGCATGTGTCCTTGTTATACATTGAAGCATCTTTTGGGTATATGCCCAGGAGGGTATAGCTGGGTCCTCAGGTAATACTATGTCCAATTTTCTAAGGTACGGACAAACTGATTTCCAGAGTGATTGTAACAGGATGGATTCCAACCGACAATGCAAGAGTGTTCCTCTTTCTTCACATAATCAACAGCATTTGCTGTCACCTGAATTTTGGATCTTAGCCATTCTGACTGATGTGAAGTTGAATGACAGAGATGTTTTGATTTGCATTTCCTTGATGAATAATGATGTTGAACATTTCTTTAAGTGCTTTTAAGCCATTCAGTATTCCTCAGATGAGAACTCTTTGATTGACTCTGTACTCCATTTTTAACATGGTTATTTGGTTCTCTGGGGTCTAACTTCTTGAGATTTTTTTTTTTATATATTGGTTATTATCCCTCTATCTGTTGTAGGATTGGTAAAGGTCTTTTCCCAATCTGTTGGTTGCTGTTTTGTCCTATTGACAGTGTCCTTTGCCTTACAGAAGCTTTGCAATTTTATGAGGTCCCATTTGTCAAGTCTTGATCTTAGAGCATAAGCTATTAGTGTTCTGTTCAGGAAATTTTCCCCTGTGACCATGTGCTCCAGTCTCTTCCCCACTTTCTTTTCTATTAGTTTCAGTGTATCTGGTTTTATGTGGAGGGCCTTGATCCACTTGGACTTGAGCTTTGTACAAGGAGAAAAAGAAGGATTGACTTGCATTCTTCTACAAGTTAACCCCCAGTTCAACCAGCACCAATTGTTGAAAATGTTGTCTTTTTTCCACTGGATAATTTCAGCACCTTAGTCAAAGATCAAGTGACCATAGCTATGTGGGTTCATTTCAATATCTTCAATTCTATTCCACTGATCTACCTTTCTGTCACTATACTAATACCATGCAGTTTTTAATCACATTGCTCTGTAGTACACCTTGACTTCAGTAATGGTGATTCCCCCGGAAATTCTTTTATTGTTAAGAATAGTTTTTGATATGCTAGATTTTTTGTTATTCTGATGAATTTGCAAATTGCCTTTTTTTAACTCAGTGAAGAATTGAGTTGGAATTTCGATGGGAATTGCATTGATTCTGTAGATTGCTTTTGGCAGGATAGCCATTTTCACTATATTAATCCTGCCAATCCATGAGCATGGGATGTCTTTCCATCTTCTAAGATCTTTTTTAATTTCTTTCTTCAGAGACTTGAAGTTCTTTTTTTTAATTAATTTTTTATTAGGTATTTTCCTCATTTACATTTCCAATGCTATTCAAAAAGTCCCCAATACACCCCCCCCCACTCCCCTACCTACCCACTCCCACTTTTTGGCCCTAGCATTCCCCTGTACTGGGGCATATAAAGTTTGCAAGTCCAATGGGCCTTCTTTCCAGTGATGGCCGACTGGGCCATCTTTTGATATGCAGCTAGAGTCAAGAGCTCTGGAGCACTGGTTAGTTCATAATGTTGTTCCACCTATAGGGTTGCAGATCACTTTAGCTCCTTGGGTACTTTCTCTTGCTCCTCCATTGGGGGCCCTGTGATCCACCCAATAGCTGACTGTGAGCATCCACTTATGTGTTTGCTAGGCCCCGGCATAGTCTCACAAGAGAGAGCTATATCTGGGTTCTTTCAGAAAAATCATGCTAGTATATGCAATGGTGTCAGCATTTGGAATCTGATTATGGGATGGATCCCTGGATATGGCAGTCTTTAGATGGTCCACCTTTCGTCACAGCTCCAAAGACCAAAATCTCTGTAACTCTTTCCATGAGTGTTCTGTTCCCAATTCTAAAAAAGGGTACAGTGTCCACACTTTGATCTTCATTCTTCTTGAGTTTCATGCGTTTAACAAATTGTATCTTATATCTTGTGTATCCTAAGATTCTGGGCTAATATTCACTTATTAGTGAGTACATATTGTGTGAGTTCCTTTGTGATTGTGTTACCTCACTCAGGATGATGCCCTCCAGGTCCATCCATTTGCCTAGGAATTTCATAAATTCATTCCTTTTAATAGCTGAGTAGTACTCCATTGTGTAAATGTACCACATTTTCTGTATCCTTTCCTCTGTTGAGGGGCATCTGGGTTCTTTCCAGCTTCTGGCTATTATAAATAAAGCTGCTATGAACATAGTGGAGCATGTGTCCTACTTACCGGTTGGAACATCTTCTGGATATATGCCCAGGAGAAGTATTGCTGGATCCTGTGGTAGTATTATGTCCAAAATTCTGGGATCCACCAAACTGATTTCCAGAGTGGTTGTACAAGTTTGCAATCCCACCAACAATGCAGGAGTGTTCCTCTTTCTCGACATCCTCGCCAGCATCTGCTGTCACCTGAATTTTTGATGTTAGCAATTCTGACTGGTGTGAGGTGGAATCTCAGGGTTGTTTTGATTTGCATTTCCCTGATGATTAAGGATGTTGAACATTTTTTCAGGTGCTTCTCTGCCATTCGGTATTCCTCGGGTGAGAATTCTTTGTTCAGTTCTGAGCCCCATTTTTTAATGGGGTTATTTGATTTTCTGGGGTCCACTTTCTTGAGTTCTTTATATATATTGGATATTAGTCCCCTATCTGATTTAGGATAGGTAAAGATCCTTTCCTAATCTGTTGTTGATCTTTTTGTCTTATTGACGGTGTCTTTTGCCTTGCAGAAGCTTTGCAACTTTATGAGGTCCCATTTATCGATTCTCAATCTTACAGCACAAGCCATTGCTGTTCTATTCAGGAATTTTTCCCCTGTAAACATATCTTCGAGGCTTTTCCCTGCTTTCTTCTCTGTAAGTTTCAGTGTGTCTGGTTTTATGTGGAGTTCCTTAATCCACTTAGATTTGACCTTAGTACAAGGAGATAGGAATGGATCAATTCACATTCTTCTACATGATAACCGCCAGTTGTGCCAGCACCATTTGTTGAAAATGCTGTCTTTTTTCCACTGGATGGTTTTAGCTCCCTTGTCAAATATCAAGTGACCATAGGTGTGTGGGTTTATATCAGGGTCTTCAATTCTGTTCCATTGGTCAACTTGTCTGTCGTTATACCAGTACCATGCAGTTTTTATCACAATTGCTCTGTAGTACAGCTTTAGGTCAGGCATGGTGATTCCACCAGAGGTTCTTTTATCCTTGAGAAGAGTTTTTTCTATCCTGGGTTTTTTGTTATTCCAGATGAATTTGCAGATTGCCTTTTCTAATTCCTTGAAGACTTGAGTTGGATTTTTGATGGTAATTACACTGAATCTGTAGATTGCTTTTAGCAAGATAGTCATTTTTACAATGTTGATCCTGCCAATCCATGAGCGTGGGATGTCTTTCCATCTTCTAAGATCTTTTTTCGATTTCTTTCTTCAGAGACTTGAAGTTCTTATCATACAGATCCTTCACATTCTTAGTTAGAGTGACACCAAAGTATTTTATATTAATTGTGACTCTTGTAAAGATGTTGTTTCCCTAATTTCTTTCTCAGCCTGTTTATTCTTTGTGTAGAGAAAGGCCACTGATTTGTTTGAGTTAGTTTTATATCCAGCTATTGCACTGAAGCTGTTTATCAGGTTTAGGAGATATCTGGTAGAAATTTTAGAGGCACTTAAATATACAATCACATCATCTGATATTTTGACTTCTTCCTTTCCAATTCGCATTGTTTGACCTCCTTTTGTTGTCTAATTGTTCTGGCTATGACTTTGAGTACTGTATTGAACAAGTAGAGAAAGTGTGGACAGCCTTGTTTAGTCCCTGATTTAATGGGATAGCTTCAAGTTTCTCTCCATTTAGTTTGATGTTGGCTACTGATTTGCTGTATATTGCTTTTATTGTGTTTAGGTATGGGCCTTGAATTCCTGATCTTTCCAAGACTTTTTTCATGATTCTGGGATCCTGTAATCCTGAGATTCTGGGTGTGTCAGAGCTCCTGGGCATAAAGCTGTCTCAGGGATCCAGGAATACTGGTGTGACCAAGATCCTGAGATCCTTTGATCCTGGTTTGTTAGAGCACCTTGGAGTTGAGCTTCCTTTGGGTGTGTGAAATTCTTAGACAAAAGGATAGATCTAGAAAATAGCATCCTGAGTGAGGTAACCAAATCACAAAAGAACACACATGGTGTGCACTCACTGATAAGTGGACCATAACCCAAATTTTCAGGAAGAACCAAGATACAATTCCCAGACCACATGAAGCTTAAAATGAAGAAAAACCAAAAGTTGGATACTTTAGTCCTTCTTAGCAGGGGGAAAAAATACCCATGGAAGAAGATACAAAGACAAAGTGTGAAGAAAGGACTGTAGGAAAGGACATTTAGAGGCTGCCCCACATGGGGATCCAGTTACCAAACCCAGACACTATTTTTGATGCCAACAAACACTTGCTGGCAGGAAACTGATATATCTGTCCCCTGAGATGTTCTTCCAGTGCCTGAAAAATGCAGAAATGGATGCTTACATCCATCAATTGTAATGAACACAGGGTCCCCAATGGAGGAACTAGAGAAAACACTGAAGGAGCTGAAGGAATTTTGCAGCCCCATAGAAGGAACAACAATATGAACAAACCAGTACACCCAGAGCTTCCAGACACTAAACCACCAACCAAACAGTACACATGGAGGGACCCATAGATTCAGCCACATATGTAACAGAGTATGACCTTGTTGGACATCAGTGGTATGAGAGATGCTTGTTCCTGAGAAGGCTTAATTCCCACAGTGTAGGAGAATGCCAGGACAGGGAAGTGGGAGTGGGTGGGTTAGTGAGCAGGGGAAGGGGGAGGGGATAGAGGAGATTTCAGAGGGTAAATGAAGAAAGGGGATAACATTTGAAATATAAGTAAAGAAAGTATCTACTAAAGCATTTTATCAAAGGGGGAAAAAAGAAAAGATATAATCAGAAAAGACACAGGCTGAAGACATATGTTTCAATTTGACATTTCTTATCAAAATATGGAAGCCAGAGAAATTGAAATAAGTGCAAAAACTGAGCTTCTCAAAAGTAGAACTTTGTTGCTCTTCAAAAATGAAAAACACTGAGAAAAGCAATGTTCCATTTGAGAAAGAAAAAGAGTGTCTCTAATTTTAATGATGATATTCATTGAGGGATGAATCCATGCAAGGATTCCTAACAAAATCCTACTCAACTCACTTAAGTGGCATACATGTATCATGAGAGATTCATGACATGACATATGATCATTAATTATTTTTACAACAATAGAAATATGTTCTTTCCCTTAATCAACATCACTTGTCTAGTTTAGATGTTCAAATAAACAAACACAGCAGAGGACCCCAAGGTCCCCAGAGGCCTCTCCAAGCCACAGGCCCCTAGCACACCCAGGTGCTTGGAATCTTCAGTGAGTAGAACACAACATCAGTTCCAAAGAATAACAGAGTATCTACTGCCAGTAGGAACCGGGACAAAGGAACACTGCCTGACCAGAGGCTGACATGTTCTGCTACGTTCATAACAGCCTTATTTATAAGAGCCAGAAGCTGGAAAGAACCCAGATGTCCCTCAACAGAAGAGTTGATACAGAAAATGTGGTACATTTACACAATGGAGTACTACTCAGCTATTAAAAACAATGAATTTATGAAATTCCTAGGCAAATGGATAGATCTGGAGGATATCATCCTGAGTGAAGTAACCCAATCACAATAGAACAAACATGATATGCACTCACTGATAAGTGGATATTAGCCTAAAGTATCTTCTAAATCATTAATGTTTATATTATTCTTTTAAATTGTTTTTGCAGATAATAGTCTTCTCCCTTGGGTCTAGGGTGTGTTTTCTTTGGTTTTAACCTAAACAACACATTGCATTTACTTACACATCCATGAAATTTCATTTCTCCTTCTACCTTTCTCTCAGTTCTAGATAATTGACCACATATCACTAGGATTGCACTATAACATATGCTGATACCCACCATTTTAATATAATTTGATATTTCAAAACAGAAAAAATATAAAATAATCAACAACTAATGCTAGAAAAAATTCACAATTTGAAAGCAATTAACTTTTCACATATATCAAAAAATAGTCAAAATGCTAACTGGAAGGGAAAGTCTTCTCTAGATAATTTTTTGTTTTGATATCTTGGCCTTTAAATTTATTTAAAACTTTTTGGTGCTTTGAAATTATCTCCCATGCAATGAGGCCACAAACTCTGTGGCTTCCTGCATTTTGACAATGTTACCCACTTTACTTCTTTCAAATCCTTCAAACTGTACCTCTTAAACAGGTCCCAACAGAGCACAACCTGATGTAATAGGTCATGTGCTGCTTTGCAAACAATAAGTCTAGAGTCTGCTTGACACAGCAATTTCCATACAATAATTCTGCCACTTGAAACAATGACCTCGGTTGTGTTCTTCCCAGCTGTTGTATCCATACTTATTATGCCTAGCCATAAATCATTTATCTACTAAACAAACCTTTTAGCAATAACTTTGAAATGGAGAGAGGATGGTTAAACACACACCTTACCCTGCATCTCTACTCAGACAATCACTACTCATTATAGAGGCAGAAAAACTAGTAAGTTTATGCTAAGAAGCCTCACTGTTCTTAAAATTCTCTACTGTACATCTAGGGAAAGCTGGCACAAAAGTTAAATTTAATACTTTTGTTTACTAGAATTAAAACATTGTTCTAAAAATAACCTTAACTTCTCATAAGTTTCACTTGTCATTATAAATTCTAACTTGTTTTATTATCTCAAAGGTAAAGTCCTCCAAGAGGAACTCTCAATTCTCAATATCTATGCTCCAAATGCAGGGGCAGTCACATTCATTAAAGAAACTTTAGTAAAGCTCAAAGCACAAATTGCACCTCACACAATAATAGTGGGAGACTTCAACATCCCAATCTCATCATTTGACAAATCCTGGAAACAGAAACTAAACAGAGACACATTGAAACTAATAGAAGTTATGAAAGAAATGGACTTAACAGATATCTACAGAACATTTTATCCTAAAACAAAAGGATATACATTCTTTTCAGCGCCTCATGGTACTTTCTCCAAAATTTACCATATAATTTGTCACAAAACAGGCCTCAAAAGATACAAAAATATTGAAATTATCCCATACATCCATTCAGATCACCATGGACTAAGGCTGATCTTCAATAGCAACATAAATAATAGAAAGCCAACATTCATGTGGAAGCTGAATAACACTCTACTCAATGATACATTGGTCAGGGAAAAAATTAAGAAAGAGATTAAATATGTTTAAGAGTTTAATGAAAATGAAGCCACAACATACCCAAACTTATGGGACA